>NC_091058.1:140743508-141080508 GCF_000393655.2 Nicotiana sylvestris
TGTGGATCAGACAAATATCCTGCATCTGCATAACCAATCAATGATGGCTTGGATTCATTTGAATAAAATAAACCATATCAATGGTCCCTTGGAGGTATCTGAATATATGTTTAATACCATTCCAGTGTCTTTGTGTTGGCGAAGTACTAAATCTTGTCAATAAGCTTACTGAGAAAGCTATATCTGGTCGGGAATTATTGGCAAGATACATTAATGCCCCAATTGCACTAAGATATGGTACTTCGGCACCAAGAAGCTCTTCATCATTTTCATGAGGTCAGAATGGATCTTTCTTTATATCAAGTGATCTCACAACAATCGGGGTACTCAATGGATGTGTTTTATCCATATAGAATCGCTTTAAAATCTTTTCGGTGTATGTCGATTGATGGACAAATATTCCATCTTTCATATACTCAATTTGTAGACCAAGACAAAATTTTGTCTTTCCAAGATCTTTCATTTCAAATTCTTTCTTCAAACAGTCTACTGTTTTTGGAAGCTCCCCAGGAGTTCCAATGATATTTAAATCATCAACATACACGGCGATTATAACAAATTCAGATCCAGACCTTTTTATAAAGACACAGGGACAAATTGGATCATTCTTGTACCCTTCTTTCAACAGGTATTCACTCAGGCGATTGTACCACATACGTCCTGATTGTTTCAATCCGTATAAAGATTTCTGAAGCTTTATTGAACAAGTTTCTCGAAAATTTTTATATGCTTCTGGCACTTTAAATCCCTCAGGTACTTTCATAAAAATTTCGTTGTCTAATGATCCATACAAATAGGCTGTAACAACATCCATTAGATGCATATCAAGTTTTTCTTGTACTGCCATATTTATGAGATACCTGAAGGTGATAGCATCCACTACAGGAGAATATGTCTCCATATAATCAATTCCAGGCCTTTGGGAAAACCCTTGTGCCACAAGTCGTGCTTTATATCTAACGACTTCATTTTTATCATTTCGTTTTCGCACAAAAACCCATTTATACCCTACTGGCTTTATGCCTTCAGGTGTTCGAACTATGGGTCCAAAGACTTCACGTTTTCCAAGTGAAGTTAACTCTGCCTGGATAGCGTTTTTCCATTTTGGCCAATCATTTCTCTGTCTACATTCATTGACAGATTTTGGTTCAAGATCCTCATCTTGTTGCATTATTTCAACAGCAACATTATAAGCAAAAATGTTATTGATAACAATATTATTTCGGTTCCATCTTTTCCCGGTTGAGACGTAACTTATTGATATCTCTTCATTTTCATTATTTTTAGGTACCTGGACCTCCCTAAGGTCTTATCATTTGTTACGTCTTGGGCTCTTCTTGAGCAACTACCTCTGTGTTATGTTCACTTTGATCACTTGCTCCTTTTCTTCTTCAAGGATTTTTATCTTTAGAACCGATTGGTCTACCACGTTTCAAGCATAACTTAGACTCATTTGATTTAATTAATTGTTCTGTCGGGATATCAACTCGAATTGGAGCATTAGCAGCTGGAATATGTGGCTTAGTCACCCTTGGTAGGTTAGTGAATGCTCTGTCAATTGATTTGCAATATTTTGTAAATGAATAATCTTTTGAACCTCTTGTTCACATTGATTTGTTCAAGGATCTAAATGAGACAGTGATAATGCATTCCAATCTATCTTCTTTTTCAGCTACTTATTTTCTCCCCCTAATGTTGGATATACTGATTCATTAAAATGGCAATCAGAAAATCTTGCCGTAAATAAATCTCCAGTCATCGACTCTAGATATTTTATAATAGAAGGAGATTCATATCCAACATATATCCCCAACCTTCTTTGAGGACCCATCTTTGTGCGTTGTGGTGGAGCAATTGAAACATATATCGCACAACCAAAGATCTTAAGATGAGAAATATTTGGCTTCTGACCAAAAGCCAATTGCAATGGGGAGACTTTATGATAACTTGTAGGCCTTATCCGCACAAGTACTGCTGCATACAAAATAGCATGACCCTATACTAAAATGAGAAGTTTTGTTCTCATAAGCACTGGTCTAGCAATTAATTGGAGGCGTTTGATCAATGATTCTGCTAGACCATTTTGTGTATGAACATGAGCAACCGGATGCTCAATTGTTATCCCAGTTGAAATACAATAATCATTAAAGGCTTGGGATGTAAACTCACCGGCATTATCAAGACGAATTGTCTTAATTGCATAATCTGGAAATTGTGCTCTTAGCTTTATTATTTGAGCCAACAATCTCGCAAATGCCATATTGCGAGTTGATAGTAAGCACACATGTGACCATCTTGTAGATGCATCTACCAAAACCATATAATATTTGAATGGTCCACATGGAGGGTGAATGGGCCCACATATATCACCCTGTATACGTTCCAGAAATGCAGGGGATTCCATCCTAACTTTAATAGTTGATGGTCTAATAATTAATTTTCCTTGAGAACACGCAGCACAAGAGAATTCCTTAAATTGAAGAATCTTCTGATTCTTCATTGCATGTCCATGTGAATTCTCAATTATTTTACGCATCATATTAGAACCAGGATGGCCCAACCGGTTATGTCAAATAATAAAATTATCTTGATTAGTAAACTTCTCGTTTACTACAACATGTGTTTCAATCATGCTAATACTTGTGTAGTATAAGCCGGAGGAAAGAGCAGGTAATATTTCAAGCACATATTTCTTACCGGACATTATTGTAGTAATATAAAGATATTCAATCTTTTCATCATTTGTAGTCTCAATATGATAGCCATTTTGGCGAATATCTTTGAAACTTAATAAGTTTCTTTGAGATTTACTACAATATAGTGCTTCATCAATAGCCAAATTTGTTCCTCCTGGTAGTAATAAATTGGCTCTTCCAGAACCTTCAATTAATCTTGTACTACCGGATATTGTATTAACATTCGCTTCTTTCATTACCAAATAAGAGAAATATCTCTTATCTTTTAAAATAGTGTGTGTTGTAGCACTATCCAGAAGACATATATCATCTTTATTAATCTTGAGTCCAACTGAAGACTGGGGAATTTTCATATTCTTCATAAAAAAGACAAATAATACATCATAAGAAATATGAAAGACAAGCAGGAAAAAAACATTAAGAAATACATTAGAAATGTAGAAACTAGCAACACATGATGCATTAGGAAAATACACTCAAGAAAAATAAACTAGTTGCAAACATAAACATAACAACTTTTATAGCTTCATTCCCCAGTAAGATGATTAGTTCTTCAGTCAATATCCTCAAAGAAGTCCCCAACTTCTAAATGAGTAATATTTGTTAGGCCTTCAAAATCATCATCTTTATATGCAAGATGTGCCTTAGAATCATATTTATTTGAGGGACCTGCTTCATCATCATTATTTTGAAAGGTCAAGTGTGCCTCCACATTATTTTCTTTTTTCTTGAGGGAGGCTTGATAAAGTTTGACAAAATGTTCTGGCGTACGACAAATGCGTGCCCAATGACCTCTCATACCACATCGGTGACACATACTAGCTTTACCTTTTGAATGATTAATTTGAGAACCCTTATTGTTCTCCAATTTATTTCCACCATAATGACGATAATTGTTTCGCCCCCTGCCACGTCCACGTTTACGACCATGTCCACGACCACGGTAATTATTTTGTTTTCTTTCAAACTTATCATATGTTGCTACAGCATTCACTTCCGGAAATGGAGCTGACCCAGTGGGACGGGCTTCATGATTTTTCATTAATAGAGTATTATTCTGCTCAGCCACAAGTAGGCATGTGATTAACTCAGAATATTTCTTAAAACCTTTTTCACGGTATTGTTGTTGTAGCACCACATTTGAAGCGTGAAAAGTAGAAAATATTTTTTCCAATAAGTCCTCATCTGTGATAGTGTCTCCACATAATTTTAATAGAGAACTTACTTTAAAGATAGCAGAATTATACTCACTTACGGTTTTAAAGTCTTGCAACCTTAAATGTATCCACTCATACCGAGCTTTCGGTAATACCGTAAGTTTTAGGTGGTCATATCGATCCTTCAAATTAATCCATAATTCAAGTGGATCTTTTACGGTTAAATATTCAGTTTTTAACCCTTCATGTAGATGATGACGAAGGAAAATCATGGCCTTCGCTTTATCCTGATTTGATGCTTCATTTCCTTGTATAATAGTATCTCCAAGACCTTTAGCGCCAAGGTGAATTTCAGCATCAAGAACCCATGATAAATAGTTCCTCCCAGTGATGTCAAGTGCCACAAATTCAAGTTTTGATAAATTTGACATAGTGAAAACTATCATAAAAGATGAATAAGTTAGAGAAATAATTATAATAATAAACAATTAATGAAAACAAAACGATTAAGGTAAAAGAAATGAAAATAGAGCTATATCATGTTAACAATCTACTATTTCATTTTATTCTTGCCATAAAGTAGAAATTACATACTTGTTTCATTTCACTTTATATTATTGATATATATGTGTTAATAGAACTGAACGTGACTAACATTATTTATATGTTCCAATAAATATAAAGTAATTAAACTATAAAATTATTGCTTGTCAATTTATTTCTCACAGTTCTTCAAAATGCCTTAAAGATATGTTTTGATCTAGGGAGTCCATGAATATTATAAGTATGACATTAGTGCATAGCTAGTTTGATGACTTTGAGGTCCTCTAAGAGTTGAGCACGGAAGGAAATAGTTATTTTATCACTGCAATGTACTTAAACTATTTAAGATGCCCAAGCGCACAAGTAATCTGCAAACAATGAGCATATGATATGTACTGCCATAAATAAAATGATTATAATGATACATACCTTAATAAAATATGGCTCAACTTAGCGGGAGTTAAGAATAAAATTAGAGCTTCGTGCTGATAACGTGTTATAAAATAAAAGCAATGCAGTAAAATGTAAACAAGAAGAGATAGAGAGAATGAAGAAGTGTTTTCTTCTTTCACTTTGGTGTAATTTTTCATTGCAATTACATGGCCTTTTATAGGCATAAAAAGTAAAGATGATGGACATAAAATAGGAAATTTAATCTTTAAGTTATTAACATCCAATGTAGCATTCAATGTAGTATCCAAAGTAATATCCAATGTACAAACTATTCATAACAAATAAGTAATACTCCACTAGTATTTCTTTTTTCCAAATTGAATAAGGAAGGTTGTTGTCCCAAAAGAAAAAGTAAGGAAAGTCAGTGTACTGATCTTTAAACACTTGTTTAAATTGTAACTTCTTCATTATCAACTGATAAATTTTGGAAGACATTTGCAAACATCTTTTGTATTTAATATTATCACAGATTTAATATTTAAAACTAAAAAGAATTGTAGTGGCCACAAATACTAAATTCTCCACGATGACATTGCAATTCAAATATTACGTGCTAGGCGCTTCCCATTGGGACATGTATAGTCCAAGTAGAGTTGGCAGGGCAGCTCTCCTGTTGAATCAGAATTGACCCAGTTTCAGTTTCAGTTTCAGAAGGACAAACCCCCGAGTGTAATAGTGAAAGGAAACTTTCTTCCAGCTAATGCGATCCATTGAGAAAATGAAGAGCAGAGGTAGATTTGGATGGTGGAGCCTCAGATTGCCTTCCGTATTTCTCTTATGTCTCTTCTTCTTCCTTCTCGGCTTCTTCGGCTCTGCTCTCTTCTCTCACCAGGTCTTTTCTCTTTTATTTTTATTTTATTTTATATTTACATGCTTATGGTTCAATTAAAACAGATACTAGTACATTATTTGGACAGTAGGTGCAGTTGAACAATATATCTACTTGAACAATTAATTAACGAAGATGTAAATTTATAGCATTAATCTGCAGTCACTGTTACAAAAAAAATAGACAGACATGTTCTGATTAAACTTTTGGTTATGGTAGGATGTACCTAGTGTGCGGCCAAGACCAAGGTTGCTAGAGTCAGTGGATCAGGATAACTTTGATCCGTTGCCCATTGGCGAGACTGGAGAGCATTCCCTAATTTCCATTCCCTTTCAGGTGTGCTTCTTTCTTTTTAGTTGAGGAACTGTCAACTCGACTTTTTTGGATTTTAATTCTTGTTTCTGAGCAGGGCGAACATAAGTATCTGGTTATTCTGCCGTATATTCAGTTTTTACTTTTAACCATCAATTCCCTTCCTGTTTGAATAACTTTTGAGATAGTTGCTTCTCAAACATGCGCTGTCTATCACAGCTCAAGTATAATAAATTGGTATTAAAGTAAGAGCGACAAAGATAAAATCCCCATACTTCTTTTGGGTGAGGGTATGTTCCCATTCGCTATCGTCCTATAATGAAGTGGTAGCATCTATTATGTACTTAACTTATTCTCATATCTGCGATAGCCAGTGATACCATGTTTAACTTCTTTATTAAATCTATGTTGATAAACTTTAAGTCATCATATACTTATGAACAAGAATAGATTTTTATGTCTTATCTATTAGTAATTTCATTTATATTGCTTTGTTTCCTTGTAAATATATGTGCATTTTTTGGGTAGGTTTTAAGCTGGTTCCCACGTGCATTATACTTTCCCAATTTTGCATCTATAGAACAATGCCAAAGCATAATTAAGATGGCAAAGGCAAATCTGGAACCATCATCCTTGGCTCTTCGCACAGGAGAAACAGAAGAGACCACCAAAGGAATTAGAACAAGGTATATACTACTCAATAACCCTCATATTTGTCAACTAATTTCTATTCGGGAACCTTTCTTTCAATGTTGAACATTAACTCCAAGAATTGTATTTAAGTCAATACACTGTCTTAATTTTTGTGTAGTCCTTTATTTATTAGTTAGGTTATTGTTTCCGAAAAACAAATATCGCAGATTTAACCGGTAATCAATTTAAACATGTTTTTCCCTCCCATTTTTGCTAAACTAGGTCGCTGAAAATATGGTGTGTGCATATATTATCTTATTTTGGAAGATAAAGCGAATTCATGATTTTCAAACTACATGTTTTTTTTTTTGAATGACTTTCTCTAATTACTTGTGATTTGCTTCTAAAAAATAAGTTATGATAGAACTTTGTACTTCATGTGTCAGTATCTTTGACAAGAAACTACAGATCGTGGCATGAGATTTACATTACCTTGTCAATTTCTCCAGTTCTGGCACGTTTATTAGTGCATCTGAAGACAAAACTGGAATCTTGGATCTAATTGAAGAGAAAATTGCAAAGGCGACAATGATCCCCAAGACACATGGAGAGGTAATGTTCACTAACATGTTTATCCTAAATAAAATGCATTATGCTCTTTTCACCAAATGTCAACTTTGGTTTTGCTTCCATGACTTAGATACTAAAGATCTGGTTAAAAATCCCTATTCCAACCTATCTTGTACAGTTTTATTTCCTTCAAAATGAAGCTGATTGTACCTGAACAAATCCAAGTTCTACCCTCTACATGTTGGTACTTCGCCTATCCTTGTTTAGTCAGCCTCATATCTTAGTTTTAGTATCGGAAAAAGAAGATGATCACTATTTTGAAACTGCTTAGACATCTTATTGAAAATTATAGTTTCAACTACTATTTATATCTAGTTTGATTGACATGGAGTAATTGTGTGGAGTTCAAAATCTAATATTTTAATGAGAAGTATACCAAGAAACGGATCAAAATGTTAATTTCTGACAGCTTTGAGAATTTACAAGAAGAAGTTGGCCCAAATGTAGCTTTTGAGGTAATTTAATCCAATGTTTTAAAGTGAGTAATACGAAAGAGAACTATCTTCCATTTGATGATAGTGGACTATAATCTATGCTACACTAAGAAGAATTACCTCTCTTTTCATGTTGATATGGAGTACTATAGCCTTTGTAAACTCAAAATAATTCTCACTGAAACACTGATTCGTCATGTTAATCTGAGAAGTCATATCTTCATTGGCTATTAAGTTACAGACGGTGGTGAAGTAATACAAGAGTTCTGAATGGTAATGCAAAGACACTCAGATTCCAGTTCATCGAATTTTCCAGGCGCTTTTTGAGACCATTTTATTTGGAAATAGCTAGGATGCAAGAGATAATGGTATAGAGTATGTGATCTTGGGTCACATTTTATGGTTCTGTGTTTCTTCTTCCCTCATTACCCAAAAGAAATTGGATTTTTCTCTGTTGCAAATGGAGTATATGAACCAAGGGTTCAACTGAACCAAATAGTTTCAAAAGTCTAATGGGTTCAGTAGTTAAAACATGAAGGTTGAAACCGTGAAACTCAAAAGTTAAATCCTGGATCGACCTACTGCTTTCTTGGATTTTTATCTTCTTTTAGTCTTGTGTACTGGAAAAACTGTTTTTAGTGACGCTTGTTTATGAACGAATGTGCATGTGGTAATGACGAAAATATATGTTGTACCAATTTATCATCATGAGATGTGTCCTTGTGGCCAATGAAGTGGGTTGAGAACCATGAGGTCCCAGGTTCAAATTCTAGCGGAGACAAAAACACTAGGTGATTGCCTCCCATCTGTCCTAGCCTTGGTGGACAGAGTAACCTGGTATCTGTTGCTGGTGGAAGGTAGCAGGTATCCCGTGGAATTAGTCGAAGTGCATGCAAGCTGGCCTCGACATCACTTATCAAAAAAAAGAAGTCATAAAGAGGAGATGATGCCTCTTTCTTTGTCAATATTCACCTCATACTGATATATAAATGTTGGAAGAAACTTCTAAACAAATTTCGTTCTGGATGTAAGTGCAGAATCTGAATGTTTACTGGATTGTTAGTTAGAGGTCACATATGTGGGCCAGCTCATTTAATTTATGGAAATGGCTAGTCATAGTGCTCAAATTGATGGAACTTTTTCCCCTCCCTTAGTGTTGTTTGGCATGTCTTCAGTTGTAAATGAAATAGTCAAGCAAGGTTATAGCTCTCTCATAATGGTGTGGATACACACCTCTTCTAACAGATTCTTTTTCAGAGGACAAAACCATGAGGCAATGGGTCAAGATGTCCAGTTCTAAGAGATAAATTTACGACAATTTTTGTTGTGTGCCTTAATTTTTAGTGAGGCAAATCTACATTTTGGTTAACATCTGAAACTGCCTGTTGGGAAGTATTTGTGCTGATTTTTCAGAATACTTCGGTCTATTTACCCACTGGATTTTGAGTTACAATGTAACCATGCATATAACGCATGTGTCAATTGACAGCTGGTCAAGCTGCTAACTTGATGATTGTAGGTTAAATGAACATTGGTGTGTATCTGAAGTCTGAACTTTCTGTTTATCGCTCTTACTGATTTTGAATGATTCTCTTCTTCAGTGATAAATAATGATGTTCCTCTGGTCATTTCAGGCATTTAATGTTTTGCGGTATGAAATTGGCCAGAGATATCAGTCACATTATGATGCTTTTGATCCTGCTCAATATGGCCCTCAGAAGAGCCAAAGAGTAAGCATGAACTAAATTTTCAGTGGTGCTATTTTTTCTAAGTTGCTCGCTATATTTCCTGTATCTCAATTGAAATCTTACACAAGAGGACATTGTGGATTATAGAATACATTATTGTTTGGTTATCCGGGCATAAGGATGCTGTGCTTCCATGTTACTCCCAAACACCTCCCCCTCCCCATAACCACAAATTAATTAGAAGAAAGAAGTTTGATGTGTTTGATTCAAGTATTGGGTTCTTATTTATATGGCACATGCTATTTGCATCACCCAAACTGCAGATGATGGTCCTCTGCAGTACTTTACTGAACTCTCTTGAGCATGTTAATGTTAGATGAGAAAATTGCAAACAAGATACATCTTTATCTCAGATTGGACAAGTATTTCCCAAAGGGCAGTCCTTCTTGTCAGATATTCATTTTCATTGAGTATCTTTTTAGTATATTTTGCAAGAAAAAGTATTAAAAGAAATGATTTGCATGCTTTTAAGTCATGTAAACCACCATTATTTGTACAATTTAAATCACTTCTAATGGTAGATAATTTCTCTTCAATCTGATTATAGTTTTAGCATGAACCAAGGTGAGGATGATTGTTTTGGTGGCTTCTTATCTTGCCATGGATGTGACATCCTCTATATGCATTTTTCTTCTTTTCTTTGTGGAAAGATTCTGATCTTCTCTTCGATCCTTGGAACCATGAGGTGAAATGTGCCAAGCAAGTTTACAGGATCTGTACTACACTTTTAATCTTGAGATATCATTGGTCGAGAATTTGTTACTGGTAGTTAATTTTGAGGAATGATTACTTTCACTTGTCTGGACTAAACTTTCATTGATCTCGTCTAGGCGGCTTCCTTCTTATTATATTTATCTGATGTTGAAGAAGGTGGGGAAACTGTGTTCCCGTATGAGGTAAGATCAAGTACCTCTCCACTCTCTTTTGCTCTCTATTTCTACCCATCACCACCTTTCTTGTCTGCCTGGCTTGTAAAATGGTCCTTTGTGTTTATCTACAGAGCGGGCAGAACATGGATGCTAATTATGATTTTAGCAAGTGTATTGGTTTGAAAGTGAAGCCACGCAGAGGGGATGGACTTCTATTCTACTCACTGTTTCCAAATGGTACAATTGATCTGGTGAGTTATTCTAGTTAATTCGGTTACCTTGCATTTTGTGGTTTGTTCATCACAATGTTTTTTGGTATAAGAATCAATAGTATATAAACAGGAGTAATCAGTCAGTTAACAAATTGTTTCAAGGAGCTGATCTGCAATAGGTTAGCTGGAGTACAAGGCAAACTCCGTGCCATCTGTAGCTGCTAGATTGGAGATCTGCCACAATATATAATCCCAGATTAAAAGCTGTGATTCTCGCATAGTGGTTTAATGTCACGTATCAAACTACCCCTGGACGTGACTGACACCCAGCTAACACCACTCGCCAGGCGAACCAATTCCTGTACTCTTAACCTTTTATATAAGCACCGAGAGAAACACGTACAAGTCCAAATGCATTAAGTATCACTAAATACGAAGTAATTATCCAACTAAAACCATAATTTATTTATAAATTCTAACGAGCACTCAAACAATGAATCTCTAACCCAAATTTCATACTAAGACCATGAAGCATCTAACAGAGTAATAGAAGTTTGACTGACGGGCATGCAAACTCGAAAGAAATAATAAACATAAGATAGGTAGAGCTGAAATAGCGGTCTCCACGAACAATGCGGTGGCTCACCTCAGCAACAGAATCCACTCAACGAACTCGTTAGCCACTAGCCTCGTCCTCAGCAACAGTATGTGCATAGACATGCAGGTAAGGAGTGAGTTATACGTAAATATAACCTAGTAAGATCCTTGACCCGTCGCTCTGAATACCTCTGGAACAAGTGTTAGAAAAGACAAACACACAATGAGCACCCAAATAATATGCACAGAAATTCTTTTATCATATAATTACTCTATAAGGTCCAAACAATTTTTCAACAGCAATACTATATATATCTCAACACAATCTACACTAAGGACTTGTCATTAACAGCAGTGTAGGAAATTAACCAAACACCCCAACGAGTCCACGACAGCATGCACAATGCCCCAAATTTATCACGGCGGCATACACAATGCCCCAAATATATAACGGCGGCATACACAATGCCCCAAATCTATCACAGCGGCATATACAATGCCTCAAACATATAGCGGCGACATACACAATACCCCGAATCTATCACGACGGCATACACAATGCCCCAAATATATAGCAGCAGCATACACAATGCCCCAAATATATTACGGCCGCGAAGAAATAATTTCTAACGCTCCAACGCCATAGCACGAGGCTACGCCACATCACACTACACCACAAATCACTAATTAAATAATTTCAGCCTTTTACAAAATAATATATATTTGCGGCTGGCCAAGGACCACCGATTCTGCCAAGCGCACGCTCGTCCCAACACATGGACCAGGCAGAGGAAAAAATATACTTTCAAAACGGGTTTTAGAAAAGCAAGTATCAAAGCTTAAAGTCTCACTTACCTCGCTATTGGGAGTTTCCCACCCTTGCAACGTCTAGTACACCAACCAAACGGCCTCCAATGACCTCAATCTATCCAAAATATTGAATAACACACCCTAATTAATCTAAGTGAATAATTTTCATAATCTTAGAACGAGTCAAAGTTAAAGGTAACCCCGAGTCCAATAAATAAAATCTATACACTATTAAGTATTAAACAAAGCACTTTAACAGTGCAAAGCAAATCGGCACAACAATGACTTCAGAAACATCACATTAACTTATACTCCAGTTCTTCAAAATATTAATAACTAGTTTACTTGCCCGCGCTTCGCGCGGTCATAAAAAGTATTTAATATGAAACAATAGTAATGTTATAATATTCAAATATAATTTTTTGTTTGAGAAAGAGTATGTGAGATATCAGGTTAAATGAAAAAACTATGTAAATCAGGATATGTGAACTTGAATAAGAAAAAAAATAATGTATCCTCTATTCCTTTTTCTCCTATTTCTTTTCAACCTAGTCTATTGATCTCAGTCCATCACAACATATTGCATTAAAACTGTAGTCGGCTTCTTCTTCAAAACCAAATGTAGACCTCTCCAACCAGCTTTGTTTCACACCATTCGAATACCCATAAACATAAGAAGAACACAACCGCCATTTATGAGGATGCTTTATGGCCAGTCTTCCGCTACATTACGTGTCGCAATAGGACTGTATCTATTGAGATGCTTTATACTCTAGTTTCAAGTGTTTAAATCGTGTCAAAAACTGTTATCAGGGAGAGAAAAAAGTGTACTTGAACAATGTTTTGCTCAGTAGAACTTCCTTGGGCATCTTGTCAACCGACGCATTTTCGGGCGTTTTAATACAGGGAAATATTCTTTAATCTAATAGACTTCCGAACTTTCAAACAAATTGCAAAATGGAAACGACTCTATTGGACTTTACTAATGAAAGAAAACGGCTGATTGTTTCATTTTAATTTTTTTATTTATTCAAATTAAAAAAACTAAATAAAAAAAGGATGAGGTGAGTGGACAGAAAATGAGGAAAAAAACAGAGAATCTAAACACACTTAAATATTAGTATAACCAACATTGTTAGCATATTAGCGAATTTAAAAAATTATTTATTAGCATGCCAAAAATAAAAATATAGATAAAAGAAATTTCTATGAAAAAGAAGATGTGCAGAATATGCCAGAATCTAAAGAATTAACTCATTCTGAATAAGCTATTCATTCCTGGCAAGAATATGTACATTAACAAATGAAGCAAATCTGCAGAAGCTGATCGGCTTAGATCTCTGAGAAGAATACTCCTCTATCAAATATAAGTAAATTGATATATGTAATATCTTTCAATATTCTAGAATGGGAATTGTTCTAATTGATTTAGTACCTTTTATAGAGTTCCTGCCCTTCTTAGGCCAGCCAGACTATTGCAGGTCATCCTCTCTCTTTAAACTGAAGTGGAGGTTTCAATAAAACTACTGGTCCTTCTACTTTTTTATATATTGCTAGTAAGAAATTCTCAATACAAAAAATAAGGGAGGGCATAAATCTGACCTTATTAGTAGTAAAATACAAGACTAAAAAGTCCTACTTACCACCACTTTGCTACAACAAAATAGTATAAAGGCATGAAAAGAAAGAAATAAACAGCATTCCTTTACGAATGAAACGGGCATAGAAAAATCTCTTGGATAAACAAAATCTAAATCTGAAGTTCAGTAAATATCCATTACAATAATACAATTTAGATCACCCCAATTCAATTTAAGCTCAAGAAACTGGGAAAAATAAATGCCAAAAATAGATTGAACTTCATAAAGCAGAAAATTTGACTTCTTTACACCTTCAATTTTCTTCGTTTCTTCTTGAGTACCGATGGCTGCAAGAACTCAATTTTGAGACACTGCAGAACATGTCTCACCTTTCTTCCAAACCCCCTGATGCTTTGCCTTCTATCAAACATTTATCCTTTCGGAATATGAAAAGTTGGAACAATAACAGTCATTCTTGGAACCATTTTATTTCATTAATGTACTCATCGTAGTGTGGCATTTGCTTAAGTATTTGTATCATAGACAATGTATTTACTGAATAAGATCGGCATGGGAGAGCCATAAATCATCACTAAGAGCTTCTCCAGAGTAAAAACAATATGTCAAACAACAGAAAAGATAAGATCATCAATCATATCTATAGACAAGCATCAACAAAATCAGTACATCTCAAAAGAACAAATAAGTTTTAGAACTATCGTTAATTACTTTAACATAAACAGCATAAAAGACACAATAAATCAACTACTTCTTAAGTTAAATCAAATAGTTTTGTAGCAATTCTTTAAGATTATATCTTGGCAAGGAACTATTCAAAAGTGAAAGAAAATAACGAATGAAAAATCCCTACAGGCCAAAATTATAGAGAGATTAGAAAGAATGTATCACAAACGTAAAGAATACCTTGCCGAAGAATCCGTGCGTAATCAGAGATTTCCTTTCGTTATTATTTGTTTTTTCACTATAGTACCAAACAGTAAGGACATGTAGAAAACCAATGTGTTCATTCTGAAATTTTAATCTTCAAACCTATGTGTTCATTCTTGAATTTTAATCTGCAAAAGAGAAGCATATTGGTCGGTGTATGAACCGAAGCCTTTATGATTGGAAGATTATGAATGGAAGATAGGAAAATTTCAATCTACAGAAGATATCAAAATCCTTTTATGGATGGAAGATTTGGAGGTTACAAACTGGCTAGAGGAAAAAAGAAGAAGAAGAGAAGGAGGCTAATTAAGAAACATGATCTTTGAAAGGCAAAATATTAGGAAAACAGAGACGTATGATTCGTAAAGTTGGCGGCTATCAAAGAGACGTGTCATTTGGAATTTTTCAAGAACTTAAAATGAAGGGAAAATGAGGAAAAAGGCAAAAAAATAGGAAAAATAAATAAATATAATTCCTAAGTTATGAGAGGTGCATGTGGCCCTACTTTATACATATATATAAATATTATTTTCTTATGAATGCTTCCTATCACGGCATAATGAGTTATATCTCCTAATTAAAGATATGCGAAAGTAACTGAATAAGATTTTTCAAACGAACTCCTAAATTGCATCCATATATGAATATTACTAAATTATTTATGTCATCATTGACATAATCATTACCCCAGTCATTACTTAACTATTACTTCCGCTAATTGGCTAACAATTTTCTAGATAATTAAAGAAGCAGATTGTAGTATGCAAGGAAAATTAATTCTACGTTTCAGTATAATATCTGAATTCTCATATTATCTTGTATAACTCCACTACTATTCAATTACTATCAAATTATATTGTCTTCCGTTATCATTGGCTTGCTCATGAATAGTAACACTTTTTGCTTCCAATCATTACTATGATTATTATTCTTATATAAATAATACCAATAAATAGCAAATTGAACTACAGTAGCATAGCTATGATACCTGATTCTGAAATTGTTTTCTCCGATACTATAGCCGCCGCCCGTCGTCCCTTCTCGTTACGGAAATTGCTTTGCTATATATATATATATATATATATATATAACTAAACCTCAATTACCTCTTTTTCTACTAAACTAAGGATATCAATAATAACCTCTAACCAGCTAGTAAGTGGTGGGCTTGGTCCACTTATTAACCGTTTAAATACTTATTAAAGTCACCTACTTCTACTTTTAAATTGTAATATATAATTGGCTTACTAGCCATTTATCTAATACACTGACTTATATATTATAGTAAATCACCTTCCCGTAGATTAGCATTTTTCCAATAGCTACAAATAAATTAATTCTCTAATCTCACAATTAATAAGTATATAAAAATATATTGGGTTTATTACATTTAAAGTGTTAGGAATTGCTAATCCTAGAAAACCCGTTGAGTTGCCCAAAAACATGTTTATGATTTAGCTCTAAATGATGATGTGGCTAAAACATGCTCAATTAATCATAAGATCGTGATGCTATGAGGATGTGTGTCTAAAAGGATTAGTATGAGTAGCTTGAGTTATTTGCATAAAGTGGTTATACAATGCAACAGGAGCCTATATTGAAAATATCGGAACAAATTTGTACAATCAGATCCATCGCATGGAAGCTGATTGGAGAGATTATAGTATATCGTAGCTTCATGACTGTTTTCATTTTCATTTGCTGCTATATTAGTTTGTTCAATGCAACAATTAGAATAGGCTCTTTGTCTTTCTTTTACTTCTTCCATTTCCAGTGATTTTAATGCACACTACATAAATTACCAAAGGAGGGCATGACCAAAACCAACACAATGTAATGATGCACTTTGATTTCAAGCATGGACTTGTTAACTTTCTAATTTTCACATTTGCTTGAATTCTAATGCAGACCTCACTTCATGGTAGCTGTCCGGTAATCAGAGGAGAAAAATGGGTGGCCACCAAGTGGATCAGGAATCAAGAACAGGATGATTAAACACCTGGTACATTGTAGTGTTGTTCATCAGTTATTTTTTGTAACTTAACAGACTGAAAAAACAAAGTTTTGGAGTAAATAGATTTAAAGAATGAACAACACGGCGCTTTGTCCAAACAAACTTGGGGCTTTGTCTTTTGGAGTAAATAGTGTAACTTGCTTGATTGCAGGCCGCTAAAATCAGCACCACACTTTGAAAGAAATGAAAAAATGAAAGCAATAAAAAAGAAGCAGATATATTTCTGGAAAATAAGATCCAATGAGTATGAAGTAACTGATGAGCTGAAAGGTAATCATAAAGAATAAGTTCTCTTTAGGCCACTTAAATTAAATTATATGGTATCCCATAATCACATTTAGGGGTGTACAAAGGAAACCAACAAACTGCATCAACCTGATAATCCGAGTCAAACCGAGAAAAAAAACCCGACTATTGGTTGGTTTGATTTGGTTTGGTGTTGAAAAAAAAAACCCGACCATAATTGGTTTGGTTTGGTTTTAACTAAGGAAAGTCAATCCGAAACTAAACCAACCTGACATTACATATATAGATATATTTAATATATAAATATACTTATTGTGATGTAATTTATAAATATTTCTTAAAAGATTTCATAATTTTTATTTTTTGAGGTATTATTTCAAGGTTGGACTTAGAACTTTTGAATGTTCCAATAAGCTTTATAGTCATTAACATTAGTAAATTAAATAGTGCTAACATGTCATGACCCGGATTTCCCACCCTCGGGAGTCGTGATGGCGCCTACTAATGTGAGCTAGGCAAGCCAATCCTTTAAACTAATTACTTCATTATCCGATTATTTCTTTTTAACAAATATAAGGCGATGACATGATAATAGCGGAAATTTAAATTTAAGCGGAAGACAATAATAAAATATCTGAAATCTATGTCTATTACAATTACTCAAGCCTTAATCACCCAAAACCTGGTGTCACAGTGTCACAGACGGTCTAAGATTTGCTACATAGAAAGTCTGAAGAAACTATCAATACACTGTTTCTGAAACGAAAAGATGAAACAGGAAATAAAAGATAGAGGAGACGCCATGGCCTGCGAACGCCGGCAAGTCTACCTTGGATCTCCACGTGGACTGGGGGTAGCCTCCAACTACGGTCCAAGAGCTGCTCCGGGATCTGCACATAGTGCAGAGTATAGTATCAGCACAACCGACCCCATGTGCTGGTAAATGTTCAGCCTAACCTCGGCGAAGTAGTGACGAGTCTAGGACCAGACTATCAAATAAACCTGTGCAGTTCAAATATATATACAGCGGAAAAGAAATACAAAATAACCAGTCAAGTATGAGAGGGGGAGCATTATGCGGGGGAAGATATCAATTCTGAATAAAAAGACAGCAAGTAAACGAAAGAAAATAATATAACTTGGATATCAACAAAAAATCAGTAATCAATAAATGCACGACATCACCCTTTGTGCTTTTACTCTCGTCCTCACCAAAGCAATCATATAATAAAAATGTACATGGCATCACCCTTCGTGCTTTTACTCTCTTTCCTCACCATATAATCAATAAAATCGGCACGGAATGGTACATCGTGCGGCACATCATCACCCTTCGTGCTTTACACTCTTTCCTCGCAATCATACATGGCATCACCCTTCGTGCTTGACACTCTTTCCTCAATAAACAAACAATGCACGACATCACCCTTCGTGCTTTAACTCTCTTCCTCACCCAAACAACAATCACAAACAATAGGGCAATGGAATAAATAAAATTACAATAAAATTCCGGCAAGGGAACAACAATTCAATAATTAAATCCCGGCAAGGGAACAACATCAATAACATCAACATCCCGACAAGGGAGATAACAAATAAATCAACAATAGCCCAGCAAGGGTGACAATATAATGATCTCTTCTCTTTCTCACTTTTACTTCACTATTCACTTCACAACTCGAGCCAATGCTCTAGAGGTTCAATTATCACTTATACTTTCACAATTCGTTATATAACTTGAGCCAACGCTCCTCAATGTTCATAGGTCACAATTCCTTCCACAAACTTTATACAACAAATAGAAACCACCACTAAGGCATGAAAGATACAACGAAGTCATGATAATCACAATATAAAGACTCACGGGCATGCTAGACCCCAATGTATAGATACTCGTCACCATGCCTATACGTCATACTCAACAATTACCACATAGCAAATAGGACTCAACTCCTAATCCCTCAAGCTAAGGTTAGACCAAACACTTACCTCGATGCCACGAACACAATTCACGATTTGATTA
Source organism: Nicotiana sylvestris (assembly GCF_000393655.2). NCBI lineage: Eukaryota > Viridiplantae > Streptophyta > Magnoliopsida > Solanales > Solanaceae > Nicotiana > Nicotiana sylvestris. The sequence goes on from NC_091058.1 coordinate 140,762,243, forward strand.
TAGCTTTATCCCTTGATTCCACCACCAAATCGATCGTATCTAGTCACAAGTTACTTAATTACATCAATAAACGCTAAATGAATCAACCCAATGCAAGAAATGAGTTTTCCAAAGTTTTGCCCAAAAAATCAAAAATCGCCCCGGGCCCACATGGTCAAAACCCGAGGTTTGAACCAAAACCCGATTACCCATTCCCCCACGAACCCAAATATATAATTTGTTTTGAAGTCAGACCTCAAATTGGGGTCCAACTCCCCAATTTTTGAAAAACCTAGGTTCTATCCAAAATACCCAATTTCCCCCATGAAAATCATTGAATTTTGAGTTGAAATCATGTTAAAATATGTTAATGATTAGAAGAAATAAGTTAAAATTAACTTACAATCGAGTTGGAAGAAGAGTTGATCTTGGAAATTCGCCCTAAGGAGTTTGTGTTTTGAAAAGATGTGAAAAATGGGTTCAAAATCGTCTAAGTATAAAAGTTGCAGGCCTCAGATATGGGAATTGCGAACAGGGGTTCGCGATTGCGAACCTCGATCTCTGCTGGCTTGGGAATTGCGAAGGAAGTTGGGAAATGCGAACTGGGAATTGCGAAGGGAGGTTGGGAAATGCGAAGCCTGCAATTCCTTAAGTCCAAAATTTCACCCCGCGGCGTATCCAAAACTCACCCGAGCCCTCGGAGCTCCAAACCAAACATTCACACCACCCTAAAAACATTATACGGACTCGCTTGTGCATTTAAATCACTAAAATAACATCAACAACTATGGATTAAACCTCAAAATTAATGAAATTTTTCCAAAACTTTCTTAAACATCAAATTTTGTATTTAAGGTCCGAATCACGTCAAACAGATTCCATTTCTTATCAAACTTCATAGAATTATCTTAAATCACATATAAGACCTGTACCGGGCGCCGGAACCAAAATATGAGCCCGATACCAATATTTTCTAATCAAAATTCATTTCCAAATCCTTTAAATAATTTCAGAAAATAATTTTCTTTAAAAATTCATTTCTCGGGATTGGAACCTCGGAATCCGATTCCGGACATACACCCAAGTCCCATATTTTCCTACGGACTCTCTGGGACCGTCAAATCATAGGTCGGGGTCCGTTTACCCAAAACGTTGACCGAAGTCAAATTAATTCATTTTATAGTCAAAATTTATGATTTTTTCACAGATTTTCGCATATAGGCTTTTCGTCTACGCGCACGGACTGCGCACACAAATTGAGCTGATACTAAAAAAGGTTTTTAAGGCCTTGAAACATAGAATTAATTTTAAAAACAAGTGATGACCATCACATTCTCCACCTCTAAAACAACCGTTCGTCCTCGAACGGACAGAAGAAGGAAGTACCTGAGTCAGGGAAAAGATAGGGATAACGGCTCCGCATATCGAACTCGGACTCCCAGGTCGATGTCTCAGCAGGCTGACCTCTCCACTAAACACGAACAGAAGGAAAACTCTTCGATCTCAACTGACGAACCTGCCGGTCTAGAATAGCTACCGGCTCCTCCTCATAAGACAAGTCCTTGTCCAACTGGACAGTGCTGAAATCTAACATGTGGGACGGATCACCGTTATACTTCTGAAGCATGGACACATGAAACACTGGATGCACGGCTGATAAGCTCGGCGACAATGCAAGTCTATAAGCCACCTCTTCTACTCGATCAAGAATCTCAAACGGGCCAATGAACCTAGGACTAAGCTTGCCCTTCTTCCCAAATCTCATCACGCCCTTCATAGGCAACACTCGAAGCAATACCCGCTCACCGACCATGAATGCCAAATCACGAACCTTGCGGTCGACATAAATCTTTTTCCTGGACTGAGCTGTATGAAGCCTATCCTGAATGATCCTAACATTGTCCAAGGCATCCTGAACCAGATCCGTACCCAATAATTGAGCCTCTCCTGACTCAAACCATCCAATCGGAGACCGACACCGCCTACCATATAAAGCCTCATAAGGAGCCATCTAAATACTCGACTGGTAGTTGTTGTTGTAGGCAAACTCTGCTAAAGGCAAAAACTGATCCCACGAGCCTCCAAAGTCAATGACACAAGCTTAGAGCATATCCTCCAAAATCTGAACAGTCCGCTCGAACTACCCGTCCGTCTGAGGGTGAAACGCTGTGCTCAACTCAACCCATGTGCCCAATTCTCGCTGAACTGCTCTCCAAAAATGGGAGGTAAACTGCGTACCTCGATCCGAAATGATAGACTCGGGCACACCATGAAGGCGAACAATCTCCTGGATGTAGATCTCAGCTAACCTCTCGGAAGAATAGGAGACTGCCACAGGAATGAAATGCGTTGACTTGGTCAGCCTATCAACAATAACCCACACTGCATCGAACTTCCTCTGAGTCCGTGGGAGACCAACAACAAAGTCCATAGTGATACGCTTCCATTTCCACTTAGGAATCTCAATCTTTTGAAATGAACCACCGGACCTCTGATGCTAGTACTTAACCTGCTAACAATTCAAACACCGAGCCACATATGCAACGATATTCTTCTTCATTCTCCGCCACCAATAATGCTACTGCAAATCCTGATACATCTTCGCGGCACCCGGATGAATAGAGTACCGGGAACTATGGACCTCCTCTAAAATCAACTCTCGAAGCCCATCCACATTAGGCACACAGAATCGACCCTGCAGTCTCAAAACTCCATCATCACCTAAGGTAACCTGCTTGATACCTCCGTGCTGCACCATGTCTCTAAGGACACACAAATGGGGATAATCATACTGCCGATCTCGGATCCGCTCCAATAATGAAGAACGAGCGACTGTGCAAGCTAACACACAGCTGGGCTCAGAAACATCCAACCTCACGAACTGATTGGCCAAAGCCTGAACATCCAAAACAAGCGGTCTCTCACTGACCGGAATATAAGCAAGACTGCCCATACTGACTGACTTCCTACTCAAAGCATCGGCCACCACATTGGCCTTTCCCGGCTGATATAAGATGGTGATATCATAGTCTTTCAACAACTCTAACCACCTTCTCTGCCTCAAATTCAACTCCTTTTGCTTGAACAAATACTTCAGACTCTTGTGATCTGTGAACACCTCACATGCCACGCCATACAGATAATGCCTCCAAATCTTCAACGCATAACAATGGCTGCCAACTCCAAATCATGAACTAGATAATTCTTCTCATGAATTTTCAACTACCGCGAAGCATAGGCAATGACCTTGCCATCCTGCATCAACACTGCGCCAAGTCCAATACGAGATGCATCACAATAAACTATATAAGGCCCTGAACCTGTGGGCAAAACCAACATCGGTGCTGTAGTCAGAGCTGTCTTGAGGTTCTCAAAGCTCGCCTCACACTCGTCCGACCATCTGAACTGGGTACCCTTCTAGGTCAACTTGGTCATCGGGGCTGCGATAGATGATAACCCCTTCACGAACCGACAATAGTAGCCTGCCAATCCCAAGAAACTCTGAATCTCCGTAGCTGATGCTGGTCTGGGCCAGTTCTTGACTGCCTTAATCTTTTTCGGATTAACCTGAATACCCTCTGCTGATACAACATGACCTAGAAATGCAACTGAACTCAACCAGAACTCACACTTCGAGAACTTAGCATATAACTGACTATCCCTCAAGGTCTGAAGAACCACTCTAAGATGCTGCTCGTGCCCCTCCCGGCTATGGGAATAGATCAAAATATCATCAATGAAGACTATCACGAACGAATCCAAATAAGTCCTGAACACTCAGTTCATCGAATCCATAAAAGCTGTTGGGGCATTTATCAACCCGAATGACATCACCAAGAACTCAAAATGCCCGTACCGAGTGCGGAAAGCTGTCTTAGGGACATCGGATGCCCTAATCCTCAACTGATGGTAGCCAGATTTCAAGTCAATCTTTGAAAATTCCTTGGCACCCTGAAGCTGATCAAACAAGTCATCAATCCTTGGCAATGGATACTTATTCTTGATTGTAACCTTGTTCAACTGCCGGTAATCAATACACATTCTCATCGATCCCTCCTTCTTCTTAACAAACAACACAGGCGCACCCCAAGGCGAAACACTCGGCCTAATGAAACCCTTCTCAAGAAAGTCTTGCAACTGCTCCTTCAACTCTTTCAACTCAGGCGGGGCCATACGATATGGCGGGATAATAATGGGCTGAGTGCCCGGAGCCAAATCAATGCAAAAGTCAATATCCCTGTCGAGTGGCATACCCGGAAGGTATGAAGGGAAAACCTCAGGAAACTCACGAACAACGGGCACATAATCAATAGAAGGAACCTCAGCACTAGAATCACGTACATATGCCAAATAGGCCAAACACCCCTTCTCGACCATACGTCGAGCCTTCACATAAGAAATAAACACTACGGGTAGAATGACCAGGAGTCCCTCTCCACTCTAAACGAGGTAAACCTGGTAAGTCTAAGGTCACAATCTTGGCATGACAGTCCAAGATAGCGTGGTAAGGTGATAACCAATCCATCCCTAATATGACATCAAAATCAACCATGTCCAGAAGAAGCAAATCTACACGAGTCTCAAGACCCCTAATCACAACTATACATGAACGATGGACTCGATCTACCATAATCGAATCACTTACCAGTGTAGACACATAAACAAGAGCACTTAAAGAATTACTAGGCATGACCAGATACGGTGCAAAATAAGATGACACATACGAGTATGTAACCCTGGATCAAATAACACTGAAGCATCTCTATCACAAACCAGAACCGTACCTGTAATAACTACATCTGAAGCCTCAGCCTCGGGCCTAGTTGGAAGAGCATAACATCGGGGCTAGGCCCCACCACCCTGAGCTACATCTCTAGGACGGCCTGTTGCTAGCTGGCCTCCACCTCTAGTGGCCTGAGCTCCACCTCTAATACCTCTACCTCCACCTCTAGTGGCCTGAACTCAACCAGAACTCACACTTCGAGAACTTAGCATATAACTGACTATCCCTCAAGGTCTGAAGAACCACTCTAAGATGCTGCTCGTGCCCCTCCCGGCTATGGGAATAGATCAAAATATCATCAATGAAGACTATCACGAACGAATCCAAATAAGTCCTGAACACTCAGTTCATCGAATCCATAAAAGCTGTTGGGGCATTTATCAACCCGAATGACATCACCAAGAACTCAAAATGCCCGTACCGAGTGCGAAAAGCTGTCTTAGGGACATCGGATGCCCTAATCCTCAACTGATGGTAGCCAGATTTCAAGTCAATCTTTGAAAATACCTTGGCACCCTGAAGCTGATCAAACAAGTCATCAATCCTTGGCAATGGATACTTATTCTTGATTGTAACCTTGTTCAACTGCCGGTAATCAATACACATTCTCATCGATCCCTCCTTCTTCTTAACAAACAACACCGGCGCACCCCAAGGCGAAACACTCGGCCTAATGAAACCCTTCTCAAGAAAGTCTTGCAACTGCTCCTTCAACTCTTTCAACTCAGGCGGGGCCATACGATACGGCGGGATAATAATGGGCTGAGTGCCCGGAGCCAAATCAATGCAAAAGTCAATATCCCTGTCGAGTGGCATACCCGGAAGGTATGAAGGGAAAACCTCAGGAAACTCACGAACAACGGGCACATAATCAATAGAAGGAACCTCAGCACTAGAATCACGTACATATGCCAAATAGGCCAAACACCCCTTCTCGACCATACGTCGAGCCTTCACATAAGAAATAAACACTACGGGTAGAATGACCAGGAGTCCCTCTCCACTCTAAACGAGGTAAACCTGGTAAGTCTAAGGTCACAATCTTGGCATGACAGTCCAAGATAGCGTGGTAAGGTGATAACCAATCCATCCCTAATATGACATCAAAATCAACCATGTCCAGAAGAAGCAAATCTACACGAGTCTCAAGACCCCTAATCACAACTATACATGAACGATGGACTCGATCTACCATAATCGAATCACTTACCAGTGTAGACACATAAACAAGAGCACTTAAAGAATTACTAGGCATGACCAGATACGGTGCAAAATAAGATGACACATACGAGTATGTAACCCTGGATCAAATAACACTGAAGCATCTCTATCACAAACCAGAACCGTACCTGTAATAACTACATCTGAAGCCTCAGCCTCGGGCCTAGTTGGAAGAGCATAACATCGGGGCTAGGCCCCACCACCCTGAGCTACATCTCTAGGACGGCCTGTTGCTAGCTGGCCTCCACCTCTAGTGGCCTGAGCTCCACCTCTAATACCTCTACCTCTACCTCTAGTGGCCTGAACTCAACCAGAACTCACACTTCGAGAACTTAGCATATAACTGACTATCCCTCAAGGTCTGAAGAACCACTCTAAGATGCTGCTCGTGCCCCTCCCGGCTATGGGAATAGATCAAAATATCATCAATGAAGACTATCACGAACGAATCCAAATAAGTCCTGAACACTCAGTTCATCGAATCCATAAAAGCTGCTGGGGCATTTATCAACCCGAATGACATCACCAAGAACTCAAAATGCCCGTACCGAGTGCGGAAAGCTGTCTTAGGGACATCAGATGCCCTAATCCTCAACTGATGGTAGCCAGATTTCAAGTCAATCTTTGAAAATACCTTGGCACCCTGAAGCTGATCAAACAAGTCATCAATCCTTGGCAATGGATACTTATTCTTGATTGTAACCTTGTTCAACTGCCGGTAATCAATACACATTCTCATCGATCCCTCCTTCTTCTTAACAAACAACACCGGCGCACCCCAAGGCGAAACACTCGGCCTAATGAAACCCTTCTCAAGAAAGTCTTGCAACTGCTCCTTCAACTCTTTCAACTCAGGCGGGGCCATACGATACGGCGGGATAATAATGGGCTGAGTGCCCGGAGCCAAATCAATGCAAAAGTCAATATCCCTGTCGAGTGGCATACCCGGAAGGTATGAAGGGAAAACCTCAGGAAACTCACGAACAACGGGCACATAATCAATAGAAGGAACCTCAGCACTAGAATCACGTACATATGCCAAATAGGCCAAACACCCCTTCTCGACCATACGTCGAGCCTTCACATAAGAAATAAACACTACGGGTAGAATGACCAGGAGTCCCTCTCCACTCTAAACGAGGTAAACCTGGTAAGTCTAAGGTCACAATCTTGGCATGACAGTCCAAGATAGCGTGGTAAGGTGATAACCAATCCATCCCTAATATGACATCAAAATCAACCATGTCCAGAAGAAGCAAATCTACACGAGTCTCAAGACCCCTAATCACAACTATACATGAACGATGGACTAGATCTACCATAATCGAATCACTTACCAGTGTAGACACATAAACAAGAGCACTTAAAGAATTACTAGGCATGACCAGATACGGTGCAAAATAAGATGACACATACGAGTATGTAACCCTGGATCAAATAACACTGAAGCATCTCTATCACAAACCAGAACCGTACCTGTAATAACTACATCTGAAGCCTCAGCCTCGGGCCTAGTTGGAAGAGCATAACATCGGGGCTAGGCCCCACCACCCTGAGCTACATCTCTAGGACGGCCTGTTGCTAGCTGGCCTCCACCTCTAGTGGCCTGAGCTCCACCTCTAATACCTCTACCTCCACCTCTAGTGGCCTGAACTCAACCAGAACTCACACTTCGAGAACTTAGCATATAACTGACTATCCCTCAAGGTCTGAAGAACCACTCTAAGATGCTGCTCGTGCCCCTCCCGGCTATGGGAATAGATCAAAATATCATCAATGAAGACTATCACGAACGAATCCAAATAAGTCCTGAACACTCAGTTCATCGAATCCATAAAAGCTGCTGGGGCATTTATCAACCCGAATGACATCACCAAGAACTCAAAATGCCCGTACCGAGTGCGGAAAGCTGTCTTAGGGACATCGGATGCCCTAATCCTCAACTGATGGTAGCCAGATTTCAAGTCAATCTTTGAAAATACCTTGGCACCCTGAAGCTGATCAAACAAGTCATCAATCCTTGGCAATGGATACTTATTCTTGATTGTAACCTTGTTCAACTGCCGGTAATCAATACACATTCTCATCGATCCCTCCTTCTTCTTAACAAACAACACCGGCGCACCCCAAGGCGAAACACTCGGCCTAATGAAACCCTTCTCAAGAAAGTCTTGCAACTGCTCCTTCAACTCTTTCAACTCAGGCGGGGCCATACGATACGACGGGATAATAATGGGCTGAGTGCCCGGAGCCAAATCAATGCAAAAGTCAATATCCCTGTCGAGTGGCATACCCAGAAGGTATGAAGGGAAAACCTCAGGAAACTCACGAACAACGGGCACATAATCAATAGAAGGAACCTCAGCACTAGAATCACGTACATATGCCAAATAGGCCAAACACCCCTTCTCGACCATACGTCGAGCCTTCACATAAGAAATAAACACTACGGGTAGAATGACCAGGAGTCCTTCTCCACTCTAAACGAGGTAAACCTGGTAAGTCTAAGGTCACAATCTTGGCATGACAGTCCAAGATAGCGTGGTAAGGTGATAACCAATCCATCCCTAATATGACATCAAAATCAACCATGTCCAGAAGAAGCAAATCTACACGAGTCTCAAGACCCCTAATCACAACTATACATGAACGATGGACTCGATCTACCATAATCGAATCACTTACCAGTGTAGACACATAAACAAGAGCACTTAAAGAATTACTAGGCATGACCAGATACGGTGCAAAATAAGATGACACATACGAGTATGTAACCCTGGATCAAATAACACTGAAGCATCTCTATCACAAACCAGAACCGTACCTGTAATAACTACATCTGAAGCCTCAGCCTCGGGCCTAGTTGGAAGAGCATAACATCGGGGCTAGGCCCCACCACCCTGAGCTACATCTCTAGGACGGCCTGTTGCTAGCTGGCCTCCACCTCTAGTGGCCTGAGCTCCACCTCTAATACCTCTACCTCCACCTCTAGCACCTTTACCCCCACTTCTAGCTGGCTGGGCAGGCTATGGAACACCTGGTGCCTGGACCATGGCACAGGAACCCTAATGCTGAGAGCTACTCGGTGCTCGAGGGCAAAATCTAGCAATGTGACTCATATCCCCACAAGTGTAACAAGCCCTTGGCTGCTGAGACTGCTGACCCTGTCGACCTGAATGACCACCTCGGAAACTCTGAAGAGGCAACGCACTAATAGGAGCAGGTGGTGCACTGTAGGACTGCTGATCAAAATACTGCATCTGAGGAACACGACCACCTGAAGCACCGTGAGAAACCTGGAGTGCTGACTGAAAAAGGCCTATGAGGATGGCCTTTACCACACGAATCCCTACCTCCAGACGAGGTACCACTGAATCTACCTGAATGACGGGGCCTCTTGTCCGACCCATGACCACCTCCCTATGACAGAACCATATCCACTCTCCTGGCCACATTGGCCGCCTCCTAGAAGGAAATCTCACTCCCTATGTCCCTATCCATCTGAAGACGAATCGGCTGAATAAGTCTATCAGTGATCCTCCTCACCCTCTCTCTCTCAGTGGGAAGTATGATAAGAGCATGACGAGCCAAGTCGATGAATATGGTCTCATATTGCGTAACAGTCATAGAACCCTGCTGGAGACACTCAAACTGCCTCCGATAGGCCTCCCTCTGAGTGATGGGGAGAAACTTCTCTAGAAATAGCTGAGTGAACTGCTCCCAAGTCAAGGCTGGTGATCTGGCTGGTCTAGCCAAACAGTAACCTCTCCACCAAGTCTTGGTGGATCCAGACAAGCGAAAAGTAGCAAAATCGACCCCATTGGTCTCAACTATTCCCATGTTCCTGAGAACCTCATGATAGCTGTCTAGATAATCCTGGGGAACCTCAGAAGATGCACCGCTGAAAGTAGTAGTGAAGAGCTTGGTGAACCTATCCAACCTCCACAAGGCATCGACAGACATAGCTGCTCCATCACCGGTCTGAGCTACCATACTCGGCTGAACTGCTCCAAGTGGCTGAACTGCTGGAGTCTGAAACTAGGGAGCTACCTGCTCCGAAGTGCGAGTAGCAGGAGTCTGGGCTCCTCCTCCAGCCTAAGAGACGGCTAGTGCTACAGGAATCAAACCTGCCCGGGTGACACTCTCCATAAGGCCCACTAGATGGACCAAAGCATTCTAGAGTACTAGGGTAGCAATAAACCTCATCATCAAAATCCACTTGAGGCTCCGCTGCGGGTGCTGCTGCCCTAGGCTAAGCTCGGCCCCTAACATGGCCTCGCCCTCGCCCTCTGCCCCTTGTGGGAGCTGTTGCTAGAGGCTCGGGCTGCTGGTCAGTGGATGAGGAAGTGCGTGTTCTCGCCGTCTGCGAAAGAACAGAGTAGAAGTTCAATTAGCATTGAGAAACCAAACCGCACGATAGGAGATAATAAATGTGAAATTTTGCCTAACTATGTATCCTCTGTGGGATAAGTATAGACGTCTCCATACCGATCCCTCAGACTCTATTAAGCTTGTCTGTGAACTGTGAGACCCATGTAACCTAGAGCTCTGATACCAACTTGTAACGACTCGGATTTCCCACCCTTGGGAGTCATGATGACACCTACTAATGTGAGCTAGGCAAGCAAATCCTTTAAACTAATTACTTCATTATCCGATTATTTCTTTTTAACAAATATAAGGCGATGACATGATAACAGCGGAAATGTAAATTTAAGCGGAAGATAAAAATAAAATATCTGAAATCTATGTCTATTATAATTACTCAAACCTTAATCACCCAAAATCTGGTGTCACAGTGTCACAGACGGTCTAAGATTTACTACATAGAAAGTCTGAAGAAACTATCAATACACTGTTTCTGAAGCGAAAAGATGAAACAGGAAATAAAAGATAAATGAGATGCCAGGGCCTGCGGACGCCGGAAGGTCTACCTTGGATCTCCGCGTGGACTAGGGGTAGCCTCCAACTACGGTCCAAGAACTGCTTTGGGATTTGCACATAGTGCAGAGTGTAGTATCATCATAACCGACCCCATGTGCTGGTAAGTGTCCATCCTAACCTCAGCGAAGTAGTGATGCGGCTAGGACCAGACTACCAAATAAACCTGTGCAGTTCAAATATATATACAACGGAAAAGAAATACAGAAATAACCAGTCAAGTCTGGGAGGAGGAGCATGTTGCGGGGGAAGATATCAATTCCGAATGGAAAGACAACAAGTAAACGAAAGAAAACTATATAATTCGGATATCAACAAAGAATCAGTAATCAATAAATGCACGGCATCACCCTTCGTGCTTTTACTCTCGTCCTCACCAAAGCAATCATATAATAAAAATGTGCACGGCATCACCCTTCGTACTTTTACTCTCTTTCCTCACCATATAATCAATAAAATTGGCACAGAATGGTACATCGTGCGGCACGGCATCACCCATCGTGCTTTACACTCTTTCCTCACAATCATACACGGCATCACCCTTCGTGCTTTACACTTTTTCCTTACAAAACAAACAATGCACGACATCACCCTTCGTGCTTTAACTCTCTTCATCACCCAAACAACAATAACCAACAATAGGGCAAAGGAATAAATAAAATTGCAATAAAATCCAGGCAAGGGAACAATAATTCAATAATTAAATCCCGGCAAGTGAACAACGTCAATAACATCAACATCCCGGCAAGGGAGATAACAAATAAATCAACAATAGCCCGGTAAGAGTGACAACATGATGATCTCTTCTCTTTCTCACTTTTACTTCACTATTCACTTCACAACTCGAGCCAATGCTCTAGAGGTTCAATTATCACTTATACTTTCACAATTCGTTATACAACTTGAGCCAACGCTCCTCAATGTTCATAGGTCACAATTCCTTCCACAAACTTTATACAACAAATAGAAACCACCACTAAGGCATGAAAGATACAACGAAGTCATGATAATCATAATATAAAAACTCACGGGCATGCTAGACCCCAACATATAGATACTCGTCACCATGCCTATACGTCGTACTCAACAATTATCACATAGCAAATAGGACTCAACTCCTAATCCCTCAAGCTAAGGTTAGACCAAACACTTACCTCGATGCCACGAACACAATTCACGATTCGATTATAGCTTTACCCCTTGATTCCACCACCAATTCGCTCGTATCTAGTCACAAGTTACTTAATTACCTCAATAAACGCTAAATGAATTAACCCCAATGCATGAAAATGAGCTTTTCAAAGTTTTGCCCAAAAAGTCAAAAATTGCCCTCGGGCCCACATGGTCAAAACCCGAGGTTCGAACCAAAACCCGATTACCCATTCCCCCACTAACCCAAATATATAACTTGTTTTGAAATTGGACCTCAAATCGAGGTCCAACTCCCCAATTTTTGAAAAACCTAGGTTCTACCCAAAACACCCAATTTCCCCCATGAAAATCATTGATTTTGAGTTGAAATCATGTTAAAAAATGTTAATGATTGAAGGAAATATGTTAAAATTAACGTACGATCGAGTTGGAAGAAGATTTGTTCTTTGAAATTCTCCCTAAGGAGTTTGTGTTTTGAAAAGATGTGAAAAATGGGTTGAAAATCGTCTAAATATAAAAGTTGCTGGTCTCAGATATGGTAATTGCGAACATGGGTTCGCAATTGTGAACCCCGACCTCTCCTGGCTTGGGAATTGCGAAGGGAAGTTGGGAAATGCGAAGGGAGGTTGGGAAATGCAAAGGGAAGTTGGGAAATGCAAACTGGGAATTGCGAAAGGAGGTTGGGAAATGCGAACTGGGAATTGCGAAGGGAAGTTGGGAAATGCGAACTGGGAATTGCGAAGGGAGGTTGGGAAATGCGAAGCCTGGAGGCCTGCAATTCCTTAAGTCCAAAATTTCACCCGCGGCCTATCCAAAACTCACCCAAGCCCTCGGGGCTCCAAACCAAACATGCACACCACCCTCAAAACATCATACAGACTCGCTCGTGCATTCAAATCACTAAAATAACATCAACAACTATGAATTAAACCTCAAAATCAATGAAATTTTCCCAAAACTTCCTTAAACATCAAATTTTGCATTTAAGGTCTGAATCACGTCAAACAGATTCCGTTTCTTACCAAACTTCACAGAATTATCTTAAATCACATATAAAACCTGTATCGGGCGCCAGAACTAAAATACGGGCCCGATACTAACATGTTCTAATCAAAATTCATTTCCAAATCCTTTAAACAATTTCAGCAAACAATTTTCTTTAAAAATTCATTTCTCGGGCTTGAGACCTTGGAATCCGATTCCGGGCATACACCCAAGTCTCATATTTTCCTACGGACCCCTCGGGACCGTCAAATTACGGGTCCGGGTCCGTTTACCTAAAACGTTGACCGAAGTCAAATTAATTCATTTTATAGTCAAAATTTATTATTTGTTTCACAGATTTTCACATATAGGCTTTCCGTCTACGCGCCCGGACTGCGCACGCAAATCGAGGTGATACTAAAAGAGGTTTTTAAGGCCTCGAAATGCAGAATTCATTTTAAAAACAAGTGATGACCTTTTGGGTCATCACATAACAAAAGCCCAAACCAAAATCAAATCAATACTAATGGTAACAAAAGACATTTAATTCAATACTACGAACGGAAATGTATTGAATATCTTCTTTTTAGTTTGCAATAATTTAGATAAAAATGCATAACCTATTTTTATTTTTTCTTTAGCGTTTAGTCATGTATTTAATACTCCATTATTAGTCTACTTATTTTAGCATGATTTAGTACTCTTAGACTATGTTTATTTTTATTATGGCTTTTTAATTATCAATATTTATATTACATAATTTTATTGTCTTTATTGTTGAATATTTTAGGATAATGTTATGACACAGCTCATATTTTGTATTATTTTCTTGGAAAATACTTTATATGGTTGTATCTTACTAGGACTAAAGAAATATTTTGAGCATAATTTATATGTTTTGTTCTACGAAGATTTGACCGGAAAAAAAATCCGAATAACCCGAGAAAATCCGAGAAAAACCGTGAGTGAAAAACTCAAGTTTTATTGGTTTGGTTTGGTCATTTGATTTAATAATCCGACACAATTGATTTGGTTTGGCCGAACCAACCCGACCTATGTACACCCCTAATCACATTAAAGCATTTAAGTGTTATCTAGTTATGTTAATTTTGTCGACTAATTTGGCCCACTACAAGTATCCACCAGATCAGCTCAGGTTACTAACATATATAGAATGCAGAAACTACTGCTTTTAAGTGATCTAATTGTATAAATATTTACATATTAGATAAATTGCTTTAAACCGATTAAAGACGATTCAATAGACTGAAGTTGAGCAATATTCGTACATATATTTTAGAAAGATTCCATGGGAATGGGTAAACACCACACATTGACATTAACTAGCTAGGTAGGTAGCGCAATATGAAGACCAATTGTTCATCGCAAAATCAAATAAAGCAAAAACCCTCATCTTTCCCAGTCCTCAAACAACCAAAATGATTAAAGAAAAACGGCAACAATCTTCTAAAGATATAAGGAGTGACGTCATTCATATATTTACGTTTTAGTTAGATTTGTCACGATCCAAGCCCATGGCACATATTGTTTGCTTTCGGCTAGGCTCGCACAAATTTATCTTTTTGAGCTTAGTGATGCCCTTGACGGAGGGTGGGTCAAACAGGACTGATAGACTTCTAGGCTGACAAGTTTCTGAAGAAGGGGTGCATATGTCACCTTATGCGAATTCCATATCGGAATGGAAGACGAAAGTAAAAAGCCTTATAAGGCATGATATAAGTTCACATGGTACGCGCGCTTTTGGGATTCGAGGTGGCGTAGCCCAAAAAGGTACGGGCCTAGGCCCAAATAGGACAATACATCCCATGAGCATGGTTCGTGAAAAATATGGTCCGAGAGCCGAATCTCCCTCGGTACGATGGTGGGGCAAACCTCAGCAAGGACGCTGAGTCCATGGGGGGGGGGGGTTGAATGTGATGCCCTTGACGGTGCGGGCTGATGAGGGCGGGTCAGACAAGACTGCCAGATTTCTAGGTTGGCAAGCTTCTAAAGAAGGGGTACACATGTCACCTTAGGCGAATT
Organism: Nicotiana sylvestris; assembly: GCF_000393655.2. NCBI lineage: Eukaryota > Viridiplantae > Streptophyta > Magnoliopsida > Solanales > Solanaceae > Nicotiana > Nicotiana sylvestris. The sequence goes on from NC_091058.1 coordinate 140,777,346, forward strand.
CCACATCAGAATGGGAGACAAAAATGAAGAGCCCTATAAGACATGATACAAGTTCACATGGTACTCACACTTTTGGAGCTTGAATGTTAGGATTGAAAAAATCAGGTGTCATGCGAAAGCTAGTAAAGCAAACCTTGAACAAATAAATCAGACAACAAAAGTGAAATATACCAAAAGAGATACAAACATTTAACGTGGTTCGGTCAATTGACCTATGCCCACGAAAAATATAAGCAACCCACTATATAAAAGAGAGTACAAAATATCGAGAGAACAACCTCATAAAGAGGCAAACACAAGTGACACACTAATGCTTATCCCGAAATTCTTCCCCCTAAACAAGACTCTCAAACCCCTTAGGGATTATATTACGGATGCTACTGAATGAGAGGGAAGGATTCTTAACTTATAGAAGTCCAAACCTTTTCCTACAAGAAAAAGACTAGCCAAATATGAGAGATTTATAACTTTCTTCTAAGAATAAGAAAATCCAATTATGGTAAATATGTTGTCATTTTCTTCATGAGATAGGAAAACCAAATACGGTAAGAAAATCAGGCCAAACACCTAACAATTCTCCCACTTGGCCTGAATTTTCTAACAAAATAAACTTGATCCACCTTCTTCATATAATCTTCAATATGTCACATCTCTAAATCTCTACCACAAAGTTTTTCTCAATGTAAGTAGTACCCCGGGCAAATTTCTCAAACAACAATCATGATTGTCGTCTAATGCGGCTAGAACTAAACCTGCAAAGATGAACCTAACTTGAATCTCGCTCTGATACCAGTTGTTAGGATCGAAACAATCAGGTGTCATGAGGAAGCTAGTAAATCAAACCTTGAACGATGATAAATGCTACACCCCGTAAGTTTAACAACCTTGATACCGTTATATATATATATATATATATATATATATATATATATATATATATATATATATATATATATATATATATATGATGTTTTGAGTGTAACATTTCTATAAAAAAATGATTTGAAAAAAATGATTTTATATAGTTATTAATATTGCTAGTTTCGAATATGTTTTAAATTATACACATAATATGAGAAAAGCTTATGAGATGTTCTTTATTGTAAAGAAGAAATCATTTTCTCACAAGAAAAGAAGATTATCTATTTACCATTTTAAGAATTAAGCGTACGGAAATTTTTACTCTTTATTTGACATTAGGAAAATTAGTAGTTAAGAAATACGTGCTTCTTTTAACATGGATATTTTAATGGAATAATAGTGTATGTATTAATTTTATATGGTATCACATGACCATGATAGTAAAGTATATTATTGTACGGTGCATAAAGTGTATTAAAAATAAGTAGAATTTTAAGTAATTTGAGATAATTCTTAATTATGCGGGTAATTGCTAATTGTCTAAAAATAATTTGGATAAGAACATCACGTGGCATATTTTGGCTTAGGAAAGTTATGACTCAAGCCTTTGTTAGAATAGGTGGCTTGATTAAAATAGCACTTGGACTTAAAGATAGTTGTTGGCAGAAGACAGAGTGTCGTAGTATGTTTTCTATATAAAACAACTTGACAGCAAAAGTTATGCACCTAGTGGTCATTTTGCTTTATTTTAAGATACCCAAATAATTGAGCAAGCTTGCTAGATAAGAGAATGAATATCTACCGAGGTATCAGGAGGAACTGTATGTATAAATGTTTCAGTGCGACATCTATTAAGGTTGGAAACAAAATGCACTGTAACAACAATAGTTCCTTTTATGATCTTTAAAATTAGTTCTTTGACCCGATAAATTTATGATATGATGGTTAATCAGTTGCTCAAGAAGAGAATCTGAACACTCCATAAAGTTTATGATTTTAACAAAAAATATGGATAAAAGATGCTCTACTCTTAGGTTACTTATTATCTGATGGGTGTTCAGTGTTATTCGCAAAAAACGTGTGTTAAAGAGATTGTCAAGAGAATCAGCTCAGGTATGTTAAGGATAATTCTTCTTTCTTTTGCCATGATCCAAGTAACGATACGTAAACGTAATGCTATTCCATAAGTAATTCTACTCTTAGCAGTTAAGGATATCTATGTTATTCATTCTGGTAAAGTGATATTCAAGCATGTCTAAGTATGTATCTTGTTCCCTATTGAGGTATTTGATAAAGATGTTTATATTAATAATATTGTGATACATGCATCTTCATTTATATGCATTTACCACCGAGATACGGTCGGTCGGGCAGTCATGCATTTACCACCGAGCTACGGCGGGTTGGGCGGTTACATATTTACCACCGTGCTACGGCCGGTTGTGCAGTCATGCATATTCATTTACCATCATGCTACGACTAATTGGGCAGACATGCATTTACCACCGGGCTACGGCCGGTCGGACAATTACCACTGGTTGGGCAGTTATGTATCATTATTTTCCACCGGTTGGTTAGTCATACATTTACCACCGTGCGACGACCGGTCGGGCAGTTACCACTGATCAGTTGGGTAGTCATGCATCATACGATGTGGATAATAGAAATAGTCTCAAAGAGAAGCATCATATATGTAAGTATAATAAGTATGCATGGCACTTCAGAGATTCAAGTTGATTCTTATATGTCTTTAATTAATGTTGACTTATTGTTATGTTTCAGTTCTGCTTTACATACTCAGTACATTATTCGTACTGACATCCTTTTGCTGGGGAAGCTGTATTCATGCCTGCAGGTATAGGTAATCAGTTTGACGAGCCCTCATAGTAGACAAGGTTGGTATTTAGTGAAGGATCGGTAAGACTCCACCTCATTTGGAGTGCAGTCGAGTCTATGAGTCATCGTGTCAGAGTTTTGCTACAGTCTTATGGGTAGGCCGGTACCCTATCCCATTTGATGTCAAACAATCTTAGAGGCTTTGTAGACAGAGGTTCATTTTATACAGTGTGTTACAGGCCTTGACAGCCCATATATATTCATGGTTTAAGAATGATAGTTATACAGGGTTTCCCACTTACAGTTGTACATTATGAGTTGTGGCCATGTGGGCCCACGATAGTTACAAAAGGAATAAGTCCAGCTAACTCGAACTATGTATGTTCTAGTTTTGGTCAAACGATCATAAGTTACAGAGTGGTTCGCTCAGGCCAGCACGACACCGAGTGCCAGCCACGCCTCCCCAGGTTTGGGGCGTGACAATAAATCATACAACAAAAGAGAAAAATACAAAAAGAGATACAAACATTTATCGTGGTTCAGTCAATTGACCTACGTTCATGACGGAGATGAGAAATTCACTATATAAAAGAGAGCACAAAATATCGAGAGAACAACCTCACAAAGAGGCAAACACATATAGCATACTGATACTTGTCCCGAAATTCTCCCCCTAAACAATATTACTAAACCCTTTAGGGACTACATTCTGGATGCTACTAAATGATAATGAAGGATCCTTAATTTATAGAAGTCCAAACCTTTTCCTACAAGAAAATGGACTAGCCAAATATGAGAGGTTTATAATTTCTTTCTATGAAAATGAAAGCCCAATTAATATAGTAAGAAAATTAGGGCAAACATCTAACAATTCTCCCCCTTGTCATGAATTTTCTAACAAAATAAATTTGATCCACATTCTTCACATAATCTTCAACAGGTCGCATATCCAAATCTCCACCATAAAGTTTGTCTCAACGTGAGTAGCACCCTAGTCAAATTTATCAGACAACAATAATGATTACCGTCAAAATAGGTTGCGGTTGCAAAGATGAACATGTCTTAAACCTCGCTCTAATACCACTTGTTAGGATCGAAAAAATCAGGTATCATGCGAAAACGAGTAAAGTTAATCTTAAACAACGATATTCAAACAACAAAAGAGAAATATACCAAAAGAGACACAAACATTTAACATGGTTTGGTCAATTGACCAACGTCCATAGGGGAGATGAGCAATTCACTATATAAAAGAGAACACAAAATATTGAGAGAACAATCTCACAAAGAGGCAAACACAAGTAGCACACTAATACTTGTCCTGAAATTCTTTCCCTAAACAAGACTCTCAAACCCCTTAGGGATTACATTGCAGATGCTACTCAATGTGAAGGAAGGATCCTAAATTTATAGAAGTCCAAACCTTTTCCTACAAGAAAAAGGACTAGCCAAATAAGAGAGATATATAATTTACTTCTAATAAAGGAAAAACTCAATTATGGTAAATATATTACCATTTCCTTCATAAGATAGGAAAACCAACTATGGTAAGAAAATTAGAGCAAACACCTAACAGTTCTTCTCCTTGGCCAGAATTTTCTAACAAAATAAACTTAATCCACCTTCTTCACATAATCTTCAATAGGTCGTATCTCCACCACAATGTTTGTCTCAACGCGAGTAGCACTTCGGTCATATTTCTCAGACAACAATCATAATTACCGTCAAATAGGTTACAGCTAGAAATAAACCCGCCAAGATGAATCTGTCTTCAACCTCGCTCTGATATCGCTTTTTAGGATCGAAAAAATCAGGTGTCATGTGAAAGCTAGTTAAGAAAACCTTGAACAATGATAAATCAGACAACAAAAGAGAAATATACCAAAAGAGACACAAACATTTAACATTGTTCGGTCAATTAACCCACGTCCACGACAGAGATGAGCCATTCACTATATAAACGAGTACAAAATATCGAGAGAACAACCTCATAAAGAGGCAAACACAAGTGGCACATTAACACATGTCCGAAATCTCCCCCTAAACAAGACTCTCAAACCCCTTAGGGACTACATTATGGATGGTACGGAATGAGAAAGAAGAATCCTTAATTTATAGAAGTCCAAAACCTTTCCTACAAGAAAAAGGACTAGTCAAATATGTGAGATTTATAATTTTCTTCTATGAAAAGGAAAACCCAATTATAGTAAATATGTTGCGTAAGGGAGGAAAATCCAATCATAGCACGTTCGAGGATGAACGTATGTTTAAGTGGGGGAGGATGTTATGACCCAACTGGTCGTTTTGAGAAATTGCGTTCAGTTCAGAAGTTTGATGTCGCGAGTAGCTTCAGTTAGTGTATTATGACTTGCGTGCATCATCGGCTTGGGTTTTTGAGAGGTTCAAAGAGGATTTTTATGGAGTGACTTTCATTTGGGAAGCTCGAAGTTGAAATAATTGATCAAAGTTTGACTTTTGAGTATTTGAACTCGGATCGGAGTTTTGATGGTTCTGGTAGGTCTGGATGGTGATTTTGGACTAGGTTTTCGGCATCATTTGGCGGAAGTTGGCAATTTAAAGGTTTAAAATTTTCCTATGTTTGACCAGGGTTTGACTTTAAGGCTATCGGGTTCGAATTTTGGTGTCGGAACTTGGAATAGGTCCGTTTCGTCATATGGAACTTGCTTGCAAAATTTGGCGTCATTTGAAGTTGATTTGATATGGTTCGAACGCTTGGTTGCGATTCTAGAAGTTCTTGAAGTTTATTGTGTACTTCATGCGTTTTGGCGTCTGATTCGTGATTCTAGAGGTTATTTTGTTGTTTTGATCGCGCGAGCGAGTTTGTGTTATGTTGTTGGACTTGTGTGGGTGTTTGGTTTGGAGCCTCAGGGGTGTCACGACCCAAAATCCACTAAGGGTCGTGATGGCGCCGGACACCATTGTCAGGCAAGCCAACAACAAATAACTAGTAACTTCTCGTTTTAAATATTTCTGAAATCACTTCTTTTATGCATTTAAACAATAAAGAAAATAAATTTCCACTGAATAAATAGTGATATCTTTAACAATTTCAAAATAATGACTATTTCCATAGACATCCCAGAACCCGGTGTCATAAGTGCATGAGCAATTACTAAGGAATCGAATAAAGTACAATAACTGTCCGGAATACAAATTGGACAGAAAGTAAATACAATACATTGAAAGAGACTATACTGGTTGCGGGTCGCCTAGAGAAATGTAGCTCACCTAGTCCCCGTATCATCCATGCTGCTACGCCCAGTAAGCCACTAGAAATACATATTCCTGTGCAACAAAAATGCACAGCAAGTGTAGCATGAGTACAAAAAAAACTTATACTCAGTAAGTATCTTGTCTAATCTCGAAGAAGTAGAGACGAGAGGTCGACTTCGACACTTACTAGTGGTCCAATAATGATACGTCCATAATATAATAAATCGAGGATTTTTATAACATGATTATAATTCAATAGAATGAAGCGAGTAAACAATTCTTTCTTTTATAGGAAATTTCCAAATTCCTTTTCATCATTTATACATTTATTCTCAAGTCAGGGAAAGCAAATATCAACATCTATAAATCCCAAGGCAAGCAATGCAAGCACGCGCAAATCATGTTGAGGACGTACGGCCCAATCCAATAATATTTAAACTGTGCACTGCCAGAGGGTCGAATGGCGCGAACCATAGATACACCTATTTAATCTACCGAGGCGTTCGACCCATTCCACAATAGATAAACATATTCAAACAATCAAATCAATAATTCATCAAGGAGAAAATATTCAGGAAAAGGCAAGTTTCTCTTTTAAAAGTCAAGAAATGATATCTAGCCTTTTTTAGAAATTCATTTACACGGCCGATATGTTTTAAGCATTTTAAGTTTGTCAACAAGGTTGCAAGTATTACACGAAAGCATGCTTTTGGGCCCTAAACAACCCGGACTTAAGCATACACAGACTCTTGTCACTTCGTGTGTATGTAGCCCCTGCAAATAGGAGCACATAATCAATTAACTCACCTATGGGACAATTCCCTCTTACAAGGTTAGAAAGGAGACTCACCCCGCTCCGAAATTTCCATAACTGGGTTCCAAGCCCTTCAACGACTCCAATTGATGCACGGGCAAACCAATAAAAATTCACTCTAATATTTGTAACAATTCAAATTATATGAGTTCACAACTCCGCTCGAAAGGTTGACCAAAATGCCCTCGGACCCACGTGCCCGGATTTCGAAATTTCTCGAAGATAAATTCTACCCATAGCTTTACTAACTCAAATATAAAATTTGCTCTAATTTTCATGCTCAAATTCAAGGTGAAAGTCTAAAATTTCAAATTCTAGGTCTTCCCCAAATATTCCAAATTTATACTAATTTTTCATGTCTAAATCCATGTAAGATCACATATTTAACTCAAAAATAGGAAGAAATCACTTACCTAGTGTTTCTTGGTGAAAATCCCTCCTTGAGCTCTCCAAAATCGTCCAAGCCAAATGAAAGAAATGAGCCAAAACTCATGTTTAAAACAATCTGCCCAGGCTTCATCGAGTTATACCTTGCGTTGTGCAGGTTGTACATCCTATTACAATTTTCCCCTGCTATACAGCTTCTGTTAAAAAGCCCACAACTCCTTGTGAAAATATCCAAATGACAAACGGTTTGAAGATTTAGAAACTAGACTCGAAGATATTTCATTTGATAGGTTGCACACCATATAACCCTTTATATATTCTGAGATATGAGCTTCTAAAGTCGGCTCCATGCATCAGAAAATTCTGTCGAAACAGCTCCACCAGCCATCTTCAACGACCATAACTTTCTGACAAAATATCCAAATCATGAATGGTTTAACTTTCTGGAAATTAAAATGTAAGAGCTAAAACTTTCATGGTTTGCAAAGTTTCTGATTCCTTATAGATTGCAAGATATGAGCTTCCAAAATCGACTCCTCGTATCAGAATTTTTCTAGCGAATAGCTGCTGCAACAGATTTCAGCAGCTTTTCTTTGTCCGAAATCCATTTCGTTAACCTTCCGAAATCCACCCGAGACCCTCGGGACCTTAACCAACTATACAAACATGTCCTAAAACATGATACGAACTCGCTCGAGGCCTCAAATCACATCAAACAACATCGAAATCATGAATCGCACTCCAATTCAAGCTTAATGAACTTTAAAATTTCAAACTGCTACTTCCGGTGTTTAAACCTCTTAAATCACGTCCGATTAACCTCATATTTTGCGCACAAGTATATTTGACATTACGGACCTAATACAACTTTCAGAATCGAAATCTGACCCCGATATCAAAAAGTCCACTTCCGGTCAAACTTCTCAAAAACCTTCAAATTTCTATCTTTAGCCAAATGACTCCAAAATGACCCACGGACCTCCGAATTCACTTCCGATCACGCTCCCAATACCAGAATCACCATACGGAGCTATTCCCAAACTCAGAATCCCAAACGGATATCGATAGCATTGAAATGCACTTCAACCCAAATTTATGAAATTCTTCCAAAAATGCTAACTTCTACAATAGGCGCCAAAATGCTCCTGGTTCACCCAAAACCTGATCCGGGCATACGCCCAAGTTCGAAATCATCATACGAACTTGCTGGAACCTTCAAATCCCAATTTCGAGGTCGTTTCCTCAAAAATCCAATCCTAGTCAATTCTTCTAACTTAAAGCTTCCGAAATGGGAATTTTCTTTCCAAATCAATTCCAAACTTCCCGAAATTCAATTCCGACCACGTGTACAAGTCATAATACCTGAAGTGAAGCTGCTCATGGCCTCAAACTGCCAAACGACACGCTATAGCTCAAAGTGACCTGTCAGGTCGTTACATTCTCTCCCACTTAAACATATATTCGTCCTCGAACGTGCTAAGAACTGCGCTGGAGTTGTCTGAAATCACAGTTAAATACCTTGTGCACCTACCCGTGCTATCACAATTCAGTTGAGCACATTAGCTCGAGCAAATCTACAGATATTTTCTTTTATTCAAACAAATGAGCCTTAGAGACCCAGTTTCAACATCCGAAATTCTCTGCCAGGCCTGCTCCCAATATAAGAACACCGTATCAATCATTACACGATGTACCAGAACATGACTACATACCTTTGCTGAATTCTCACCATGCACCACATCATCCATAGGACCATAATAACATTCCCTGATCATAATAACCAATATTCCCCGAATCTGATGCTTACAACGCACCTCATGATATATATAAGTCTTGTTCCAACTCTCGCAAACGTGTAGAAATTTATGACCGACTACCAAGTCAACAAATCATTGAGTCTATACTTCTGACAAGAACCATTACCTCATTCTGAACAAAATAAAGATTTTTGCCCTTAACTATACTTCATATAATCCGACTGCACTGATCCTATATCCAATAATCTCGTCTCACCCATTACGAACTGCTCAGGCAATAAGCCACCCCGGACATGATCAAAAGTCTCATATGATGCCACAATGTGCCAATAGGCTATGAACTCGAATGTGACAAAAAGAAAACGAACTCTGGAAGGAACTACTCAACTCACGCACTAATATGGACTTTCCTTAGAAAATAGGAAACAAGGCATACAAAAAGAGCATATAGAAAACTGTACTCAACATCACACTATTGCAGCGTGCAACCCAATCCAAATGACATACCCATGGTGGCGTGCCACCCGATCCACACATAGAATCACATAGGAGATATACATTGAGCTAAATTGCTCATTATAACAAAATATCGAATATCGGTCACAAGCACGCTAAGTGCATAATACCATCTCTGGGGAGACATATAGTGCCATAGGCTACAAAACTCAAGCACAACTGAGGTGCGATATATGATCTGAATCTCGAGAGCCATCCTGCTCATATAACATCATCTCTATGCGGAACCTCAACACATAAGAAATTCATCAAGCCGTCTCACAACTCATACGACACAATATATCATTACATGAAATAGCTGACGATGAAATAGTACCTCGACTACTTGTCCAAAGGAGCGCATTGCTGAAATGAACACATCTAGCCTGATATAGAGCCCATATTCACGTTTAGATCCATCCACAGACCTCAAGCTGATTCCGATCACACTGAACTAGGCTAATAACCTTTCGAAGGTCCATAATAACTCCCTTTTTCTCATAACACATGAGAACTACCATCATAACCGGGGCAATTCTCCACGGTCCACCACCCAATAAGTCGAGTGCCCTCCAAGCATAAATTCTCAAATTAATGATATCACCACCATCTTCACACTTAGTTTAAATCTTCAATCAATCAAGTGACTACATGCCACACTTATACAATCTTCCTGTGGGGCACGCTCCCACGACCTTCCATAACAGACAACAAGTACGCATATCTATACCACCAGCCGCACTAACGCTGAGAAAGCGTTCAAGAATCTATAACCAGGATGCAAGGCCTTTTTCACAAAACACCGATCTCAGGTGACGCTGAAGACGATACCCACTTACTTTAAACATCAAACTCCTTTACTGCTCATCCGAGCTCGTGACATCCTTGACAACACCAAACTGCAACCTTGATCCTCACTTCAAATTTCATACCACTCACTACACCCAATATGCCAATATACGATAGAACACGATTTTTGTTATAACTCCGTAATCACTAATAGATTAACACTTCATCATATAAAACTTTTCACTTAACTCACTTCAGGAGAACCATAGCAACACACAAGTGAATTCTCATAACCGTAGAATATGCAAATATCTAAGCAGTGGTCTAAGACACCATAGCCCTTCCGGGATCCGCCTACACATGATAGGCCATAACAGTGGAATACTTCTAAATAACATCAATTACGGCGGTTGACAAGCCTCACACGTGCCGTCACAAATCACTTGCATAACTTGATCACGTTGAAAGAACTGATCACTACCACCAATATGCCAATTCAATTATGGCTAAACAATCTGTCTTCTTCCAAATTAATTCTTAATTGCCTTAGAAATAATAATAACTCCATTCAACACATCACACACTCCATCCGCACTCTTCTCGAGTGACCTTAAATCACGAGACCATGCTGTCTCAAATCCCACGAACCATTTCATACCTCCCAAATGCTACACTGCAAGTCAAAACATCATAGAATATTCTGTGCCTCTTCTCATAAGCTGCTAGAAAGCTTGATTCTTAACCGTACCTATAGGCTCGCAACCATTAGGCACCACACTTTGCCCCTTTGAATCCACTAGGACTGTTGTTGAGAGCCACCCACTCTGACTTGGCATCGAATATAATAAACTCCATGAATCTTCTAGCACATGAATACGCTCTCGACGAAGCACCTGGCAGAATAACTTCCCTTGAAACCCACATCTATACAAGGCATACATCCTGAATCCTTCCCCAAGTCTGAACATGAGCCAATAAGGCCAACCATAACATACCTTTAACAATTCCTTTGCTCAAATTACCATTTAGCTTGAAGCCACTATTACACAACTCTGAAATTCATCCGGATTCTTTATCTCTTATTGACATAACCTTGCGCAATCAATCGCCATAATTCTCGGAATCTTGCTGTAAAACCCCTTTTTATACTCTGAATCATCAACCACATTCGCACGACCAGTCTCTTTGTTTTATAACCAATAGAATTCTTCACAGAAGCTTCGCCAACCATGCGACCGCCGATCTGCTCACTGGAGATAACCCGCCTGTGGAATTTACGTGCTGACATCTTCCAACGCTTCTGCATAGGGTACAATCACTACGACATCAATACCCATCCTGAGTCCAAGCTCACTCTCTAGCTGCACAAGTCTATTCACCCCTCATGGATATCAATTAAATGTTTGGCAACATCATTCCAATTCAAAGTTACATTGTATCCTTCTTCATTTCAAGTAGCTCCTTTTCGTTATATCAAATCTCTTGTCGCATAATAGCCCATACTTCAAATTAGATCTGTAGACCCCAATCATCAATCACTAAAATTCCTAAGTCATTCCAAACTCTCCTTAAGGTGCGTAGTCATCTTAACACAAAGCCCATATGCAACTCCGCCACTCTCCCACTTTGGCGGAACTCACCCCTCTAATCGACCACTCGACCTTTGCTTCTTATACCTGGCCTTCTAGAAGTTTTAACTACCACCTGACCTCCCTACATGTCTTTCCTCATCCTTTGCTGCTTAGTTGTTGCCTTAATAAAATCTATTTTCGTAGCACTTGAACCCACAAATCGCCACTAACTTTAAACCTTTCCGGAGATCATCTTTCTCGAGCCGTCGACATTAGAAATACTGATTCCATCCTGAACCACCGCACCCCGCGATATCCAACAATCGTTTCTCCAATATTATTTCACAATATCCTACCCAAGGGTGAATTGCAGAAGACCATAACACTGGCAAACTTAACACATACAATCGAGGACGACGACGCTACATCGTAGATAAAAATTCCACCACGCTCGAAATACCAAGTCTCGTTACTCCATCACCCCAAATCTGGACATTCATAGGCCAATTTCTTTTCCTCCGCCAGAAATGAAATATCATATCTCTGAATCGTGCACTGAGTAGATTTCTTTTCAACTCATTCACCGCCGTAACATACAGGCAAGTCTCCTACCATCAAGTCAATACTGTGCGATAACCAATCGCGAGCATCATAGCAACCTATGCATAGCCTCCAAGCTCTTAGAAGCACAACTACCAAGACGAAATGATAGAAAATCCTTCCGCAAGGTGACAACAATAGCCCAACCAACTATACGGGGAGAAACATCCCGCACCACATCTGTAGTACCATTACATTTTTTCAATTCTCGATTTATGAAAAGCGCTTCACGTCGCATAAGATTGAGTAGGAAAGAAACAAAGGCATAAGCCTCAAAGGAATCACACTGCACGATGAGGAATCAAGAAGGGAAGTACTCTTAACAGTCCTGTAGCCTCTCGAAGATAAGTATAGACGTCTCTGTACCGATCCGCAAGACTCTACTAGACTCGCTCATGACTCGTGAGACCTAAGGGAACCTAGTGCTCTGATACCATGTTTTCACGATCCAAAATCCACTAAGGGTCGCGATGGCGCCGAACACCATTGTCAGGCAAGCCAACAATAAATAACTAGTAACTTCTCGTTTTAAATATTTCTGAAATCACTTCATTTATACATTTAAACAATAAAGAAAATAAATTTCCACTTAATAAATAGTGATATCTTCAACAATTTCAAAATATTGACTACTTCCATAGACATCCTAGAACCCGGTGTCACAAGTGCATGAGCAATTACTAAGGAATCGAATAAAGTACAATAACTGTCCGGAATACAAATTGGACAGAAAGTAAATACAATACACTAAAAGAGACTATACTGGTTGCGGGTCGCCTCGAGAAATGCAGCTCATCTAGTCCCCGTATCATCCATGCTGCTACGCCCAGTAGGCCACTCGGAATACATGTGCATGTGCAACAAAAATGCACAGCAAGTATAGCATGAGTACGAAAACAACATGTACCCAGTAAGTATCCCGTCTAATCTCGAAGAAGTAGAGACGAGAGGTCAACTTCAACACTTACTAGTGGTCCAATAATGATACGTCCATAATATAATAAATCGAGGATTTTTACAACATGATTATAATTCAATAGAATGAACCGAGTAAACAATTCTTTCTTTTATAGGAAATTCCCAAATTCCTTTTCATCATTTATACATTTATTCTCAAGTCAGGGATAACAAATATCAACATCTATAAATCCCAAGGCAAGCAATGCAAGCATGCGCAAATCATGCTGAGGACGTACGACCCGATCCAACAATATTTAAACTGTGCACTGCCATAGGATCGAATGGCGCGAACCATAGATGCATCTATTTAATCTATCAAGGCGTTCGGCTCGTTCCATAATAGATAAACACATTCAAACGATAAAATCAATAATTCATCAAGGAGCAAATATTCAGGAAAAGGCAAGTTTCTCTTTTAAAAGTCAAGAAATGATATCTAGCCTTTTTTAGAAATTCATTTACACGGACGATATGCTTTAAGCATTTTAAGTTTGTCAACAAGGTTGCAAGTATTACACGAAAGCATGCTTTTGGGCCCTAAACTACCCGGACTTAAGCACAATAGTAGCTACGCACGGACTCTCGTCACCTCGTGCGTATGTAGCCCTCGCAAATAGGAGCACATAACCAATTAACTCACCTATGGGGACAATTCCCTCTTACAAGGTTAGAAATGAGACTCACCTTGCTCCAAAATTTCCATAACCAGCTTCCAAGTCCTTCCAACGACTCCAATTGATGCACAATGCCCCAAAACTATTCAAATAACAGGCAAACCAATACAAGTTCACTCTAATACTTGTAACAATTCAAATTATTTAAGTTCCCAACTCCGCTCAAAAAGTTGATCAAAATGCCCTCAGGCCCACATGCCCGGATTCCGAAATTTCTCGAAGATAAATTCTACCCATAGGTTTACTAACTCAAATATACAATTTGCTCTAATTTTCATGCTCAAATTCAAGGTAAAAGTCCAAAATTCCAAATTTTAGGTCTTCCCCAAAAATTCCAAATTTATACTAATTTTCCATGTCTAAATCCATGTAAGATCACATATTTAACTCAAAAATAGGAAGAAATCACTTACCTAGTATTGCTCGGTGAAAATACCTCCTTGAGCTCTCCAAAATCGTCCAAGCCAAATGAAAGAAATGGGCCAAAACTCGTGTTTAAAACAATCTGCCCAAGTTTCATCGAGTTGTACCTTGCGTTGTGCAGGTTGTACATCCTATTACAATTTTCCCCTGCTGTACACCTTCTGTTAAAACGCCCATAACTCCTTGTGAAATATCCAAATGACAAAAGGTTTGAAGATTTAGAAACTAAATTCGAAGATCTTTCATTTGATGGGTTGCACACCATATAACACTTTATATATTCCGAGATATAAGCTTCTAAAGTCGGCTCCATGCATCAGAATATTCTGCCGAAACAGCTCCACCAGCCATCTTCAATCAGTCATAACTTTCTGAGAAATGTCCAAATCATGAATGGTTTAACTTTCTAGAAATTAGAATGCAAGGGCCACAACTTTCATATTTTGCAAATGTTCTGATTCCTTATAGATTGCAAGATATTAGCTTCCAAAATTGACTCCTCGCATCAGAATGTTTCTGGCGAACAGCTGTTGCAACAGATTTCAACAGCTTTTCTTTGTCCGAAATCCATTCTGTTAACCTTCCGAAATCCACCGAGGCCCACGGTACCTTAACCAACTATACCAACATGTCTCAAAACATGATACAAACTTGCTCGAGGCCTAAAATCACATCAAACAACGTCGAAATCACGAATCACACTCCAATTCAAGCTTAATGAACTTTAAAATTTCAAACTTCTACTTTCGGTGTTTAAACCTGTCAAATCACGTCCGATTAACCTCAAATTTTGCACACAAGTCATATTTGAAATTATAGACCTACTACAACTTTCGGAATCGAAATCCGACCCCGATATCAAAAAGTCCACTTTCGGTCAAACTTCTCAAAAACCTTCAAATTTCTATCTTTAGTCAAATGACTCCAAAATGACCCACGGACCTCCGTATTCACTTCCAATCGCGCTCCCAATACTAGAATCACCATACAGAGCAATTCCCTGACTTAGAATCCCAAATGGATATCGATAACCTTGAAATGCACTTCAACCCAAATTTATGAAATTCTTCCAAAAATGCTAATTTCCACAATGGGCGCCAAAATGCTCCGGTTCATCCAAAACCTGATTCGGGAATATGCCCAAGTCCAAAATCATCATACGAACTTGTTGGAACCTTCAAATCCCAATTCCAAGGTTGTTTCCTCAAAATTCCAATCCTAGTCAATTCTTCCAACTTAAAGCTTCTGAAATGGAAATTTTCTTTCCAAATCAATTCCCAACTTCCCGAAATTCAATTCCAACCATGTGTACAAGTCATAATATCTGAAGTGAAGCTGCCATGGCCTCAAACCACCAAATGGCACGCTATAGCTCAAAACGACTAGTCGTGTCGTTACAAGGGGCTCTGGTGAGTTTCAGATGTGTTTTGAATTGATTTTGTTAAGTTGTTGAGAACTGGTACTGGTTCTATCGCATTTGTGATGTTTTTGTCGCAAATGCGACTACTGCATTTGCGAGGTAGTCCTTGCATTTACAAACCTGGGCTGTTGGGGAAGGGATTCGCATTTGCGAAGAAATGTCGCTTTTGCGAAGCCTGTTGAGTTCGCATTTGCAGACTCTATATCGCATTTGTGATGAAGGCCTGGGCTGCGTAGGTTCATTTTTCCGAAAGACCAGTGTCCGCATTTCCGACCTTTTTGCCGCATTTGACAAGGCAGCATAATTGTTCAAGCTTCGCTTTTGCGAAGGGTTCTTCGCTTTTATGGGGTCCGCATTTGCGAACTCCATGTCACAAATGCGACATCTACAACCTACGTATAACTGAGTAATTCCGAGACTTAGCTTCATTTTGATATATTTTAAACCCTAGCCTTGATGAGAGGCGATTTTGTAGAAGACTTTTCATACCAAATCATTGGGTAGTTACCTGTAATTAATTTTTAATTATATTTTATGATTATGCATTAGATTTAACCTCAAATTCATAAGAATCTAAGGGAAAATTTTGGGGATTTTGTCAATGTTTTGAAAAATAAAATTTTTGGATTTGAGATTCGAATTGGACTCGAATTTGGAAACCAAATATGTATATGGACTTGTGGGGTTATGGGTAGTCAAAACATACCCTTGGACTCAGGTTTTGACCGGGCGGGCCCGGGATTGGCTTTTGTTGACTTTTTAGAGATTATATAGAGATCATAGCTTTATTAATTAAAAAAAAATTCTCTTACATTGTGTGATGTATTCAAGTCGTCTTTGGCTAGATTGAGTCGAGCGGAGGTGAACTTGTAAAGGAAAATCTAAATTGCGTATTAAGTTGGCCGAATTGAGGTAAGTGTCTTGTCTAATTTTGTGTGGTGAAAACTACCCCTTAGGAATTGAGTTAGTTGTGCTATCTTGTTATATGAAGGCCGTGTACGCAAGATGACGAGTGGGTACATGGTCTATATGTGGTATTTGACCGGTTTAGATTGTCTAGTTTCTTCCCATGCCTTTGATTGAATTGTCATAACATGTGATATCTCGTTGTTAGTCTATTCTTACATGCTCTATTTGACGTTATTAGCACTTGTTGTACCTCTTACTCGTTATTTGGCTCTTATATGCCTTCGTTGAAGTTATTATCTTCCTTATTGTCTTGTTACCTCTTAATTGTTGAGTTTTTTCTATGACTCTGCACTTATCTGCAACATGTCCAAATTGTTGTGATTGCATACTTAGTTATCACGTGCCTTACCTGTCCTAATATTTTTGTAAACTTTGTTGTATTTCTTTTATTTTTATATGGTTCCTTTATTGCCTTGTAGTCATACCCTTGATTGTAGAAATTCTTATAAATTAAGTTATTGAATTGTTGTTATTGATTTAAATTATTGTACGGGGGATCGGGTTGCATGCCACAATAGGTGAAATAAGGTAGATGGTGAAATAAGGGGGATATTTATATTGTGATATTGATATAGTTTGAGAGATCGGGTTGCACGCCGCAACATGTGAAATATGGGTGGATTGATATGGTGGAATAAAGGTGAATTATAATATTGACTCTGATTAAATGGTGGGAACGGGTTGTGCGCCGAAACATATATTTATTTATTATTATTGATATTTACATGGTGAAACAAGGGTGGAAAGTGTTGTACGGTGGGATCGGGGTGCACGCCGCAACAGTTTATGTGTTTTGTATTTCTTGTTGTATTGTGTTGGCTTCGATTCTTTCGTACGGGACTCTGAGGATTTCGTATTTCTTATTGTTTTTACTGGTGTTCGAGGACTGAGTTGTTCCATTAGTTTACTACTTTGTCATCATTCCCTGTTTTTCTTTCCTATTACTATTATTTTGGTGAATTAATTTTTAAGATGAATTTACTACACTGAGTCATTATCTTATACTCTGTTGAGCTGTGGTAACATAACAGTTTTAAATAAAAGAATTAATAACATGCTTACCATGATGTTTTTACTTTACTTAAAAAGGAATTGTTACTAGATTTTAATTTAATAAATTCTATATTAAATCTAGTAGCTTATCTGATGTTGTATTTTATTTGAAAATATTATTTTCTTCACCCAAATAATTTCTAAATACACTTATTTTTTCATTGATTTCCTATTTGGTTCAGAAACTGTAATTTTACTTTATGAAATATAAATAAAATCTCTTGAACATCCTTATTAGCATTTGTCGCGGATATTATGTACCGAGCAACACGTGGATTGTGCCGTGCAAAGTGATATAGAAAATGTAGGCACAAGGTACCATGTGCTTTAAAGGTTTAGATGTTGTGATTTATGATATGAGATTACGAGAAGTGGAATTGTTGAAATTGTGTTTTAGAAATTATTTGATTGGTTGAGTTGACATTGTTTTCCCTACTTGAGCACATTTATACTACATTCGTACCCCGACTATGTTGCTACTTAATTACTTGGTTATTTCTCGTTACTATTCGTGTCCCCCTTATCTTTATTACTGTTTGTAATCTGAATTCTTTCTGCTATTGGCGTTACATTTATATTCCTTCCTTGTTAGCTTTATGTCATATCTTGCACAGATTTACAAGTTCGGTAGGTGTCTTGACCTGGCCTCGTCACTACGCTACCGAGGTTAGACTTGATACTTACTGGGTACCGCTGTGATGCACTCATGTTGCGCTTCTTGCACATTTTTGTGCAGAACCAAGTACTTCAGATCGAGTTGGTTTTGATATTCATGCTTGTGCGACTAGAGACTTCAATGTACATCTGTTGGACGTTCGCAGGCTCCGAAGTCACCTTCTATTGTATTTATTTCCATTATTTCCTATTAATCTGGAACAGTGATGTATTCGTTATGTATAATTATTCCTAGAAAGGCTTATGACTGGTACTATTGGTTTTGGAATATTGTATCATGTTGAGATTATTGGTTTCTTTAGAAATTTCTGGTTCATATTTAATAGCTGTTAGTAGAACATGCTATTATTTTTGTATGTGTTAGGCTTACCTAATTTTAGAGACTCGATGCCGTCACGACTCCTTCGAAGGGATTTTGGGTCGTGACACCTACTTTTTTAATTCAAATTTAAAGATAAAAATATTGTAAAAAAATATTCAAAGTAATGCCTTGTAATTTTACTATAGCAATAAAAAACATGGCAAATTTTTCCTAGTCTTCCTCCCCCTTATGGAATGAGTACAATAAGATGCTAATACCATCATTGAGAAGAAAAAGGAACTAATCAAGAAGTGCCAAAATACAAGTTATGCACTAATTTTTGTTCATACAAGTTACATGCTATCTCTTACAAACTTCATAAATCCTTCAAGATTTGGAGGAAGTTCCGTTGGTTGTGGCAGAAAGTAGCTTGTACATTGCCGCTTCTATTGTCACACGAAGAAGCATCCTCAGCAAGTTCAGCTAGCATTTCTTCATAAGCTTCATCAAAATCAATTTCTTCATCATAATTTTTATTAATAGTATTATAATTATTAGAATAGAGTGTATTCATTAATTCATGGTCTAAAAATTCACCGTGTGCAATATTATAGCAAAATTCAGTGTCGGTAAATTGTACTCCCTCCGTTCCAATTTGTTACGTCTCACATTTTTTGTACTTAAAGTTTCGTCTTCAGTTAATTGACATAAACTCGGGGGTGAGATTATCTTGAGGTCAACATATTTACACTATTTATAACAAGAAATAAGTAAGTGCCATGAAGGATAAAGGGTACACGAATTAAAGAAAATGAGTTTCGTTGAAGGTTGTTGATTTGGGATAAACTACGAGTCGAGCGATAATACCCGATATTTATGGACTAACACCATATAAGGTACCATATGACCACGTATGATGTATCAAGTGTATTAAAAATAAGTAGAATTTTAAGTGATTTGAGACAATTCTTAGTTATGCGGGTAATTGATTAATTACCCGATAGCGGGATATTAACTAATTAATAAATAAATTATGAGATTACACAACCCAAAAAAATGTGGCAGCTAGCTAAAGAAATGACTAAGAGTCATTCTTGTTAGGTGGCATAATGTCCCTTCACTCCATTCTAAATATGGACTAAAGACTATAATATTTCCCTTCATTCTTTCAACGAAAAAAAAATCCAACATTGGTAAGCTTTCAACCAAAACACACAATCAGAACGTCTTCAACCAAAAAAATTACAACTAGAATGTATTCAACCAAAACTTATCATCTTTCAACCAAATTCCAACGATAATTATTGGAAGCTTAACATTGTACAAATTTTGTAGTTCTAAAGGAGTACGGTGCAATCTTTTCCAAGAATATCATACGGATTTCTCCCTATTATATGTATGTTAAGGCTAAGCCCTTATTTTATTTTGCATGATCTCGTCATTATACATGTTTGATAACAAGGAATAAAGAAAAATTCATATCCCGAAATTTGCTTATATTTTACTAGTCTCGCAAGTTACGTATATTTTTCTAATTTTGTAAGTTAATACCATGTATTTTTGGAAATCACCCTCTACAAGCATGAACCTCTACTAGAACAAAAGCATGAAGGTAGCTTTCTGATTGATGTCATTTTTTTTGTTCTTAAACACTAGAAGATCACTTACCTTATTGCCCCTAATTTTGTTACGCCTACTGATTTTTTCATCATAGTTATGGTACCAGCCATCCTTCTTTTAACCAAACGACGAGTATTTTATAAATTGAGTATTTCCTTCTTCCAGTCAAGAGAGCAGAGAGTTAATATATACAGTATTAAAGTATTTTTTATACCATTGAGCTATAATCGATGGGGAGGCTCCTATTGGGCAACCTCTGATCAGATGGTAAGTTATATACCGAGCCTACTATGGTCGAGCGCCTATGAGCGAGCCCAGTTGGCCGAGATACAGAGCTTAGTATGGTCGAGAGCCTATGAGCGAGTCTACTACGGCAGAGCAGTTATATATATACCGAACCTTATAGGTCCAGATAACTCTTTTACTTATTATATTGAGAGAATTGAGTCAGTATCAGTAGGTAAGAATATGTTCAGGTTATCAGTTCAGTTTCAGCTTTTGGTATACTGGCTTACATACTCAGTACATTATTTTATACCGACGTCCCTTTCTGGGGGCGCTATATTTCAAGCGTGCAGGTTCAGACAGACAGACGGGTAGACCTTCTGAGTAGGTGTTGCCCAAGTTCAGCTTTATTGGTAAGCTCCCTGTCCTTCGGAGTTTCCGGGTCTAGAATTTTTGTTTACATCTCGTGTATATATGTAGACAGGTTATAGGTAGGTCGGGGTCCTATTCCGATCATAGTACATCTATCAGTAGAGCCTTGTAGACATATCTTGTGAGTTAGTGCAGTATGTTGGGCTTGTAGGCCCTGTACACATATTTTGTTGGCATGTTAGTTATAGTAGTTATGACGACCTTGCCGCCCCAGCTTTATGTTGACATTTAGTCAGCTTTTGTCTCCACTCAGTTTTATATTTTGCTTCACAAATTGCCTTGCAATGTATCCCCTGGCCAAAGTATGACATTATATGTCCAAAATTGCAGAGTCACAAGTTGGTATGCAAGGATAGATGAGGCACCGAGTGCTGGTCTCGCCCCCAGACTTGGGGCATGACAAAAGTGGTATCAGAGCAGTTCTATCCTAGGGAGTCTACAAGCCATGTCTAGTAAGGTCTTGTTTATAGATGTGTGGTGCACCACATCATATAAGCAGGGGACTACATGACATTTAGGAGTTGGTTACCCTTCTTTCAAATCTAAATTGTGCTGTAGAACTGAGTTATAGGAAATTTGAGTTAAACTTATGTCACGCCCCAACCTCAGGAGGCGCGACCGACGCTCAATCGAGTGAACCCAATTGGGCAAGCCTTACCATACACTTCCTACCCACCTCGATATTAATAAAGAAACCATACTTATGTTTATCCATTTAGACGGGGAAAGACAACACATTCTACATTGATAGTTGGGTTATGTACGGGGGTTGGATGGGTCTACGAACCATGTTGTAATTCTAAACGTATGTTGCCTATAAATTGTAACTCTATGGGGATCTTGGAATTACACAACCTTCACATCATGTTTCCATAGCCTTTAGTTGGGCATTTCATATTGTTCCACATCGTTCACATTACCACCACTATCTTGAGCGGAGTCCTATCTCGACCCGATCGGCTAGGCCGTCTCCCAGAGACGTTACCAATATTCTATTCACACTTTCCAGTTTCAATAATCAATGCATAACCACCATGTGTATATGTCATGGCATCCGATCACGGCCCGATCGGCTAGGCCGCCTTACCGAGGCGTTACCATTTTCCATTATTCAACTCACTCCAATCTTTGGTTACACATGTATTAGTTTACCGGCACTTGGGGCCACAATTTTCACATTCCACAATTCACGTTTCACATTGTTTCCATTTTCAACATTAGGTTTGTAATTCAAGAGAGTATGGCAGACAAAAGCAAATAAGGTTGTAGGCGTAGATAAGACTTCATGTAAATGGCACAACAACACACTTCAATTTCAATCTAAGGTCTAAGCATTTCGATACATGATTCATAGTCCTTGCACCTTTTCAAATTATCAAGAATAGCATGTTGATCAATTTGAGACACAGTTTCCACGCATATAAGGTTGCAACACCAAGTCAAGTGAAATAGCAATCAATACAACAATTCAATTTAATCTTACCGTACTCACACAACCAACGATGAAGTTCAATTTCTAAAAGTCGGGGTTTTAGCAATACATACCTCAATAAAGCTTTTCTTATTCCTTACAAAATTTCGGAACTTTTAACACTTCGATCTATTGTGTAAGAATTACAAATTAAACGGAGATTGAGATTCTAGCTTGTTTTGAGCATATTATCAAACACTAAAGGTGCATTGTGATCTTAGGCCCTTTTTGAGAGAAATTTCAATCATTTTATCCCCTAATTGCTTTCTTTTTAGTTCACTACTTCCCAGTATTCTATGGTGTGATATGCATACAATAAATTCATTCTTATACCATGAATTACTTCACTAGTGATCCCTTATTGCTAAGCATAGGAATAAGAGCTGAGGTAATGAAGTCTTACCTCTTGGGATGAAGATTTAGGTGCCCTCACTTGATTATCTTCAAAGATTTGGTAAGGTTTCATGGAGTAATTTGATGGGAAACACTTCCCTCTTTAAGACCCTCTCTCTCTCTCTCTTTCTCTCTAAAAGCATCAGGAAATATGCTCAAAATGAGCTATAACATCGAATATATCGATAAGGGGTCGGGTTTAAAATTTAGAAAATTGGAGCCCCGAGTCAGGTATGCTATCGAATTTGCGATTGCAAAGTGGAAATGCGGCCCGCAGAATGGACCGCAAAAGTGCTCCCAAAATCTGAACATTCTGTCTGGGTATGCGGTCCGCAAACCCGTTCTGCGGTCGCATAATGCACCGCAGAACTGCTCCTTACAAAATCCCAAGGAAATTATGCGACGACTATGAAATCCGCATATCGGTTATGCGATCGCATAATAGACCACATATTTAACCTCAAATTTCACTAACACACTGACTCACTTTGCGGTGATTATTCCCCCTATGCAGTCTGCATACCTGATATGCGACCACATTCTCAACCGCAAAATCGCACTTTTCTGGAAAACATTATTTCTTGACTTTTTAATGCATTGTTCAATCCAAAAGGATCCGAACCACGGCGAGCAAGCTCGTTGCGAAGAATTTTTATGAATCCTAACACATGCTCCTAACTTGGCACCACGAGATTCAGGGTTCTGAGTAGGAAATTCACGGGGCCTTACATCCTCCCCCACTTAAGATCATTCATCCTCGAATGAGGATCAAGGTTCACTTATTAACAGTCTTAATGCAATCCTCTGTTCTTTATAACCTGAAACATGTTGCCAGTCCCCAAATTTAGCTAACTCCCTATATTTTCGAAAATTTCGCCAGAGTTTCCTTTGTATTTAGGCCTATCCACCTGTCAGAGAGCCCCAAAAACTTATCCTAATAGCGAGTACACATTCCATAGACATAAGACATGACATAACTCGTATAATACTGACCATAGCCGCATTAGCAACATGTATATATATAACTAAAACAGGACAGCTTTACATATATCAAATCAGAAGATAAACGTTTATAGGAGCTAAGTTCATAAAAGCTATTACATGACTATGCGAACAAATGTGGGTACTTCTTTTTGATCTCATCCTCGGCTTCCCAAGTGGCTTCCTCAACTTTCTGGTTTCGCCATAACACTTTCACGGATGCAATTTCCTTATTCCTCAATTTCCGAACTTGCCTATCAAGAATGGCAATTGGACTTCTTCATATGACAGCTCTTCATTAACCTCAATAGTCTCAACTGGCACAATAGAGGACGGATCTGCCACTACCTTTCTCAACATGGACACATGAAAGAGCGGGTGTACCATTGACATCTCGGGTGGTAGCTCGAGCTAGTATGCCACCTGACCAATCCTCTGAATGATTCTGTACGGTTCGACATACCTCAGACTCAATTTTCCCTTATTTCCGAACCGCATGATGCCCTTCATAGGGGAAACCTTCAGAAATACCCAATCATCTTCTTTGAACTCTAAATCTCTGCGACGCACATCCGAATAGGATTTGGCGACTCTGAGCAGTTTTCAATCTCTCCTTAATAATCTTCACTTTCTCCATGGCCTGATGCATGCGGTCCGGCCCTATCAGTTCCATTTCTCCAACCTCGAACCACCCAATAGGAGACCTACATCTCCTACCATACAGTGCTTCGAATAGTGCCATCTGGATACTAGCGTGGAAGCTGTTGTTGTAAGCAAATTCTATGAGTGGCAAATGGTCATCCCAACTACACTTGAAATCAAGAGTACAAGAGTGCAACATGTCTTCAAGCGTCTGAATAGTCTGCTCTGCTTGACCATCGGTTTGTGGATGAAAAGTTGTGCTAAGATTTACCTGTGTACCCAAACCTTGCTGAAAATTCTTCCAAAAGTTGGCTGTGAACTAAGCCCCTCGATCTGAAATGATTTAGACTGGAGTGCCATGTAACCAGACTATTTCTTTGATATACAACTGAGCATACCGTTCCGTTGTGTCGGTAGATTTGACTGGCAGGAAGTGCGCTGACTTTGTGAGTCGATCAACAATCACCCAAATTGAGTCTAACTTGCGTGGAGTGCATGGTAACCCTACCACAAAATCCATGTTGATCATCTCCCATTTCCACATTGGAATTTCTATGCTTTGAGCCAATCCACCGGGCCTTTGGTGTTCGGCCTTTACTTGCTGACAATTCGGACATTTTGCCACAAGGTTCGCCACATCTTTCTTCATGTTATTCCACCAATAAATTTCCTTGAGATCATGATACATTTTCGTAGAATCTGGGTACACGGAATACAAGGAAGTGTGAGCTTCTGCCATGATTCTTTCCCGAAGACCGTCAATATTAGGAACACATAGGCGGTCTTGGTACCGTAGGGTACCATCATTCATGCCAAAGGAAAAAGTTGTGGTTTTGTGTTTGAGAATCCCCCTTTTCAGTTGTGCTAACAACGGATCCACGAATTGCTTCTCTTTCACCTCTGCCACAAGCGATGATTCAGCCCTATTCTGCACAATTACCCCTCCTTCATTAGAGTCCGCAAGGCAAACTCCCAAACTAGCCAACTGGTGAACCTCCCTGGCCAACGGTCTCTGATGGGCCTCCAAATGAGCTAAACTTCCCATGGATTTTTGACTAAGTGCTTCTGTCACAACATTAGACTTTTCCGGGTGATAGAGAATATCAATGTCATAGTCCTTGAGTAACTCTAGCCATCTTCTTTGTCTCAGATTCAACTCTTTCTGCTTGAAAAATATATTGAAGGCTCTTATGATCTGTAAATACATCCACATGGACCCCATACAAATAATGTCGCCAAATCTTTAGCGCAAACACCACTACTACCAGTACTAAGTCATGGGTTGGATAGTTCTTCTCATGATTATTGAGTTGCCTAGAAGCATAGGCTATAACCTTGCCGTGTTGCATTAACACACACCCAAGCCCGACTCTCGAAGCATCGCAATACACTACAAATCCCTCTGTACCCTCTGGCAGGGCTAACACCGGTGTTGTTGTCAATCTTGACTTTAATTCTTGGAAAATCTTTTCACAAGCATCGGACCACTGGAATTTAACTGCTTTCTGCGTCAATTTAGTCAATGGAGAGGCAAGAGTAGAAAACCCCTTCACAAACCTCCTGTAGTACCCAGCCAAGCCTAAGAAACTGTGAATCTCAGTTGGAGTGGTAGGTCTAGGCCAATTCTTCACTGCTGCAATCTTTTGAGGATCAACCATAATTCCTTCCCTGGAAATGACATGGCCCAAGAACGCGACAGATTCATGCCAAAATTCACATTTTGAAAATTTTGCATACAATTGATGTTGCTCAAGAGTCTGCAAAACTGCCCTGAGATGGGCAGCATGGTCCTCCCGACTTCGGGAATACACAAGGATATCATCAATAAACACTATCACAAAGGAGTCTAGAAAGGGCTTGAAAACTCGATTCATAAGATCCATGAAAGCTGCCGGGGCATTTGTTAGCCCAAAAGACATTACCATAAATTCAAAGTGCACATACCGAGTTCTGAAGGTTATTTTTGGAATATCCTACTCCCTTATCTTCAATTGATGGTACCCGGACCGCAAGTCAATCTTTGAAAAACATGTAGCACCTTGTAATTGATCAAATAAATCATCTATTCTTGGCAGAGGATAGTTGTTTTTGATTGTGACCTTGTTGAGTTGCCGGTAGTCAATACACATCCGCAGTGATCCATCTTTCTTTCTTACAAACAAGACCAGTGCACCCCATGGCGACACACTCGTCCGGATGAAATCCTTATCTAGCAAATCCTTCAATTGTTCCATTAGCTCTTTTAATTCTGTCGGTGCCATTTTGTAAGGTGGAATTGATATAGGTTGCGTGCCTTGTATCACATCGATCCCAAAATTAATCTCCCTGTCCGATGGAATTCTAGGGAGTTCATCTGGAAAGACGTCCGGAAATTCATTCACAACTGGTACAGACTTAAGGCTAAGCGCCTCAGCATTGGTGTTCGTGACCCAAACTAGATGATAGATACACCCCTTCTTGATCATCTTTGTGGCCTTAGTGTAGGAAATAAACCGACCTATAGGCACTACATTATCTCCCTTCCATTCAATAACGGGCTCATTAGGAAATTCAAGCCTAATGGTTCTAGTCCGACAATCAAGTTTGGCAAAGCATGAGTAAAGCCAATCCATTCCCATTATTACATCAAAGTCGACCATCCCTAAATTAATAAGATCAGTTGCGGTATCCCTACCCCGTACTGTAACAACACATCCCCTATAAACTCGAGCAGTTGTAATAGACTCACCAACTGGGGTAGACACCAAAAAGGGCTCATGAAGCTGATCCAGCTCTATCCCGAATCCCATAGCAACAAAAGGGGTAACACAGGACAAGGTGGAACCAGGGTCAATAAGTGCATACACATCATGAGATTGGACAGTCAGAATACCTGTAACAACATCTGGAGAAGCCTCGGCAGTCTGGCGATCACCCATAGCATAAAACCGGTTGGGTCCTTCTGAACTCTGCGCACCACCCCTAGTTGCACCACGCCCTGCGGGTGCTGGGGTACCTCGAGCTGGGGAAGGGGCTGAAGATGTAGCAGCTGCCTGGCTGGATGACTGAGTTATGCCCCTACCCGCTCCTTGGCGGGATGCACGACAATGTATCTGAATATGACCCCTCATACCACATCCATAGCATATAGGTAGCTCTAGATAGCAAGTCCCTGAGTACATCTTCCCGCACCTAGGGCACGGGGACCTCTACTGCTGTTGGAACCTCTCTCCTAACCGACCCCGCTAATGGGATCCCCTGCTGCCCTGACCGGGCCTGAAATGACTCCACTGCTGCTGGCTGGACCCTGATGGCGGTACACTGGCTGAAGACTGTGCAATAGACTAGAAAGGCCCTGATGATCCTCCCCTGAAAGCTGGTCTTCCCCCACTTAGTGACTCTCCCATGTTGCCCGCAGACCAGGACTTTCTGTTATCCTCTCTCTCCATTATGCTGTAGCCTGAGCAAACGCCACCATCTTCCCATAATTCATGTCAGAATTCAAGGCAGCTGTAGAAGCCTCATTGATAGTCAAAGGATTAAGGCCCTGAACAAATCGACACACCCTAGCCTCCATTGTGGGCAACATATGAATGGCATATTTGGACAAGTGAGCAAACTCTGTGTGGTAATCCCACACACTTCTGTTACCTTGCCTCAAATTTTAAACTCTACTACATGAGCTGACCTTGTCTCAGTAGGCTGGAAATGATCAATGAAGGCATCAGCAAACTCGCTCCACCTCGCCGGAGGGTGCCCCTCCTCTCGGGAATCCTCCCACAACTCAAACCATGAATAGGCCACCCCTTTCAGACGGTAGGCAGCCAACTCTACCCCTTCTGTCTCAGTCGCACGCATAACCCTAAGGGTCTTGTGCATCTCATCAATAAAATCCTAAGGGTCTTCTTCTGGATTGGCACCCGTAAACACTGGAGGGTCTAATTGAAGAAACATGTTCACCCTGGAACTAGTAGAATCCCCTTGCTGGCTGGATGAATTGGGCGCAACATTTGACCTCTGAGCCTGAGAGGCCACTAGCTGGGTCAACATCTGAATGGCTCCCCTAAGATCCCCATCAGAAATACCAGAAACGGAAGCTGGGGCTAGAGGCGGGGTAGAAGTATCAATGGGAGGGATAGTGGTACCCTCTGTACATGTAGGAACCGGGGTAGTCTGCTCTGGAATAGAAGAATCAGGTAGAGTGATAGTAGGGCAACTACCCTCACCCGCAGTATCAAGCAGGGAATCATCAGCCACTCCAGAAGTGGCATTAGCGTTGGCTTCCTGGCCAATTCTCGCTTTCTTCTTAGGTGCCATTTACTGAAAGATAGAACAACACACTTAATTAGAGAGGGAAACAGTTTCACCGCACGATCCAGAATATCAAAGAAGGGTGTTATTCCTAAATGCCCCAAGTAACCTCCAACTTATAGATTTGGTCGACTACACACCGATAAGAAGGACTCTACTAGACACGACTCTGAAACATCCTAGGACACTTCAAAATCTTAGGCTCTGATACCAAGTTTGTCACGCCCCAACCTCGGGAGGCGCGACCGGCGCTCAATCGAGTGAACCTAACTGAGCAAGCCTTACAATAAACTTTCTACCCACCTCGATATGAATAAAAAAACCATACTTTTGTTTATCCATTTAGACGGAGGAAGAAAACACATTCTACATTGTAGTTCATTTTAAACACCACATTAATTTGTAGATGAGTTAGTTTCCAAGATCCCCATAGAGTTACAATTTATAGGCAACATAAGTTTAGCATTACAACATGGTTCGTAGACCCATCCAACCCCCGTACATAACCCACACATATGTCTACGGAGCCTCTGGGATACAAAAAATGAGTTTGACAACGCCGACAACAAGTCCCCGGCTATACCTCAAAAGTGAAAGTCCACAATATAAAGATATACGATATAGCCCCTTGAAGGAGAAAGGGGCTCACCAAGATCTTGAGAAGAGGGATGTTTCGCTCCACACGACCGACACTATCCTCTATGGAGCCACCTGCATTCATTTAAAAAAATGTAGTGCCCCCGGTAAAAGGGACGTTAGTACCATAGAATAGTACTAGTATGTATAACTTAACACCATCAAATTAGAAAGAACTTTCATACACAAATAAGGAAATCACAGGTATCACTCCAAAGCTTTAAACAATCACAACATTATCAACATGAAAGAATTACACAACCTTCACATCATGTTTCCATAGCCTTTAGTTGGGCATTTCATACTATTCCACATCGTTCACATTACCACCGCTATCTTGAGCGGAGTCCGATCTCGACCCGATCGGCTAGGCCGTCTCCCGGAGATGTTACCAATATTCTATTCACACTTTCCAATTTCAATCATCAATGCATAACCTCCATGTATATATGTCATGGCGTCCGATCACAGCCCGATTGGCTAGGCCGCCTTACCGAGGCGTTACCATTTTCCATTATTCATCTCACTCCAATCTTTGGTTACACATGTATTAGTTTACCGACACTTGGGGCCATAATTTTCACATTCCACAATTCATGTTTCACATTGTTCCCATTTTCAATATTAGGTTTGTAATTCAAGAGAGTATGGCAGACAAGAGCAAATAAGGTTGTAGGCGTAGATGAGACTTCATGTAAATGGTACAGCAACGCACTTCAATTTCAATTTAAGGTCTAAGCATTTTGATACATGATTTATAGTCCTTGCACCTTTTCAAATTATCAAGAATAGCACATTGATCAATTTGAGACACAGTTTCCACGCATATAAGGTTGCAACACCAACTCAAGTGAAATAGCAATCAACACAACAATTCAATTTAATCTTACCGTACTCACACAACCAACGATGAAGCTCAATTTCTAAAAGACAGGGTTCTAGCCATACATACCTCAATAAAGCTTTCCTTATTCCTTACAAAATTCTGGAACTTTTAGCACTTCGATCTATTGTGTAAGAATTACAAATTAAAATGAGAATTAGAGACGAGATTGAGATTCTAGCTTGTTTTGAGCATACTATCAAACACTAAAGGTGCATTGTGATCTTAGGCCCTTTTTAAGAGAAATTTCTATCATTTTATACCCCAATTGCTTTCTTTTTAGTTCACTACCTCCCAATATTCTATGGTGTGATATGCATGCAATAAATTCATTCTTATAGCCATGAATTACTTCACTCGTGATCCCTTATTACTAAGCATAGGAATATGAGTTGAGGTAATGAAGTCTTACCTCTTGGGATGAAGATTTAGGTGCCCTCACTTGATTATCTTCAAAGATTTGGCAAGTTTCATGGAGTAATTTGATGGGAAGCACTTCCCTCTCTAAGACCCTCTCTCTCTCTCTCTAAAAGCATCAGGAAATATGCTCAAAAAGAGCTATAACACCGAATATATCGATAAGGGGTTGGGTTTAAATTTAGAAAATAGGAGCCCCGAGTCAGGTCTGCGTGGAAATGTGGCCCGCAAAATGGACCGCAAAAGTGCTCCAAAAATCTGAACATTTTGTCTGGGTATGTGGCAGAAATGTGGTCCGCATACCCGTTCTGCGGTCGCATAATGCACCGCAGAACTGCTCCTTACAAAATCCCAAGGAAATTATGCGACGACTATGCGGTCCGCATATCGGTTATGCGATCGCATAATGGACCGCATATTTAACCTCAAATTTGACTAACACACTGACTCACTTTGCAGTGACTATGCCCCCTATACGGTCTGCATACCTGATATGCGACCACATTCTCGACCGCAAAGTCGCACTTTTCTGGAAAACATTATTTCTTGACTTTTTAATGCACTGTTCAATCTAAAGGGGTCCAAACTGCGGCGAGAGTTTTTATGAATCCTAACATATGTTCCTAACTTGGCACCACAGGATTCGGGGTTCTGAGTAGGAAATTCACGGGGCCTTACAACTTACGTGTTGGCATTTGTATGTACAGATGACGGTATCTAGTAAGACTATGGTTACCCAGAGGAGAGAGATAACAGTAGGTGAGGGGACTATCAGGGTATCCCCAGTATATGGGGTCCAATCGGAGGCCCAGGGAGAGACCCCTACCCATCAATTATCGGCTCCTCCGCCACCTGAGGAGATTCCTAGGGAGATCTCACATCCAGTTCTCCCTTCTTTTCCATTAGATCAGGACTTGAGAAGTGCGGTGCATTTGTTGGCACAGTTGGTAGCTACCTAACAATAGACTAGGGCATCCGCTAGTGTATGACCTTACGAGGGATATGGGAGTTCAAGGGTAGAAGAGTTTATTGCTTTGAGTTCCCCAGAGTTCACAGGGACATATCAGAGGGAGGACCCGCAGGATTTCATAGATCAGCTTCACAGGATCTTTCGGATTATACATGCCACGGAGAAAGAGGCAGTTGACCTAGAAGCTTTTCGCCTCCGAGATATAGCCATCCTTTAGCACGAGGGATGGGAAAGGTCCAGGGGATATGATGGACCTCCAGTTAATTGGGAGAATTTTTCAGATGCCTTCTTTGACCAGTACTTACCGCGAGAGACCCGACAAGCTCGAGTTGATCAGTTTCCACCCTTGAGCAAGGCAATATGAGTGTTTGAGAGTATAGTCTCCGTTTTGACTCATTAGCCAGATATGCACCATCCATAGTTGCTACTCTGTGGGATAATATCCACAGGTTTATAGCAGGGTTGGCCCCAGAGTTGACCGAGGCATGTGCCACCGCTGCATTGCAGGATAGTATGGATATCTCCCGGATTCAGGAATTTTCCCAGAATATAGAAAGGGGTAGGCGTCGACAGCAGGGTGCGGAGAGGACTGAGTCAAAACAGCGTAAGAGGATGAGATTTGCCAGGTCTCAGGAGCAGTCTCAGGGTAGTTACAGGCCCCAGTACTTCGAACGACCACCTAGACCTCCGCCACCTCAGCTACAGGGTTACAGGTATGATCGCTATACTCAGTAAGGATCAGGTGAAAGCTCCTAGGCATCAGGTTTGCAGTAACAACGAGGTTTGGGGCAGACATGTCCATTTCTACCGCGGTGTGCCATCTGCGGTAGAGGACACATGGGCCAATGCCAAGCCGGTCCCGATGTTTGTTATACATGTGGACGTCCAAGGCATATGATGCGAGATTGCCCAAATAGATATTCTAGAGGTATGGCGCAACCAACGAATTCAGCAACAGGATCAACTATGTCCGTGCATCATTCATGGCGCGAGTCTCAGTCTTCGGCTGGTTGAAGTCGAGGCAGAGGTAGAGGGTCCAGTTCAGGTGGTAACCCAAATCGTATCTATGCACTAGCAGGTCGACAGGACCAAGAGTCCTCACCAGACGCTGTGACAGGTAAGTTGACCATTTGTTCTCACAATGTTTATGACTTGATAGACCCAGGATCTACTTTATCATGTATTGCCCCATTTGTCGCGAGCAAATTTGGTATAGTTCCTGAAATACTAAGTGATCCTTTTGCAGGTATCTACACTAGTCAAAGAATCGATTATTGCTAGACGGGTTTACCGAGGTTGTACGGTGACAGTTTGTGGTCGTCAGACCTCAACCGACCTAGTTGAGCTAGAGATAATAGATTTTGATATTATCATGGGCATGGACTGGTTGGCAGCTTGTTATGCCACAGTTGATTGTCGAGGAAACACAGTCAGATTTCATTTTTCGGGTGGGCCAGTCCTTGAATGGGTAGGTAATACAGCGACACCCAGAGGTAGGTTTATTTCCTATCTGAAGGCGAGGAAAATGATCGCAAAGGGTGCATTTATCATATTGTGCGAGTTAAAGATGCGAATGCTGAGATACCTACACTTCAGTCTATTCCAGTAGTCCAAGAGTACACGGATGTATTTTCAGATGAACTTCTAGGTATCCCTCCAGAGCGAGAGATTGATTTTAACATCGATTTGCTTCCGAGAATGCAACCAATATCCACTCCCCCCCCCATATAGAATGGAACCTATTGAATTAAAGGAGTTGAAGGAGCAGTTAAAAGATTTACTGGAGAAAGGTTTCATCAGACCCAGTACCTCACCTTGGGGTGCACCGGTATTGTTTGTACAGAAGAAAGCCTGCTCACTAAGGATGTATATCGATTATAGGCAACTGAACAAGGTAACTATAAGAATAAGTATCCACTTCCAAGGATAGACGACTTGTTTGATCAATTGCAGGGAGCTAGATGCTTTTCAAAGATAGATTTGAGGTCGAGGTATTACCAGGTTAGAGTTCACGAGAAAGATATTCCCAAGACAGCCTTCAGGACCCGATATGGCCACTTCGAGTTCCTTGTAATGTTCTTTAGGTTGACGAATGCGCCTGCCATATTTATGGACTTGATTAATAGCCTATTCCGGCCATATTTAGATTTGTTCATGATAGTCTGTATTGATGATATTCTGGTTTATTCACGTTCAAAGGATGAGCATGTAGACCACCTACGAGTGGTACTCCAGACCCTACGTGATAATAAATTGTACGCTAAGTTTTCTAAGTGTGAGTTCTGGTTGAAGTCTGTAGCATTCTTGGGGAACATTGTATTCGACGGAGGTACAAAGGTAGACACTCAGAAGACTGAGGTTGTGAAACACTGGCCTAGACCTACCACCCCGACAGAGATTCGTAGCTTTCTAAGCTTGGCAGGATACTACCGGAGGTTCGTAGAGGGTTTTTCTTCTCTTTCAACACCATTAATGAAGCTGACGCAGAAAGTGACTAAGTTTCAGTGGATAGAGGCCTGTGAGTAGAGTTTCCAAGAGCTTAAGAACAGGTTGACCTCAGCGCCAGTTCTAGCACTTCCAGAGGGTCCAGATTGCTATGCCATGTATTGTGATGCCTCAGGTGCCGGGTTAGAATGTGTCCTGATGCAATATGGGAAAGTAATTGCGTATGCTTCAAGGCAGTTAAGGAAGCATGAGTGGAATTATCCGACCCACAACCTCGAATTAGCTGCGGTTGTCCATGCACTTAAGATATGGCGGCATTATTTATATGGTGTTCATGTTGATATGTTCATAGATCATAATAGCTTGCAATATACTTCAAGCAAAAAGAGTTGAATTTGCGACGAAGGCGATGGCTTGAGTTATTAAAAGATTACGATGTTAACATTCTATACCATCATGGGAAAGCTAATGTTGTAGCAGATGCCTTAAGTCGCCGATCTATGGGTAGCCTAACACATGTAGAGGCTGAGAAAGACAATTAACTAGAGAGATTCATCAATTGGCTTGTTTGAGGGATCGGTTAGTAGACTCTGGCAATGAAGGAGTTGTACTCCAAAATACTGCAAAATCATCTCTCATGAAGGGTGTCACCAATGAAGGGTGTGATGAGGTTTGGCAAGAAAGGCAAACTTAGCCCACGGTATATTGGGCCTTATAGGATCATTCGGAGAGTGGGCGAAGTAGTTTATGAGTTAGTATTGCCCTCGGAATTAGCGTCTGTCCATCTGATTTTTCACGAATCTATGTTATGAAAGTGCATTGGTGATCCTACCTGAGTGGTGCCCACAGATGATGTACAGATTATAGAGGACTTGTCATATGAGAAAATTCCGGTTGCCATCCTAGACCAACAAATTCGCAAGCTACGAAACAAGGGGTAGCCTCCGTGAAGGTTTTATGGAGAAGCAAGAATGTGGAAGAGATGACATGGGAAGCGGAGGAGGAAATGAAGTCTAAATACCCCCACATATTTCAAACTAGAAATATGGCTCGAGATGGGATACCTCAGCACATCCCTATTTAGGCCAGTAGGTTCTCCAGTAAGCTCTTATTTTTGACTTTCCGAATTTATAATAGACAGCTGTGTGAGTCCAAGTGTGGCACATATAGTATGTTTTGTAGATGCGTGCAAGGTGGTTTTTGTCTAGTATACGGAAGAGACTCCTGCAAAAATTTTCCCAAAGTATGTAAGAGTAGACATTCGAGGACGAATGTTTCTAGGGGGGAAGGATGTTACAACTCGCATTTTTCATATTTAATGTTTCGTCTTCGGTTAATTGACATAAACTCGGGGGTGATATTATCTTGAGATTAGCATATTTACGCTATTTATATCAAGAAATAAGTAAGTTCCATAAAGGATAAAGGGTACACGAATTAAAGAAAATGAGTTTCGTTGAAGGTTGTCGATTTGGGATAAACTACGGGTCGAGCGATAATACCCGACATTTATGGACTAGTACCATACAAGGTATCATATGATCACGGTAGTATGATGCATAAAGTGTATTAAAAATAAGTAGAATTTTAATTAATTTGAGATAATTCTTAATTATGCGGGTAATTGATTAATTATCGGGTAACGGGATATTACCTAATTAATAAATAAATTATGAGATTACACAACCCCAAAACAAAAACGTGGCAGCTAGCTAAAGAAATGACTAAGAGTCATTCTTATTAGGTGTCGTAATGTCCATTCATTCCATTCTAAATATGGACTAAAGACTAATATTTCCCTTCATTCTTTCAACCAAAAAAAAAATCCAACATTAGTAAGCTTTCAACCAAAACACACAATCAGAATGTCTTCAACCAAAAAAATTACAACCAGAACGTATTCAACCAAAACTTATCATCTTTCAACCAAATTCCAACGATAATTATTGGAAGCTTAACAGCGTACAAATTTTGCGGTTCTAAAGGAGTACGATGCAACCTTTTTCAAGAATATCATACGGATTTTTCATACTCCAGGTATGTTAAGGCTAAGCCCTTATTTCATTTTGCATGATCTCGTCATTACATAAGTTTGATAACGAGGCATAAAGAAAAATTCATATCCCAGAATTTACGTATATTTTGCTAGACTCGCGAGTTACGTATATTTTTCTAGTTTTGTAAGTTAATACCGTATATCTTTGGAGATCACCCTCTACAAGCATGAACCTCTACTGGAACAAAAGCATGAAGGCAACTTTCTGATTGATGTCATTTTGTTGTTCTTAAACACTAGAAGAACACTTACCTTATTGCCCCTAATTTTGTTACGCCTATTGATTTTTTCATCATTGTTATGGTACCAGCCATCCTTTTTTTAACCAAACGACGAGTATTTTATAAATTGAGTATCTCCTTCTTCCAGTCAAGAGAGCAGAGAGTTTATATATACAGTATTAAAATATTTTTATTACCATCGAGCTATAATCAATGGGCAGGCCCCTATTGGGCAACCTCTGATCAGATGGTAAGTTATATACCGAACCTACTATGGCCAAGCGCCTATGAACGATCCCAGTTGGTCGAGATACAAAGCCTATTATGGACGAGCGCTTATGAGCGAGCCTACTACGGTAGAGCAGTTATTAATATACCGATCCTTATAGGGCCGGATAGCTATTTTACTTATTATATTGAGAGAATTGAGTCAGTATCAGTAGGTAAGCATATGTTCAGGTTATCAGTTCAATTTCAGCTTTCTGTATACTGCCTTACATACTCAGTACATTATTTCGTACTGACGTCCTTTTCTGGGGGCGCTATATTTCATGCATGCAGGTTCAGACAGACAGACGGGTAGACCTTCTCACTAAGTGTTGCCCAAGTTCAGTTTTATTGGTAAGTTCCTCGTCCTTCGAAGTTGTTGGGTCTAGAAGTTTTGTGTACATCTCGTGTATATATGTAGACAGGTTATGGGTAGGTCGGGACCCTGTTCTGTTCATAGTACATCTATCAGTAGAGGCTTGTAGACACATCTTGTTAGTTAGTGCAGTATGTTGGGCTTGTAGGCCCTGTACATATATTTTGTTGTCTTGTTAGTTATAGTAGTTATGACGGCCTTGCCGGCCCAGCTTTATGTTGACATTTAATCAGCGTTTTGT
This sequence comes from Nicotiana sylvestris, assembly GCF_000393655.2. NCBI lineage: Eukaryota > Viridiplantae > Streptophyta > Magnoliopsida > Solanales > Solanaceae > Nicotiana > Nicotiana sylvestris. Next base: position 140,814,731 of record NC_091058.1, read on the forward strand.
CTCCATTCAATTTTATAATTTGCTTCGCAAATTGCCTCGCAATGTGGCCCATGGCCAAAGTATGACATTATATGTCCAGAATTCTTGAGTCATAAGTTGGTATGCAAGGATAGATGAGGCACCGAGTGCCGGTCTCGCCCCCAGGCTTGGGGCGTGACATAATTTATGTGAACCTATCTGACTGGTCACAGAGTTTATAATAAATAAAGATATTTGGAATTTGTGATCCTAAATAAATCAAAAAGGAGTCCAAAATAGTTGTGTGGTTATAAAAGCTTCTCATTAAGGGTAGAATTAAAAGTTTAAGCTAAATTATTTCTAAATTTAAAAAGGGGTCATTCTTTTTGGAACAGACTAAAAAAAAAAGTTCACATAAATTGGAACAGAGGGAGTAATAAACTATTATCGGTATCAAGAATATCAGGTATAGGACGGCTACAGGATTTGGATAGGGGTGTCGGGGGCAGAGGAGGAGGAACAACAGTACCACTAGATTAGTCAGTCTTAGATTTTTCCTTATTCTTACTTTTACCAAAAATATTTCTTAAGGAAGACATCTTAATTAATCAAGTGATAGCAACTAAATAAAACAATAAAACAATAATATTAAGACTTAAGAGTTGGAACGAGCTTATCGAATTGACGAACAACTTGTTGAGAATTGATTATCGTTGAAGACTTGAACTCTTGAAGACTCCAATTCACCAACTTTACAATTTTTTCAAAAATTCTAACAACCTGAATATTTTTTGACTATTTTTTTGGAATAAAGTAAGCAATAGTAGCAACCTCACAATTTTTTCACTATTTTTTTTAATAAAGTAAACAATTGTAGCAAGTATTGAAAAAAATTAGAGAGAGATTTTGATAGGTTGATATTGATTTTGTAAGAAAAATAAAAGAATGAGGAGGTATTTATAGTAGAAAATAGGAAAAAGTATAATAATAAAAAGTTTGAGGCTAAAATTAGTTGGAGGGGTTGAACGACTATTTTTTTAAGACCCAACGACTACTTTTTTCTAAAAACAGATGACTATTTTTTTTAAAAAAATCTGTTGGGCCCGTTTGGCCCAGTCCATACGATTCCAAAGATAAAACCCGACCCATGAGACCGGCACGAGCCCACCAATCGCGGGCCAAAGGGTCCCAGCCCGTTAAGCCCATTTAGCGGTCGCGGGCTGATCCCGGGCTCGGCCCGGCCTATTTACCAGCCTTAAGTTGGATACTCATAATTGTGTGAGTCCTTTTGGGAAAAACCGTACGGGCTTGACCTAATGTGGACAATATCTCACTATGTTAAGAGTATCTTTGGGCTGTTTTAGCCCAACAACTGGTATCATAGCCAATTATCGGCTGGACTATTGAGATGGCAGAGTGTAACGTGGGGACCTGACTTAATGCCTTTGCCCGTTTACGGGGTTTACGACTTTTATCCGTAGCTTTGAAGACGCATACACAACCTTTGGGCTTTGGTGACCGTAAATACTCAAGATCATGTGGGTTGCACACATTTAATCTCCAATTTAGCCCATAAATGGTGATAGGTCATGTGGAACTTAGCTAAAGAGAGAGATTGTTGGGTGTGTGAACAAAGTTCCACATAGAAAATAGAAAAAAAAAGCTACTTAAATGAGTTGGATACTCTTAATGGTGTAAGGCCTTTTGGGAAAAATCGTGTGTGTTTGATCCAAAGAGGACAATATCATACATTGTTAAGAATATTTTTGGATCGTTTTAGCCCAACATCAACATAATGTAATCCTAAAAGATAAATCTGTGCGGGACTAGGCCCAAAACGGCCAATACGTACCATGAGTTTGCGCCATGACAAATGATTTAATAAAGCTATTATTCTTATACGAACAATCCTTGCTTGATATATACGATAGGAAGTAGCTTATATGTGTCGGAGAATTAAATGTACTTTTTAAAAGGTAAATAAAGAATTTTAAGTTAGATATACATTTTAAAATTTATTCTCTCCACTTTTTGTATCTGCCACTATATTAATAGACAGATTATTCTAGAGAGAGTAGTAGCCGCCAGCCGCATTAAGATGTCATTTTTGTGACAAAAAACCTAATTTAGATAGTTATTTGTTGGAAACTAGTTAATAAATTGGAATATGAAAACTAAAACTAAAGATAACAAATTATACATATTCTTAATTCTTATTGCTCCCGTCATCCCAAGAAAGAATTACAGGAGTCGAAATTTCAAGTCGAACTAAGATCAATGTTTAATTACTGGAACAAAGTTTACGCATTAATAGAGAGACTAGACAACACGGTAGTGACTAGAAAAGGTGTTCAAAAATGTAGATAAAATTATATTTACGTTGATAAGCACAAGACAGGAATGTTGTTGTGTGTCATGGCAATTTCACGTGTGCCTTTAAGGCGCATTTCACGGCAAAGGTTAAAACCGAATCGACAATACTAGCTTGACAGCGCAACACGACGACACCTTCTTCGTCACGTAAATAAAGCAAACCCCTTCAACCAACCAAATAATATATAAATATCAACCATATCTATGCACGAGGGTCCCCCCTTATTATGTGCTAAACTCCATATATATTAATGATATCCTTATCCACCTTCACATATATGGAATTGGGTTCTGAACGTGCAATCATATTCATCTCTTATTTCAATAAGTTTGTAATTAAATATATTTAATAAATTTCTTAATACAAATACAAAATTTAATTAAACAATCCACACATAATATTGTAGCTCCTCTTATGTCCACTTTATTGATCATGCATGTGTTGATTTGTATACTTTAATATATACGAGTCTATTATAAACATAATAATGCACAGCTAATAATTTCGCCTCGAGTCAAGGGGTGGCTTGTGAATCTGAAACGAATTTATTGCATATGCATAGTTGGAGGTTCTACTAATTTCCACCACACAACTAAACCTAAAAAGCAAGCACAGAGTAATAGTGAAGCAAAGAAATTAAAGAAGAAGAAGAAGATGGGAGTTGTTGAAGAAGCTCACAACGTTAAAGTGGTTGGCTCAGGCGAGAAGACGGTGGTACTTGGCCATGGTTTTGGCACTGATCAATCTGTTTGGAAACACCTTATACCTTACCTAGTTGATGACTATAGAGTAGTTGTATATGACAACATGGGTGCTGGACCGACAAACCCTGATTACTTTGATTTTGAACGATATGCTTCTCTTGAAGGTTATGCCTATGATTTACTTGCCATTTTGGAGGAGCTTCAGATCGATTCTTGCATTTATTTAGGCCATTCCTTATCGTCTATGACTGGTGTTATTGCTTCCATATTTCGTCCTGATCTCTTCTCCAAACTCATCTTGCTTTCTGCTTCTCCAAGGTCAGATCATGACATATATATACATCTTGCCACATTTTCCTATCAGTTAATATAGTTTAATTAATTATAATAGATTATTATCCTATGTTTAGGTTGTCTTATCACTCCTTATTATTAAGGGTTGCTTATTGTTATAAATTAATTTAACCTGTTGGTACAAAGAATAAGTGCACTGCCAGTTCATTATCTTTAATCTGAACTGATAAACTTATCTTGATCCATATTAGTACAGTCAGATCTTTCTATAACATCATCCCTATATAACAGCAATTCAATATAAAATCCAACTTTTTTCTGAACCAATTTTCATGTTATGTTATAATATATATGTTCTCTATAACAACACTTCACTGTAACATTCAAAAATATTCGAAACAAACGAGATTATTATAGAGAAGTTTGACTGTATTTGTTATTTTGCTAAACAAAATTTCAAAAACCTTTGACCTTTATAAAAGAACAAGATCGAGGTACTTGTTACTTTTTTCTTTTTCAAATTCACTCTTAATTACTACTTCTATTAGTAGTAACATGGATAGTTGCATCAATTAAGAAGGTAAGCTAATAACTAAGTACTCCTTCCGTTTCACTTTAAATAATGTAGTTTGACTTGACTGATAGTTTAAGGGGAAAAAAAGATTTTTGAAACACCTTGTCCTAAAAATTTAAGGGGCAAAAGCTTTGGGATCACGATATTTTTGTGGCTAAAAACTTATCATTAAGGGAAAGTATGTAAAATGAAAAATTTAGAGTTAAATTGTTTCCAATTATAGAAATGTGTAACAAGGAAAGTGGGTATATAAATATTCTTCCGTAAGTGACAATTAAGTGAGATCTTTAAGAGTGATAAATGAAACTCTATTAAAATTATTAAAGGTAAATTGGATGGCAGCATCAGTTATAAGAAACTAACTTGGGAATTACTATATTATGTTTGCTTAGGTTCATAAATGCAGATGACTACTACGGAGGATTTGAAAAGGAAGATATTGACCAACTAAGCCAAGCGATGGAGTCGAACTACAAGTCATGGATCGACGGTTTTGCGCCGTTAGTAATTGGCGGTGACATGGACTCAGTGGCAGTACAAGAATTCAGCAGAACCTTATTCAACATGAGACCAGACATAGCACTAAGTGTCTTTCGTACAATTTTCACATTTGATTTAAGGCATTTTCTATCTCGTGTTACTGTGCCTTGTCACATAATTCAGAGCTCAAAGGATTTGGCCGTGCCTGTGGCTGTCTCAGAATATATTCACCAAAATTTGGGTGGAAAGTCAATTGTTGAAGTCATATCAACTGAAGGTCATCTCCCACAGCTGAGTGCACCAGAAGTCACTGTTCCTGTGCTGCTTCGGCATATTTCTCATGATATTTCCAGTGATATTGTTTAGGTTTCAGGATCTGTGTGTGCTCAGGCGAATTGCGTTTTCGTGCTTTTAACATTTTCTCTCCTGATCATTAAAGAAAAGGAGACATTGTTGTGTGGTGCTGTATAAAATAAAAAACAAGTATATTTTCCTCCGTATCTTTTGGGGATTTACTTTATATTTACCAGGTTTTGTTACCATATTTTTTGTTTGTCAATTTTACTAATAAACTTTTAAGTGACTTGATTGCATAATTTTTTTTTCTACCAATGCTAGGCGTTGTCTGGTAACCTGCAGGATTGGAAAAATTAATCTTGATATATAATTCGAATTACTTTGTATGCGTTTAATGCATTTCTCCTTGCGATCTAAACAGTACTGGAATAATTGTGTGTTGGGATATACTATTAACCATACAGTTTAGATATAGTATTATATTTTATTCTTTATATAACAATTGTTTATTTGATTTATTCAATTCAATAAATTATTATTTTAAATAGATCATTTGTTACATGTGTGTCCTTTTCGTTATGTAGTAGACAATTTAGTGTATGGAGTCTTAGCTCATGCACAGAAGATTAAATTGTTGGTTCTCATAATTAATAAACTATGTTCACAATCAAAGATATTGTTGGACAAAATATCTTAATGATTGTAGCACAAGATTATCGTACAATTTGTCTTAATTATGGGAGTAGTTTTACTCCAACTTCTTGTGCTAGTATACGCAGTGTATATTGAACGGACCAAGTGGAGAAAAGATGTTTTTGTACTGAATATATAAAATATTTTCTCTAATTCATTAAATGAGCTTATACTCCTAATCTTGATATAATTATTATGATCAATGTAATTTGTTTATTGTTTTGATTTATCAAAAGGTATGACTCTATTTAGAGTTAGTATATGCCTAATAGATTGGACAATAACGAATAACATTTGTGAATAATAATTAGTTGATAGAATCCATGACTGGGTTTCGGGTTTGATGATACCCCATTATGTAAGCTTATAAGTTTTCATGTGAAAACCCGGCAGGTGGATTTTGTATCCGTCACATGAAATAGTTTAAGCGGAATTATAAAGGATTTAATTAGTTAATTGAATTAAATTTCAGTGATTTAATTTAATTAACTGGTATTTGAAATCTTAACATGGGGAGTTAAAATAAGTATTAATGAATTTTCGAAATTCATATTGAGGAGTTCAATTGCAATTTTTTAGTGGAATAAATTGCAATTTTATAGTAAGAATTAATTCATGCTAATTTCAAATTAATACTATAATTAGTAGCCTCTTATTATTTTTGTGGTCCCTGCTATACCTAGTAAAAACCTGGATAGACTTGGGTAAAAAGTAGCTTGGGAGAAAAGTTATCTTTTGAGTTAGAATAGGATTCTACTTGCAGAATCCTACACGTTTTTGAGCCCCTATTCTGGCTTAATTTCGGGTCTATTAAAGGAAGACTAGTTTCACCTAATAACTTACCTTTCAGTTGTATTGTTCTTGCCCACCCAATAGTAAAATCGTCCAAGGTTTTACTAGGCAAATAGCAGAAGATCGCAACCCTAGATTCTTGCTGTTTGGAAGGTTTGTGCAACTACTTCAAGTGGTTAGCGCTTCTAATCTCGTTATTATTGCGTTGTCTAGTTTACATATATTTGATGTCTGGTTTAAATGCTTAATTTCGTTGCGCATGGTCTAATACTTTGTACTTTAATGGAGTATATTATTTTATATCAGTTCAATATGAGATACTAACGTTCGAGGATTAGTTTGTTTTTCCAAACAACCCATATCCAATTGATTTCATCTCTTTTATTCATTATTAACTTTAAAAATAATGACAAAATTGTCAGCAAAATGTATTCAATTCAAATCTAAACAGGTGTTTTAAGATATACCCAATACTCATTTTTGTGCAAATAAATAGCATCCTCCAACATTTACCACAAAAAGCACATGTATTAAATAATTTGGTAACTATTAATCTCAATATTACTAGTCATGCATAACTTTGTACCTAATCCAAATGATCTTTGTGTATTCTCTCTGTTCTTTCCTTGTTCAAAGCAAAATACATAAACATACACTTAAATTGGCTCCAAATGTGTCTAGACATCTGAACTTGTCATATATGTATCTTATGAACCCCTCCCACTGACATGACTAATTATTTGATTTTCACAAAACATTGGGTGCGTGAAGGCCCTTAAAATTATACTTTTGTTTTATTTTTTTCATGTGCACCCCACTTTCTTCCTCACCAATCAAATCATAGCCACCACCCCAGCACAGTCACCAAGCCACAACTTCATCACCACCCTCATGCCACCACTCCAAAAAGAACAACAATAAATACACCATTCTTTCTCTTGTAATTGCTTTATTTCCCCTTAATATGTAACCCACTTCTATTCTCACTCTCTCTTCCCAAAAAAAGAAAAGGTATTATCACTTTTTAAATCTGTGCCAGAAACTATTTACATTTAGTGGCCGAAAAAGTGTATAAAACTTGTATAATCTTGGTATATAACATATAGGATGTATATAGACACAAAAAATATACAAATTTTATATGTTTTTCATAATCTCCTAAATTTCTCCCGTTCACCGTCATGATTGTCCCTTTCATAATTTAATCGTACATGGCGAGGGAGGACCTGAATTGTGTTTTCCATTTCACAAATGGGCATTTTAAATTTTTAATATATCTAAAAGTGGATACATATGTTAGAAAAAAGAAAAGAAAAAGAAAAAGGGGATATATGGGGTTTTTTTGGCCCCCAAATTATTCTGTGAATAATATGATGGAGCAGGAGTCCCCAAGTTAATCTTTCTTTATTTGTTTTATTGTTCTTCTAACTAGTTGGGTGCCGATACCAGGGGCGAACGTAGAAGGTAATTTTTGGTTCAAATAATTCCAACAGTTTAACTCAAACATTATATGTGTATTAAAAAAATTACCTAACAAGAAGAAATAATAGATTTTGAATACAATAAATCAAATAGATTATAATAGAATTATAAACTTGAATCTATAATGTTCAAATCTCAGATTTTTTTGACCGGGCAAAGGGCTAGCGAGGAAATACTGCAAATGAAAGTGATGTCATATCACCATTCTGCCAAAGATATGAGTTAGATGGTCCCAATCATGAGGTAATAATATAATGCCTGGTTGATGAAATAACAAATTGTACGTTCCCAAAATATTAGGTCCACTACAATTTGTCAAAGAATTTAGCACCAATTTGACCATCGATTTTGGGTATATTTTTTCTATAAAAATTTGAAAATACTATTTGTTCATGGAATATGACCTGTTTTGGAAAAAAAATTAAATCTTTTTAAGTTCCCAAAACTGGTTTAGGACAGTTTTCGGTGAATTTTTTTTTTTCTACTCATAAAACTTCAAATTTTTTTCAAAGAAAACGCATGTTTAAGCACAACGTCAATTTCCAAAAATTATTTTTTAAAACAACTTCAAAAACTCTTTTTTCAAGTTTCAACCAAATCTATTTCTAAATGCTAGCTTCGAATAGATAACTAATTCTAACATCAAATGTAATAATGGACTTTAATAAAGAAGCATTTGAAAAATACCAAAGAAAAGCCAACTCTTTGCTTTGAGCTGTTTGGCATCGAGCAAGACTAACTCCTTTCATATTGGTTTAACTTCTATCCTTCTACTTAAGCCTTCTTATTTTAATTTAGTTTTGTACTATATTACCATGAAAATTGGAAGAAGTGAATGGTTTGGTGGTTACTGATGGAATGTGATGGAACATGGGGTTCTTTTTTTATTTGAATAATAATAATAATAATAGAATAAGAAAAGACTGTTGAAACATCATAAGTAGGATACCTGTAAGGCTGTAACGTTTTTGGAGTCTAATAATCTTGGAAAATATTCTTTTAATGGAATGAACATTATTTTATCATAAAAGCTGGAGAAGTTAGTAGTTGATAATATCTAATCAATTCTGAAATGATATAAACAGTATCAATTTATATTATAATTCGAATCATTAAAAGAGGTAAAGTTCTGTCTGATGTCATCTAATGCAAAAAATGTAGCATTGAATTAAAACTAGAACAAGGAATGAACAAATTATAGTAAATTTTTATCTCTCAATAACTAATACATAATACATTTATCTCCCTTTTATTTTTTATTCTCCTCCTCCACATGGATTTTTTGTTTGTTTAACATGCTTTTATTTTGAGTTTTAACATGAATTGCCTCAATAGTCTATAAGAATAAACTGGAAACTAAAAAATACATTGTAGGCATATAAAATTTATTGAATTCAAATTCAATAAATAATTTGGATTATATTTTAAATATATTAGTCCAAATAAATATTTTGGGCTAATATAATTGGATTAATTATATAAGACCAATATTATTGGGCTAGCCCATTTAATTGGGCTAAAGTGATGAGCCCACTTAATTAAGCCCAAGATGTCATCTTCCTAGAGGCCCAGTTTGGTGCCACGTGTCAAATGACGTGGCGCGCCAAGTCAAACGAAAGAGCGAATAGGATCGTGCCATGTGTCAAAATGACAAGGCATGCCCAGTCACACTAAAAGGCCAATGAAATCGCGCCACATGTGCAAGTGACATGTTCTGGCCAATCAAATGCGGTCATATCACACTTCAATTTGATTGGTCGGAAAGAGTTTGTTCTTATCACAACTCTTCCCTTCCACAACTATAAATAGGGGTCTTCATAACTCAGAAAGGGGACCAGAAGTTATAACAAAAAGCAAGAGAGAGTTCGTGGATCAAACGCCACAAATTTCTCTACAAGTTTCAAGCTTCAAGCAATCAAGTTCAAGTTCAAGAAATGAAGGTCAAGCTTAAGAACGAAGAACGAATCAAGATCAAGTTCAAGCAGCCAAGCTCAAGCTCAAGAACAAGATCATCGTTCGTGGAAACAAATAAAGATTCAAGATCAAGCCCAAAGGCCCTTGAATTTATTTACTATTGGAAGGAAGAATCAGAGGATTCATAGAGATTATAACACTCAAATATTTGAAATAAAATACTATGATTGTTGCGATATTTTTTGGTCTTGATCTTATTTTCTCGATGCAAATTTATTGTCTACAAATTCTGGCACGCCCAGTAGGACAATCTCTACCTCTCATCTCAACTTTTCAATTAGCAAAGTTCAAGAACATTGAAATGGCTTCAAAGAAAATCAACTCCAGATCAACATCCACCAAGGCTGCTAACTCCAGGTTCTATGCTGATGTGGAAAGCATCCTCGATGTCACCTTTGGAAGCTTCAGACCAGTTACGAGGAGCAAAGCAAGCTCTGTAGGACAACAAGCACCCCAAGTGTCGTCCACATCAACCCCTGTTTTCGGATTTTCATCCTCAAAAGGAGCAAGATTTTCCACAAACGCATCTGAAGGAGGAAGCGATATTGTTGAAAAGATCAAGAAAACTCTTGCTCTGCTTGACCTCTCCAGCTCCAAGCATTTTGCTGTGAAGGAAGATTATGATGCTTCAAGCGATGAATCCTCCCCACTTATACCACATAGCGTGAGCCAGTCAAGGATCAATCTGTGTGAAAATCCATGCAACTCTCTGTTATCCACGACAATCATACAAGTCATGGTGACAAACACTTCATCTATGGAGGAGCAGTTGGCAAACTTGACAGAAGCATTCGCTGGCTTGACCAAATGCATGCAAAATCAAGAGGCTAGAATTGACAAGCTAATAGACAGGGTGGGAATCTTGATGGAAGAAGAATCTACCCATGCACCCGGCAAGCTCCCAGAAGTTCTAGAGAGTGACTCGCCCCCAAGACAAGTAGCATCCACTAAGGCTATCCCTGTCTTATCTGAAGGGATGATTCCAATAGATCAACTGAAGGAGTTCATTGAAGGAACCATTAAGAACAAATATGAAGTTGCTGCCAAATCCTTCCATATATATGCAAAGTCGTACACTGCAAGGGTCGATATGTTGAAGATGCCTGTTGGCTATCAAACTCCAAAGTTTCAACAGTTTGATGGTAAAGGTAACCCAAAGCAACATGTGGCGCACTTTGTTGAGACATGCAACAATGCTGGGACTTATGGAGATTACTTCGTCAAGCAGTTTGTCCTCTCATTAAAAGGAAATGTTTTTGATTGGTACACGTACCTCGAGGCTGGATCTGTTGATAGCTGGGATCAACTAGAGCAAGAATTCCTCAATCGCTTTTATAGCACAAGAGGCACTATGAGTATGATAGAGCTTACAAATACTCATCAACGAAAGGGGGAACCCGACTTTATCAATCATTGGAGGAATGCAAGCCTCAACTGCAAAGACAGGCTTAGTGAAGCTTCAGGCATAGAGATGTGCATCCAAGGCATGCATTGGGGATTGCGCTACATCTTGCAAGGTATCAAGCCTGGCACATTTGAAGAACTTGCAACTCGTGTCCATGACATGGAATTGAGCATGGCCTCCGCTGAAAATGAAAGGCTGCCCATCTATGAACCTCGCATAGCGAATGACAAGCAAGAAGTTAGGAAGTGGGGCAAGTTCGCACCTATGAAGTTCACGTCGAAGGTGATCAAGAAGCAGAGTATGAAATCCACTTCTTTTCAAGATAAGCCATGTGGAAAGTTGACTCTAAAAGAAATGCAGGAGAAAGAATACCCATTCCTGGATTCTGATATGCCAGCCTTTTTTGAAGAACTCCTCGAGCTAAATCTCATTGAGCTTCCAGAGATGAAGCGACCAAATGAAGCTGGGAAAACGAACGACCCAAATTACTGCAAATATCACTGACTTGTAAGCCACAATCTGGAGAAGTGCTTTGTCTTCAAGGACAAAGTTATGGACCTGGCCCGTGAAAAGAAGATCGTGCTTGAAGATGAGAAAGCAAGCGCGAACCAAGTCTGTACCACCTTTGGCTCATTCAGTCTAGATGAGTTATGCAGTTTAAAAGGAATCAAAAATGAAGAATTACTGGTGAATAACAAAGTTGAAAATGATCAACCTGATGATGATAAAGGTTGGACGTTGGTGACTCGTCGTAGGCGCCAAAAAAGGAGCCCACGAAAAGAATCAATAGAACAACCAACAAGGAAGATGTGGTAAATAGACCAACGAAAAAAAATCCAGTTAGCCATTTGAAGAAAGCAAAAATGGAGATGCACCATTCTCAAAAGCCACGAAATCCAGTGACCTTGGAGGAGTTTTTACCATGTTGGTTCCGCACAAAGATTTTCCATGAGGGCATTGATGCCTTTTGTTGCCATGCTGACAAAGGATAAGAAAAAAGTGATGACCTACCATTGGCACCATCTTCGGAAAAGCCCATCGAGTCCACTCCTAAATAAGTTAACGCTTGTGAGGAAAAGGTCACGTTCACAAATGACGATCTTTTGCTAGGTGACACTCCTCATAACTGCCCATTGTACCTGGTTGGCTATATGCGCGATGAAAGGGTAAATCGGATTTTGGTTGATGGAGGATCCTCAGTGAATATTTTGCCAATCCACACTATGAAAGAACTTGGTATCCCTATGAATGAACTCTCAGAAAGTCGTGTGATGATCCAAGGATTCAACCAAGGGGGGCAAAGAGCCATAGGTGCGATCAGGCTGGGAATCACTATTGAAGATATGTAATCAAGTGCATGGCTACATGTGATCGACGCGAAGACTTCATACAATGTTTTGCTTGGGAGGCCTTGGATACATGAGAATAAATTTATTCCATCTACCTACCATCAATGTTTGAAATACTACGAGGGTGAAGTCGAGAAGACGGTAGTAGATGATGATGAGCCATTCATCGAGGCTGAGTCACACTTCGCCGATGCAAAGTTCTACTTGAAGAACCGCATTGTGAAGGAGCTGAAGGTTGATGATGGTATGAAAAGCAAGAATGACGAACCCATAACTAAAAGAGCTGAGGTGACTATTCGTAAAGCCAAAGCTGTTACTGAGGAGGTACCTGCCAACGTGAATAAATCTCATAAATGGGGTATTGCATCTTATGGAAAGAAAGTAAGTCCCGCACTCCAATATGTCCCTAAAAGGAAGAAAGACGAGGGCGAATCATATAATCTCCAAACCAAGACGCTAAGGGAGTTAACTCTTCCGGTAAAACGAATTGAGGCAGTAAAGTTGCCCTCAAAATCGCTTGCAGGGTTTGTAGCCCAAAATCGTTTGCAGAATGTGGCACTCCCTACAAAGCGAACAGATAAAGGTTTTGATCCTAACGCTTACAAGCTATTTGCAAAAGCTGGATACAATCCCAATGAGCCGTCAAAGTTAAGGAAGCTCCCATCAGAAGCTGCAACGAGGAAACCACATGAAGGTCTAGGATACAAGCAACCGTCACCAGTGCGCATCTCAATAAGAAGGGCGAGTAGCAATTATATCAGTGTAGAAGACGAATCTGCCGCTTCTAACAGGCCTTCTGTCTTTGATCGGCTTGGAAAATCAACTGTGAGAACTTCTGTATTTGAGAGATTGGGTCCATTAAAGAAGGGGAATAAGTTCCAGAGAAATTATCGAAATACAAGAACACCCGCTTCACCCAAAATTCAGGAGATCTCTAAGGATTTCCAAAGTTTGGTTCCTTCTAGAATGAAACGACAAACAAAACTTGTGGTTTCATGTGAAGAAGTACTGAAGGTAAAGCCATATATTGTGGTCTATACTAAGGAACATGACGAAGATGAAGAAAGTGTAGGTTCTTCGTATAATGTCACTATACAAGGCGAGAATGGTGTTCCGTCTTCGATGGAGGATAATGCAGAATTGGAGCATGTTTCACCGTGTTATCACATATCCTTCAATGATGGGGACCCTCAAGAAGATGAATATGCGAAAGATGCTCCACATGAACTTGAAGAAGGAGTGAAGATGACAGTTGATGCCTTAAAAGAAGTCAACCTTGGCACCGATGAAGAGCCAAGGCCCACCTACCTAAGTGCTTTACTAGAAGTTGATGAAGAGAACACTTATATTGAGTTACTCAAAGAGTTCAGGGATGTCTTTGCTTGGAGTTACAAAGAGATGCCTGGCTTGGACCCGAAAGTAGTAGTCTATCACCTTGCAGCCAAAAATGGTGCTCTCCCTGTTAAACAAGCTCAAAAGCGTTTTAGGCCAGACTTGGTTCCCTTGATTAAAACTGAAGTTAACAAACTCATCGAAGCTGGATTTATTCGCTAAATTAAATACCCAACATGGGTTTCAAGTATTGTCCCTGTAAGGAAGAAGAATGGCCAGATTTGAGTGTGCGTTGACTTTAGAGATCTCAACAATGCATGTCCGAAAGATGAATTTTTGCTTCCTATTCCAAAGCTGATGATCGATGCTACTACTGGTTACGAGGCAATGTCTTTCATGGACGGTTCGTCGGGCTATAACCAAATACGCATGACACCAAAAGATGAAGAGCTTACTGCATTCCATACTCCAAAGGGTATTTATTGCTACAAGGTAATGCCTTTTGGCTTAAAGAATGCTGGTGCTACTTACCAAAGGGCTATGCAAAATATTTTCAACGATCTTCTCCACAAGAATATCGAATGCTATGTTGACGACTTGGTGGTGAAATCAAGAGAGAAGGGCGACCACATGAAACACTTGAGGATGGTATTTGAATTGCTCCGGAGGTACCAACTTAGGATGAATCCATTGAAATGTGCCTTTGGAGTTACTTCTGGAAAGTTCCTTGGTTTCACTGTCCGACATTGAGGGATCAAAATTGATCAAGCCAAAGTGGATGCCATTTTCAAAATGCCTGAGCCTCGAGATATCCATGAATTGAAAAGTCTGCAAGGAAAGCTAGCATACCTTAGAAGATTCATATCAAACCTGGCTGGGAGGTGCCAACCATTTAGTCGCCTCATGAAGAAAGGCGTTCCTTTCAAGTGGGACCAAGCTTGTAGCAATGCCTTAGAAAGTATCAAAACTTGATGAAGCCTCCAGTTTTAGCAGCTCCTATACCTGGAAAGTCGTTGATACTATACATTGCGATGCAGGAAAGGTCTATTGGAGCACTGTTGGCCCAAGAAAATAGTGAGGGGAAAGAAAACTCTTTTTACTACTTGAGCAGGATGATGATACCAAACGAGTTGAATTATTCCCCAATTGAGAAGTTGTGTTTGGCGCTAGTCTTCTCAATTCAAAAGTTGAAGCACTACTTTCAAGCTCATGCTGTCCGTCTTGTTTCTAAAGCAAATCCCATCAAGTTCGTGATGTCAAAACCTATTCTTAGTGATCGACTAGCGAGATGGTACCTCCAATTTTAATAATTCGAGATTCTGTACATCCTTTAAAAGGCTGTAAAAGGACAAACATTGGCAGACTTCTTGGCAGATCATCCGATACCTAATGACTGGGAGCTAACTGATGAACTACCTGATGAGGACGCAATGGTCGTTAAAGTTCAACCTCCATGGAAGATGTACTTTGATGGTGCTGCGCATCGTGGGGGAGCTGGGGCTGGCGTAGTATTTGTCACTCCCTAAGGTGAAGTCTTGCCCTACTCCTTCACCTTGACACAACTTTGTTCCAACAATATTGCTGAGTATCAAGCATTAATACTTGGGTTTGAAATGGCTGTTGATATGAAGCAATTGCAATTGTAAGTCTTTGGTGACTCCTAGTTAGTAGTCAATCAGCTTTTGGGTAGTTACGAGGTTAAGAAGCCTGAACTACGCCCATATCATGATTAAGCTAAAAAATTGATGGGGTGGCTCGGTGATGTGACTATTCAGCATGTGCCAAGGAAAGAAAATAAGAAGGCTGATGCTTTAGCTGCTCTAGCTTCATCATTAGCTCTGCTTGATCAAGCGCAAGTTACCGTCTGCCAGAAATGGGTAGTACCGCCGCCAAATGAGGCTGAAGGTGAAGAAAATGAACTCGAGCATCTTGTTACTGTTTCTAAAGTTGAGAAAGAAGAATGGCAACAACCCATTATCGACTACTTATGCTATGGGATACTTCCAGAAAATCTGAGGAGAAGGACTGAAATCCATCGTCGTGCACCTCGTTTCCTTTACTACAAGGAAGATCGTTCGAGGGAGTACTCTTGTGATGCTTAGGAGAAGAAGAATCTCTCCAAGCATTGCAAGAGACACATTCTGGGGTATGTGGGTCACACCAATCTGGACCAACGCTTCACTTTCATATAAAAAGGATGGGATATTATTGGCCAACGATGGTAAAAGATTGCTTGGACTACGCTCGAAGATGCAAGGCTTGTCAATTCCATGCGAATTTTATTCATCAACCTCCTGAAGTGTTGCACCCGACTGTTGCATCCTGGCCATTTGATGCTTGGGGATTGGATGTTGTTGGACCACTGCCAAAGTCCTCTGGTGGGCACCTATACATCTTGGCTGCAACTGACTACTTCTCAAAATGGGCTGAAGCTATTGCTCTTAAGGAAGTAAAGAAGGAAAATATTGCAAGTTTCATCCGAGTAAACATTATTTATCGCTTTGGAATTCCTCGTTACATAATAACGGATAATGGAAAGCCATTCGATAATAGGTTGATGAACAAGATTTGTGATCTCTTTGGCTTCAAGCAACGTAACTCTTCGATGTACAATGCTGCCACCAATGGTCTAGCTGAGGCATTCAATAAGACTCTATGCAACTTGTTAAAGAAAGTCGTCTCCAAATCCCAAAGAGATTGGAATGACCGTATGGAAGAAACTCTATGGGCATATAGGATGACTCACCGCACGCCAACACAGGCGACTCCTTATTCCTTTGTTACGACTGGCTATTCAAGAAGGGATCACTGATGAAAAAAATGCTCGACTTCGGTTAGCAGAGTTGGAAGCTCTTGATGAAAAGAGATTGGAAGCTCAACAGAGTCTTGAATGTTATCAAGCTCGATTATCTCGCGCCTTCAATAAAAGAGTTCGTCCGAGATCCTTTCAAGTAGGAGATCAAGTCCTTGCCGTACGAAGACCCATAATTACTTCCCATAAACCTGTAGGGAAGTTCACTTCAAAATGGGATGGGCCATATGTCGTACAAAAAGCTTACTCAAGTGGGGCTTACAAGCTGGTTGATGCAGGTGGTATGAGGATCGGCCCTATCAATGGCAAGTTTTTGAAGAAGTATTATCCTTGAAGTTGTAATGCTCCTTGATGCACGAGCCTAAACTGTATGTTGCTACACTCCTGGCCCGCATGAGTATAAACTGTGTACGGCCCAAAAACAAAAAAGTCTGCTAGGTTGAAAATCTCGAAAGAGGCGGCCTAGACAAAAGTTAGGACGTAAAAAAAAGGGATTCCGCTAGGTTGAAAACTTCGAAAGAGGCGGCCTAGGAAAAATTTAGGACATAAAAAAAATTAAAAAAAAATCACCCAGTCTGAACTACGGTATGACTTGATCCTCTTCGCCGAGGTACGTAGGCAGCTTAGAGTTTCATTCTAAGTTCAGTCGCATAAGTTCAAAGATACATATTGCCCCAATTGTTGTTCGAATGAAGTATAAAGGAATGTAAGATCAAGCTGAAATGCCATCCTCCTACTGAATTTTGACCTCATTTGATTTAAAGGGGCAACCCTCCATGGTAAATTGATATCATCGATGGGCCGATTTTAGGAGGATGTCAAGTATTTGCATTAAAGTCCAGGGATTCTCTATGTCTTCAGGTTCGCCAAACCTTCAAGTTTGTTAGTCTCCAAGTCCGCCCTCTACCTTATAAAAAAAAGGGGAAGAGAAGAGAGACATCAAAAGGAAACACAAGTATAAGGAAAGGATTGCTTGACACAACGTTTCAAATTCAGTGAGACTTGAACTCAAGATATTTGTGAGAATATG
Organism: Nicotiana sylvestris; assembly: GCF_000393655.2. NCBI lineage: Eukaryota > Viridiplantae > Streptophyta > Magnoliopsida > Solanales > Solanaceae > Nicotiana > Nicotiana sylvestris. The sequence continues at coordinate 140,832,281 of NC_091058.1, forward strand.
GCTCTTAAATTTCGATTGATGGCAAGTAAGACATCTTCTAATTTCGACGTTCCTACACCAAAATATGAATTTTTTTGGTGAGACTGCGCAAATCTGGAATTGATAGCATGGTGCAATGTAAAGTTGATTTCGAAATATTATCTGGGACGATTCAGAAGTTGTTTGATTGAGAATTTTGGATATATTCTAGGTCTTGAAGTCTAGTTTTCTCGAAACCAAACGGTTTGCAATTTCGATATTTTTACACCGAGATATGAATTTTTTGGTGAGACTGCGCAAATCTAGAATTGATAGCGTGATGCAATATAAAGTTGATTTCAAAATATTATCTGGGACGATTATGAAGTTGTTTGATTGAGAATTTTGGATATATGCTAAATCTTGAAGTCTAGTTTTCTTGAAATTAAACGGTTTTCAATTTCGATATTTCTACACCGAAATATGAATTTTTTGGTGAGACTGCGCAAATCTGAAATTTTTAACATGGTTAAATCTAAAGTTGGTTTCAAGATATTATCCGGCGCGATTCTGAAGGTTTTTGATTATGAGTATTGGATATATTTTAGATATTGAAGTCATCAAATGGTTCATTATTTGGACTCTCCCACGGCAAGATATGAATCATTTGTTACAAGCACGTAAAACTGAAAATTATACGACTAAGATAAAAGTCGAACAATGTAAAGCAAAAGAGAAGCTGAAATATTTAAGCCCTAGAAGTCTCCAAGTTGAAGTGTTCAAGTGTATTCAAGTTGAAGTCCCCAAGTTGAAACCTTCAACTACGTCGGTCTTCAAGTTGAAATCTTCAAATCCGCTGATCTTCAAGTTGAAATATTTAGGCCCTCCAAGTCTCAAAGTTGAAGTCTTCAACGTCGTCAGTCTTCAAGTTGAAGTCTTCAAATTCGCTAATCTTCAAGTTGAAATATTTAGGCCCTCCAAGTCTCAAAGTTGAAGTCTTCGAGTTCGTCGGTCTTAAAGTTGAAATATTTAAGCCCCCCAATTAAAGTCTTTAAGTCTTTCGGTCTTCAAGTTTCAGCCTTCAAATTCGCCGATCTTAAAGTTGAATTGTTTAAGCCCTCCGAAACTTCGAGTTGAAGTCTGCAAAGTCCGCCAAATCTTCAAGGTTTTCCAAGTATTCAAGTCGATGTCATCTTCGAGTTGAAGCTTTATAACTTTCCAATCTTAAGGTGGACATATAAGTCCCTTTGCACCTTAAGTTGGCCTCTTCGCGGGTTTGCCCTTAAAAGGAACTATAATTTTCCAATCTTAAGATGGACATATAAGTCCCTTTGCACCTTAAGTTGGCCTTTTCACGGGTTTGTCCTTAAAAGGAACTATAACTTTCCAATCTTAAGGTGGACATATGAGTCCCTTTTCACCTTAAGTTGGTCTCTCCGGTAGTCGACCCACTTTGAGAGTAATCTCTCCAAGAATCGAGTCACATTGAGAGTAATCTCTCCAAGAATCGGGCCACATTGAGAGTCATCTCTCCAAGAATTGGGCCACATTGAGAGTAATCTCTCCAAGAATCGGACCATTTTGAGAGTAATCTCTCCAGGAATTGGGCCACATTGAGAGTAATCTCTCCAAAAATCGGGCCATTTTGAGAGTAATCTCTCCGATAGTCGGGCCATGAGAGTAATCTCTCCGATATTCGGGCAAGGATGAATACTCATCCCCCACACCCCAAGATTGTCTTCTTCATGCGCGGATCATCTTATTGAAGAAGAACATATCTTTCTCGCTTGACCTACAAAAAAATAAAAAAGAAAAAAGACAACAAAGAAGAAAGCACAAGAAAAGAAGAAGAAATTACCTTCGAGTTAATGCTTCCGAGTCCACAAAAAATAGACTCAAGTGGCTTGCAAATACTGCGAATTGATGCTAACAAATACGAGCATATGAGTTTATATAGGCATGGCAGAGACAACTTAAAATAATAACATCCGATGTGGGATCACTTGTTGAGGCGGCTCCAAGAAGTAGTTTCCAACTTGAACTGGAATGTAGTAATTTGACTACTGCTCGAATAGTAATATACATATTTCATAATTCAAGTAGGGGTCTAACTAAGCATTTGAATGAAGTTAGATTCTAAATGGAGATTGCACTATTTTTGAGAAACAATTCAAGACCAACGTGACTTGGTCTTGGACTCAAGTCCATGCTAAGCAAAAAGTCATGTTTACGTAAATTTTGCCTAAGGGAATCCATCTGGTACTTGGATTCAAGAATTGTTTACTTAATCTTGAAAGCTGCATATTGAGATGTAAACAAAAATATGACTTTCCTTGTAAAAAGAAAACAAAGGGGTGTTAGTCGTAATACTTCAATCCTTGTCTTTCAATATTTGACAAATATATCCGACAAGACTTGAAGCAGGGGCATTTGTAGGCATATAAAATTTATTGAATTCAAATTCAATAAATAATTTGGATTATATTTTAAATATATTAGTCCAAATAAATATTTTGGGCTAATATAATTGGATTAATTATATAAGACCAATATTATTGGGCTAGCCCATTTAATTGGGCTAAAGTGATGAGTCCACTTAATTAAGCCCAAGATGTCATCTTCCTAGAAGCCCAGTTTGGTGCCGTGTGTCAAATGACGTGGCGCGCCAAGTCAAACGGAAGAGCCAATAGGATCGTGACATGTGTCAAAATGACAAGGCATGCCCAGTCATACTAAAAGGCCAATGAAATCGCGCCACGTGTGCAAGTGACATGTTCTGGCCAATCAAATGTGGTCATGTCACACTTCAATTTGATTGGTCGGAAAGAGTTTGTTCTTATCACAACTCTTCCTTCCACAACTATAAATAGGGGTCTTCATAACTCAGAAAGGGGACCAGAAGTTATAACAAGAAGCAAGAGAGAGCTCGTGGAGCAGACGCCGCAAATTTCTCTACAAATTTCAAGCTTCAAGCAATCAAGTTCAAGTTCATGAAATCAAGGTCAAGCTCAAGAACGAAGAACGAATCAAGATCAAGTTCAAGCAGCCAAGCTCAAGCTCAAGCTCAAGAACAAGATCATCGTTCATGGAAACAAATAAAGATTCAAGATCAAGCCCAAAGGCCCTTGAATTTATTTACTATTGGAAGGAAGAATCAGAGGATTCATAGAGATTGTAACACTCAAATATTTAAAATAAAATACTACGATTGTTGCGATATTTTTCGGTCTTGATCTTATTTTCTCGACGCAAATTTATTGTCTACATACATATCAACTGTAAATACTTAACGATTAGCCACAATTTCATTTCGCACCTCAAGAAGCTAACAGCTTGTTTGGATGGTTGTTACCAGTTATATCGTATCGTATTGTTACTTTAAATACAATGTTTGTTTTTATTGTTACTTAAATTTTATTGTATCGTATCGTTAAATCTGTCGTTACGTAACGATGAAATGTGCCACTTTATGTAACGACCGATTTGGTGTGGTCGTATCGTTTTCTTGTGTTTTTCTCTCAATCTCACCCTTCATTATTATTAAATAATTTTATTTTATCATTTACCCTACCTTTTTATATACCATTTCATAATTTTTCTTTATAATACTGCAAGTTTATTTATCATATTACTGGTGCATGATACCATGAAACGACGGCAAAACGACACAATCCATCCAAACATTGTATTCATCAAACGATACAGTACAATATAATACAATACGATACGATACATTATGAAACGATATGTAACAACCATCCAAACAAGCTGTAAAAGAATGGACCGTAAGTAAAAATAAGTATGAATTTTATCGTAAAAATTGCACGGGGCGCCCTATTTGGTCACCCCCATTTAACCTATACCCATTTTTTAAACAACTTCAGCCCCATTTCTGCTCCTCCTTCTCCTCCTCAAAGTTATATCCGCCCTCAACCTCTATCTGAAGTCGCACTGCACAAATTGTATTTCTGTCAGTGCAGAAGAAATAAATAAGAAAAAAATAGGAATATATAGTGCAATTTCGCATCATAAATGCCTCTCCGAAAAATATCAAAGTCTTGTTGCTTGATTGAATGGTGGCAATAGATGATCTGTTAAATACGAAGCTACAGATCCTATTTGATAACGCATGGCATTAGCAGCATCATATTGGTTTATGTAAATTGTTAAAAAGTTTCTTGCTTTATCAAATATCGATTAGCAGTTTCTTTGGATGGGTTAGTTGTTGAACTAATCATCTAAATAATTGGTCCGATTAAAGAGTTATAAGATGAGGTATCCTTGCTATTGAATGCTTTATGTGATAGTAAAGCAGCTATTTTCATGTTTTCGTGACAGTATCAGTATGAAGAGAAGAAGACTCTAGAGCTGAAGTTAAACAAAAACTTCAGTTCTAGAGCTGAAGTTCGCCAGTTACAAATAAACTTCAGCTCTAGAGCTGAAGTTTGTCAGTTACAAAATAAAAACTTCAGCTCTAGAGCTGAAGTTCGCCAGTTACAAAAACAAAAACTTCAGCAATTACAAACAAAAACTTCAGCAAATAGAGAACAAAACTTCAGCTACTATGCTTAAGTTCAACAATTACAAACAAAAACTTTAGCACACTTGGTTCAGCATACTTGCTACTTCAGTCCCGTCTACTAGAATGCTGAAATTTTGCGTGATTGCCTTTGCTACTTCAGCCCCATATGCTGAAGTTACGTGAAAAAGTGGGTACGCTTGCAATGTTTTTTGCAAAGCAGGCACAAGTTAAAACGTGACCCAAAAAGCGGTTATAGATGCAAATGCCCATCGAATCTTTTTAAGGCCCGCCTCTTATGAAATTTAGCTTTAGGCCTCCAACTATGTTAAGTCGCCCCTGGTTTGACCTTATCAAACTAGATGTGAAGGAAGAGATAATTTTAGTCATTTCCCATCAAGATATAATGAAAGTAAAAGCAAATTAACATTTTTAATAAAAAGTAAATCATTCAATTCTTGTATATTTTATTGCAAAATAATTTAAATTAGTAGAAAATCAAAATTATTTAGAATTTAGTATTAGTTAGTTTATTTAATTCTTTTCTAAATTAAATTTTTATATAGGAATAGATTTTCTCGTTTCTAATTAAAATAGATTTTGTACTATCATCAATAAGTGTAATCCTAGCTTATTTTATATGTGAAAAGAGAATGGAGAATTGTATAGAACATTCAAGAAATTTCAAATAAAATAGTACTAGTTTTCCTTCTTCTTTTATCCTCCTCCTCCTCCTCTGAACTCATGCAAATGGGATGACAACAATCCCGTTCGAAGGATTCAAAAATACCCTATAGAATAATTTAGGTACACATGAAAAATTCAACAATGACTAATAGGTCCCGTTTGTCCATAATTTTTATTTTTATTTTCAGAAATATGTTTGTCCATAAAATTTTGCAAATTTTTGATTTTTTTTTTCTTTCTGAAAATGAGGTTTTCAAATTTAAAATTTTTAGAAAAACTTTTTTTCCCACTCACAAGATTACAATATTTTTTCAAGTGAGATACATATTAATTTCAAATTTCAAATATCATTTTTCAACTTAACTCTAAATACTACATTTTTCAGAAATTATTATTTTTATGTCCAAACGCCTTTTGCAAAACTAGCTAGTCACACCACATTCCTTGGTGTTTGGTGTGGTGCACCAAAATACGGGTAAGGACAAATCACATGCAATAAGCGTAGTCACAGCAACAGAATTCGCTGTTTTTCTGTCAATGTTGTCACAACCATTTATACGATTGTTTCCACAAAATTAACTGCTGTATAACAAAGTAGAAAACACCACAGCGCATTCGGCCAAGTGATTCACTCTCAGCAGTTTGGCCACAATAAATGCGCCGATGGACCACAAGTCAGGACCAACTTGCAACGTTAGGTGCTTGCGGGTCCGTTCTCTGTCTTTCTTTCTCCTTCAGTCCATTTTAAGAATTTAAGTCATATCCCTTGGTAATAAAGATTTTGTAGTATACGGTTAGTGTAGCTTATATATGGTAAGTTAGTTATTATTTTGTTAAATTATTAATTACTTTTATATAGCTTATATATGGTAAGTTAGTTATTATTTTGTCAAATTATTAATTAACTTTATATAAAAATATAATTATATTTTTTCATAAAAGATTTTAGGATTAATTATTTTAAACACCCTTGTAATATGACTCAATTACGGATACATCCCTTGTATTTTAAAATCAAACACTTATATTTTATACTCCCTACACTACAAGAATTCTACGGTTACAGCCTCCTATGGGGTATATTCTATATTATACAAGACAACTTAAAAGTATAAATAACAAGATTTTATGTATTATTTTTTAGGAAATTTTAGTATGAAACATTTTTTTAAATACATATCTTCTAAATATCTTAAATAAGAAATTAATACAAATTATTTAATGAGATGACTAGAACTTTACATATTTAATAAAATATTTTTATCTTTCGAAACTCTTAAATATAACATTGTTATTCTTATTTTCTTTTAAACGTTAAAACCTATTATATAATGAAACAAATAAAAGTAAATTTAAGATAATTTTGAAGAAAAAGAATAAATAAACAAAAAAAAATGAAAATGCAAAAAAAATATTTTTAATTTAATTGTGTTTTATTAATTATTTTTTAATATACTTAGTTATAGATATTTCTCGATGGGGTGCATATATGCGTACGATTTTCATAATATATGGGGTATAAGTATTTGATTTTAAAATAATGTGATGACCCGATAGGTCATTTATAGTTTTAATCCTTAATTCTGTGTTTCGAAATCCCGAATAGCTCCGTTTAGCCTTCCTCAACTTGCGTGTGCAATTTGTGTCTTTTTTTCTAAGGTTTTTATGTGAAAAATTGATTAAAATTTGAAATCGTGCCTTTAAACTCATTTGAGTTGACTTCGATTAACATTATGAACAAACAAACCCTGATCTGTATTTAACGATCCCGATGGGTCCGTATCGTAATTTAGGACTTGGACGTATGCCCGGAATCAAATTCGAAAGTCTGTAACTTGATTTATCGCAATTTAGTGAAACTTTTAAGTTTAAAGGTTTAAAGAATTTATAAATTTGATCGAAGTTTGACTTTGCTGTTGCGTGGTCCGGATTTTGGTTTCGGAACTTGGTACAAGCTCATTACTGTATTTATGACTTGCCTGCAAAATTTGGTGCAAAACGGAGTTGGTTGGACGTGATTCGGACGGTTGTTAAAACGAAAGTTCTTAAGTTTCATTGGAAATTTCATTCATTTTGGTGTCCAATTCGTAGTTCTAGGTATTATTTTAGTATTTTGATCACGCGAGCAAGTTCGTATAATATTTTTTGACTTGTGTGCATGCTTGGTTTGGAGCCCCAAGGGCTCGGGTGAGTTTCGGATAGGCTACGCATGTTTTTGAACTTAAGGAAATGCTGGTTTAGCTTCTGGTGGTTTCTGGTGTTTTCTTATTCGTGATCGCGAAGAAAGTCCCCCGATCACGAAGAACGTCTCGCGATCGCGAAGAGCAGTTTGGGACACTGGAGGATATTGTTCTTCGTGAACGCTAGGTTCTGGTCGCGAACGCGAAGTGAAGTGGGCTTTCCCTTCGCGAACGCGAAGTAGTGCGGGCTTGGGGGAGCTAGGTTGGTGTGCTACGCGAATGCGAACTCTTGGTTGCGAACACGATGGCCGGGGGGGAAGAAGTATCGCGAAAGCGAAGGCCATTTTGGCCGTTGTGCATTGTGAACGCGGTAGGTCCTTCGCGAACGCGATGAATGCCTGACTCATAGACCTTAAAATATTTCAATTACGGGATTTCACCCATTTTTCACCATCTTTCCATTAGAGCTCGGCCTATAGGCGATTTGGAGGAGAAATTTCACCACCATTTCATAGGTTAGTGTACTTCAACTTATTTTCTTCCATTTCCATCATCGCCAATTAATTTTTAGCCTTAATCTTTGTTCCTCCATGGTAGAAAATTAGGGATTTGGGAATAATTGAGAATTTTTGCAAATTCGAAATTTAGACCTCAGTTAGGGTCGGATTTCGAAACTAATTACATAATTGGACTCGGGGGTGAATGGGTAAATGGGGTTTGGTCTGAATCTTGGATTTTGACCAAGCGGGGCCGGGGTTGACTTTTGTGACTTTTGGGCAAAAGTGTAAAAATCTTAATTTTATATATTGTAATTGATTTTCCTAGATTTATTTAATGTTATCAAGTCGATTTTGGTTAAATATGATTTATTTGGAGGAGGATTCTAGAGGAAAGGCCCTAGTAGAGCTATGAGTGGATTGCGGAGTGAGGTAAGTGTTAGGTTAACCTTGATTTAAGGGAATTAGAAACCCTTGAGTTATGTGCTATGTGAAATTCATGTGTTGTTCGGCGTATATGCAAGGTGACGAGTGTATATACGCTTCCAAAATACTTTTTTCCCATTTCTCCGCGTTTCATTAATTATTTCATTTCATGACTTAACTGTACATGCTTTAAATGTTTTTCACGCCTTTATTTGCTACTTGTTACTTATCATTCTCGTGTTAAAAATATTAGATTCTCCCATGCTTCCATGGTTTACTGCTACTTGCCTTAAATGACTTGCTTGTACCCTTTAGTTATCATTTCTTTAATTTGTCTAACTGTTTAGTATTAATCATAGTGAATTTTTAATGTGATACGAGATTTCCTTTCTAGTTCTTTTTCATATCCATTAAGCGTAGAGAACTCTTATGATTTGAGTTGTTAAATTAATTACACTTATTAATTTATACATATTTTATGGTGGGATCGGGTTGCGCGCCGCAACATGTGAAATAAGGGTGGATTGATATGGTGATTGATAATTAGGGATTTTGACCGCTTATTTGCTCTATTTTACTTGCGTATTAGCTCAAAAATGCTTAAAGGTATTCCTAGACTCTAACGAAATGTGCTTATTTGCAGGAATATTGAGAACAAGCCAAAGAAGTCAAGATCAACTCATAAAGGAGTCAAAAGTGGACAAGAACCAAAACAGGGCAAAAAGGGCTAGCATTGCGGACCGCACAATTCTAGTGCGACCGTAGAAGGAGATTCAGAGAGTATGTTTTGGCCAGCTTAGGGAGTGCGGACCGCACTAAAATTGTGTGGCCGCAGAAGGTGAAGTGCGGCTGCATCCATTATTATGCGGAGCGCAGGATTGAGATTCAGAGAGCTGGAAAATAGAGGAGTGCGAATCGCTATCACTTTTGTGCGGCCGCAACCATTTTTATGCAGATCGCAGAAGACCCTAAGTTCCAAGCCCAAGTTCCCAAGAATGCGGACCGCAACACTTTTATGCGGCCACATAAGCCCATTGTGCGGACCGCACCAGAATTATGTGGCCGCACAACCTTCGCAGGGGCATTTTTGTCAGACATTTTTAGCTTAGTACAAATAGTACTTTTTGTCATTTTTAGGTTAAGTTTAGTTTGTAGAGGTGCACCTGAGCGATTTTCTTTACTTCTTTGAGTAATTTTGTATTAGATTGACTTCTTAACACTAGATTTTCTTTGTTTAATCAATGATTATGCATTCTATCTTAATTTCTTCTTGCATTTCTTTATTTTTTCATGAGTAGCTAAATCTTTAGCTAGGGTTGTGACTCAACCCTAGTGTGGGCACTTAATGAGTATTAATTTTAGGGCTTGTTTGTGATTGAGTTAGTGATATTTAGCCTTGTTTATGCTTAAATACAAGAATTAATGGTTGCAAATATTGATTCATGCCTTTTTGACCTAGTCTTTGCTTGAGAAAGAGAGACTAGGTTTAGGAAAACTTGTCTAATAAGAAATTGGGGTGAACTCAAGAAACTGATAGCCCCAATTAAAAGGTCAAATCTAGATATAGTAAGACTCGACTTGAGCATATATCACTTGATTTGTGCAATACCCATTTGGGCTTGAGAAAGCCAAATTGGGCAAAATCACTTAAACTATCGAGAGGTATAGAGTGAGCAATTGCGTGTGATTGTTATAACAGGACCCTGATAAATCAAAGTTTCCCTATTGTTTACAACCAGTTAGGTATCCACCTAGGTGGACGTCACGACCCTATATTCCTTTATTATTTGAAAAACAACCAAAACTAAAAACATTGTCTTCTAGTTTATTACTTGCAATCATTAGTCAAAGGTAGAAATAGAAACAACCAATGAATATGTGGAAGTGCAATCTAAGGCACATCATACATTTACTCTAGTTATATATCTAATCCAAATTCTAACTCCCTGTGAATTCGATCCTGACTCGTGTTGGGTTTATTATTGCTTCGACCTCTTCACTACCTAATTGTGGTGTGAGTTTGAGCGAGATCAATTTTTGGCGTCGTTGCTGGGGACTTAAACGGATTTAGCTATATATCAATGTTTTTGTGTGTTTTGTCTTTCATTCCTTCCGAGTTACTAATTTTGTGTTTGAATTGATTCTAGGCATGAAAATGGCTCTCAACAACGAGCCCATTGGAAATGTGCAATTGGGGAAGGACGTGGACGATAATGTAATGGATAAGGTTCCTATTGAACCTCAAGCTAATAGATGAGGTTTCCCGCCTCACGATAATGTGCCATTCCCTCCCCTACCTCCACCAAGAGCGGGAGCCCACCGACAGTTGCCAAACAAGGGTTATACAAGTGCTATAGTCCCGCCCCGCATTAGGGCGGGCAACTTCAAAATCACCAACGTGATGCTTACACTACTTGAACAATGGGGTTTCTTCACCGGGGCTTCGAGTCAAAATGCCTATAAGCATCTCAAGGGGTTATTCAATACTTGTTGGGGGAGCAAGCAAACAAATGTTTTTGAGGATGCGCTAAGGTTGAGGCGTTTTCCCTTTTCTCTACGGGGAAAAGCATTGGACTGGTTAGAGAGGTTGTCCAACCATTCTATCACCACTTGGGATGAGTTGGCAGAAAAGTTACATTTCCAAATTCTTCTCTTGGAGACATATGCCAACGCTTTGGGATGAGATTCTTGATTTCAAGCAAGAACCCAATGAGACATTGCACGATATTTGGGAAAGATATCGTAACATGGTTAAAGAGTGCCTGAACAATAATATGACTGAGGCCATGATCCAATAGACCTTCTATAGGGGGTTCAACACAACTAATCAATGTATTGTTAATCAACTCGCAGGGGGGGGTGAGAACTTCATGAACACGCCATATGCCGAACCTTGTGAAGTTCTTGATGAGATGGTGGATACCTCTTCGGCGAGGCAAAGTAGAGCCAATGTACCACAAGGTGACCCTAATATTATTCACCTACATAAGGAGTTACATGACCATGGGCAAGCTATTGCTGAGTTGATAACTACCATGAACCAATTGGCCAAAGCTCAACTTCAACAAGTTCAAGGGTCGAAACAAGTGCGCACAATGGAAGGTGTGAATATGATGGTAAAAAAAAAGACGGCTACAAGATCAACAAATACAAAACCATCCGGAACAATTTATGCAAGATAATAGTGGTTATGATCAAAGCGATTCATTTAATGAGCAAGACGAAGAAGTTCAATATGTCAACAATTATCAAGGTCAAAGAAAAAAATACTCAAGGACAAAACCAACAATAATGGAGGTCACAAGGGAACTAAGGTAATTGGAACAACTAAAACCACCAAGGCAATATGAGTGGTTGTAATTCTAATCAAAGCAATTGGAACAATCAAGAAAATCAAGGCAATTGGGGTGGAAACAATCAAAGAAATTGGGAAGGAAATAACCAAGGAGGGTGGAACAACAACAACAACTGGGGGCCGGGTTTTTAAAGGCCTCCGATGTTCCAACAACCAAGAAATCCACCTCATATCCTTCTCAAGGCCCGATCTCTTCTTCGAATAAGATGGGTAGAATTGAAAACATGTTTAAACAGATGATAAAGAAGAATGCCGACTCCGATGCTCAAATAGCCTCGCACAATACTTCTATTCAGAATTTGGAGGGTCAATTAGGCCAAATCTCACAAGCTTTGAACACTCGCAATAAGGGGGCACTACCTAGTGATACGGTGGTGAACCCGAAGGGTGGGAATAATACGGGATATGTTATGGCCGTGACTACTAGAAGTGGAAAAGGTGGAGATGCAACAACCTCAAATGAAAGAAGGATTGTGGATGAAGATGTTGTTGTTCAAGAAGATGAAATTCCAAAAAATGTGGTTCAAGCTAATGAAGAAGTGAGAATTAATATAGATGAAAGTGTGGAGGAGACGTAAGAAGAGGTGAACCCGTCTAGGGAACACGTGATTGGCATACCGGAACCGATAGTGCCAAAGGCTAAAGCACCAATGCCAAGGCCCCCTCCTCCATAACCTCAAAGGCTTGCAAAGCAAAATAGTAAGAACCAATTCAAAAGGTTTATTGATATGATGAAGAGTTTGTCCATAAATGTGCCATTTATTGAGGTATTGGAGCAAATGCCGGGATATGCAAAATTCATGAAAGATTTGGTAACCAAGAAAAGATCAATAAATTTTGAGACCATCAAAATGACTCATCAAGTGAGTGCTATTGTGCACTCAATGGCTCCAAAATTGGAAGATCCGGTGCCTTCACAATCCCTTGCACTATTAGGAACGCCAATTTTGACAAAGAATTATGTGATATCGGGGAAAGTATCAACTTTATGCCCTATTCAGTGTTCAAAACTTTGGGAATTGGGCAACCAAGACCCACATCCATGAGGCTGCAAATGGCGGATCGAACAATGAAGAGGCCTTTGGGTATTATTGATGATGTATTGGTTAGAGTTGATAAGTTCATGCTCCTAGCGGATTTTGTGATCTTAGATTGTGAAGTGGACTATGAGGTCCCTATCATTTTGAGTGACCTTTCCTTGCTATGGGGAAGGCTTTTGTTGATGTGGAGGCTGGTGAGCTCACTTTCCGGGTGGGTCACGAAAAGGTGGTCTTCCATGTGTGCAAATCAATGAGGCAACCAAATAGTAATGAAGTTTGTTCATTTGTGGATTTGGTGACCAACGTGATAGTTGATGGTGCTCGTGCAACAATGAATGTTGAGGACAAAATGGAAGAATTTTTACTCAATCTTGATGATTCTGAGGAGAGTGATGGCTATGTGGAGTGTGTGAATGCATTACATGGCATGGGGTCGTACACTTATGAGCCCCGAAAGCTATCATTGGATCTTGAAAATCGGAAGACTCCTCCAACAAAGCCCTCAATTGAGGAGCCTCCTACTTTGGAGTTAAAGCCATTGCTACCGCACCTCAGGTATGAATTCCTTGGCCCTTCTTCTACTTTACCGATTATTCTTTTTTTGTGCTTAACTAACATGCAGGTAGAGTCCACATTCGAGGTGCTACGAAGGAGGAAAAGAGCAATCGGTTGGACTTTGGCGGTTATTCAGAGCATAAGTCCTGCCTCTTGCATGCAAAAGATTATCTCGGAGAAGGATGCCAAACCCTCCGTTGAACATCAAAGAATATTAAATGAAGCAATGCAAGAGATGGTGGAGAAGGAGATAATCAAGTGGTTAGATAACGGGGTTGTCTACCCTATTTCCGATAGCTCATGGACCTCTCTGGTGCAATGTGTCCCAAAGAAAGGGGGAATGGCTATGGTAACAAATGACAAGAGTGAATTGATCCTAACAAGGACCGTTACCGGGTGGAGAGTGTGCATGGACTATAGGAAACTCACCAAGGTCACTCGGAAAGATTATTTCCCGCTTCCATTTCTTAACCAAATGCTTAATAGGTTTGCCAAACGTGTTTTTTATTGCTTCCTTGATGGATACTCCGGCTATTACCAAATTTGTATTGCTCCAGAGGACCAAGAGAAGACCACTTTCACATATCCTTAGGGTACTTTCTCGTTTTCAAGGATGCCTTTTAGGTTGTGTAATGCACTAGCGGTTTTTCATTAGTGTATGATGGCTATTTTCACCGACATGGTAGAGGACATTCTTGAGGTCTTTATGAATGATTTTTTTGTGGTTGGGAATTCGTTTGAAGATTGTTTGAAAAGTTTGGATATGGTATTTGCTAGATGTGAGGAGACAAATTTGGTGTTGAATTAGGAGAAGTGTCACTTCATGGTCGAGGAAGGCATTGTCCTCGGTAATAAAATTTCAAAACATGGTATTGAGGTTGACCAAGCCAAAATTGAGGGGATTTCCAAACTACCTCCTCCTACATCCGTGAAGGGAGTGAGGAGCTTCTTGGGTCATGCGGGTTTCTATCGCCGATTCATCAAGGACTTTTCCAAGGTGGTGAACCCATTGTGCAAACTTTTAGAGAAGGATGCCAAGTTCCATTTTAATGAATCTTGCATGAAGGCATTCGAGATACTTAAGTTCAAGTTTACAATAACTCCTATTATCACCGCACCGGATTGGAGCTTGCCTTTTGAGATCATGTGTGATGCTAGTGATGTTGCGGTTGGAGCGGTATTAGGGCAAAGAATCAACAAAATCTTTGATTCGGTCTACTATGCTAGCAAGACCATGAATAATGCCCAAGTCAACTACACAGTGACCGAGAAGGAGCTACTTGTTATTGCTTTTGCCATGGAGAAGTTCCGTCCATATCTGATGGGTACTAAGGTGATTCTTCACACCGACCATGCGACACTTCGATATTTGATGAGCAAGAAAGATTCTAAGGCAAGGTTAATGCGGTGGGTGCTTCTTTTGCGAGAGTTTGATCTAGAGATTCAAGACCGCAAGGGTAGTGAGAATCAAGTGGCATACCATTTGTCCTGTTTGGAGGAGGAGGGGAGGCTAAATGATGGCTTTGAGATAAATGATTCCTTCTTGACGAGCAATTGTTAGCCATTTTAATGATCGGGATGCCATGGTTCGCCGATCTAGCCAATTATATTATGAGCAACATTGTATCGAATAAGTTCTCTTCAAACCAAAGGAAGAAGCTCAAATGGGATAGCTTGGATTATTATTGGTATGAGCCGTATCTTTTCCGGATATATACCGATGGTGTGATTCGGTGATGTGTGCCGGAAGAAGAACAAATAGGAATTCTTGAAGCTTTCCACTCTTCACCGTATGGTGGTCATCATGAGGAAGGTAAAACGGCTACAAAGGTTTTGACTTGTGGATTTTATTGGCCTACCCTGTACAAGGATTCTAGTGAACTTGTTAAACGTTGTGATGAATGTCAAAGGGTCGGTGGGATTTCTAAGAAGAATGAGATGCCCCTTACTACCATTTTAGAGATTGATATCTTTGATGTTTGGGTTATTGATTTCATGGGACCGTTTGTGAGCTCTTGTGGGAACACTTACATTTTGGTAGATGTGGACTATGTGCCAAAATGGGTCGAAGTCGTGGCTTTACCCAACAACGAAGCACGAAGTGTGGTGGCTTTCTTCAAAAGGAAGATCCAACCGAGCTTTTGATACCTTGCTCACAAAATATGTTGTCACTTATAAAGTCTCAACCCCCTACCATCCTCAAGCAAGTGGATAGGTTAAAGTCTTCACCCTAGAGATCAAGAGTATTTTGACAAAGACTGTGAATGCCAACCGAACGGATTGGTCAAGAAAACTTGATGATGCTCTTTGGGCCTATAGGACGTCCTACAAGATGCCGATTGGGATGTCTTCATATCGATTGATATTTGGGAAGGCGTGTCATCTTTTGGTAGAACTTGAGCATAACGCCATGTGGGCGTTGAAAAATTTGAACTTTGAGTGGGATGTCGCTGCAAATCTAAGAGTGGCACATTTGAATGAGCTTGATGAATTTCGGTATCATGCCTACACAAGTTCGTCCCTTTACAAGGAGAAGATGAAGTACCTCCATGACAAGTATATCCACAATAAAGAGTTCAAATAAGGTTATTTGGTGCTATTGTTCAATTTCCAATTGAGGATGTTTCCGACAAGTTGAAATCAAAATGGAGTGGGCCCTTTGAAGTAGTAAATGTAACCCCCTTTGGTAATCTAGATTTGAAAAATAATAATGATGAGATTTTTAGAGTTAATGGGCACCGGGTTAAATAGTATCTTAGTAAGGTTGGTGATGGCCACATTGTGGTGATTAGTAATTTGCATCGTGTCGTGACGTTAAATCAGGCGCTTCTTGAGAGGCAACCCATGTCTTTTTCTTTCTTCTATTTTTTCACCTTTAGATTAGATAGGCTTTGTTTTGTACTAACCAGTTTTGAAGTGTATGCAAGAATGGGTAGTCTCTGGCTAACCAGTTTTGAAGTGTGTTGCAGGGACTATGCATAAAAAATTTGGCTAAGTGTCAAAATGCATAGTCTCTGAAGTTGGCCTTCAAAATTGCTTAAGGAATTGCTGCCACACATACCTTTGTGCAGTCCGCACTGATGCTGCGGCCACACTCATTTTTCTGCAGTCTGCAGCCATTCCTTTCAAATGTAGGTAAGGAGTGTGGTCCGCATCAAAATTATGCGGCCGAACTCAATAAAAAAATGGGTCCCATGGGTAAAAGTATAAATAGGTCCTCTTGCATCTGTTTACACTTTTTGACCTTTTTGAGCCTTGAAGCAAAAAGTGCACAGTAAACCTCCCATTTGCTCTCAAATTTTTCCTCACTTCATCACTTACATCCTCATTACCGGTATGTCAATTTCCTCATTAGATTCTTCATCGTTTGTTTATTTTATTCTTAGATTTAGGGTTGATTACATGCTAAAAAATGTCAGTGTTTCCTTGTTTTTGCTTAGAATCATGTGGGTAACTTGTTGAATGTTAAATGGGGTCTGGGTAATTAGCTAATGAGGTTTGATTGCTAAAACCATGACCATGTGAGACCAAAATTGCATGAACCCTAGGTTAATACTAGTTAAATTTGAATTGTATGGCCGCACACATTTTTGTGCGGTCCGTATCCCTTAGAGTTAGGAAATTTTTGTGCTTGATTTGTGCGGCCGCACTCATTTTTGTGCGGTCTGTAATGATGGAATTTTAGAGACCCTAGTAGTCTGAACCTGGGTCTATGCGGCTGCACTCATTTTTGTGCGGTTTGCAATGGGCAGTCTGCGGCCACACTCACTTTTTTGTTGTCCGAAGTACCCTTCTGAGAATGTTTTTCCTACAACTTCTAATCATGTTTATGCATACATTATGAGCTTCAATTGTAACTGATTTCTATTTCCTATGTGTTGCAGATAATGGTTCGTTCCTATAATAGATGAGATACACCACAAGGGAGGGCAGAACCCTCCCGAGGCCGGGGTCGAGGCAAAAGCAATCAACCTCTAGCAATCCAAAAGGTTATCAGCAAGAAAGCAACAACCAATAGAGCCCCTGACACCTTGAGACAAGTGAGTATGTCTCATTCGGGGAAGCTTCTGAGGGTAACTCTGTGCAAGCACAGCCGAAAACCCAATCATAACAAGAAGCCCATTCACAACACTTCCAAAAAAGATTTAATTTGGTCGATGAGTCTTCTTTAGCTACCAGTTCATCTGAGGGTTCAGAAGAGGGAACCCAAGACTCTCAGCCCTCTTCCACACATGCTCCCCCTGCTTTAATAAACTTAGATGATGATGATGTTCCAGATGATTGGAGATGGGGCGATACTGCAGTGTCGGGATTAGAAAGATCAAGGAGGCCGGAGATATGGGAGGATAAATTTGTCAGTGCCAATGCCTTCGCCAAGTTTTGGGAATGATAGCCACAGAGGTCGCTCCCTCTTGAGCGACAGTTCTTAATTAAAGACCTGAACAAGCAAAACCCCAATGTCCTTATACAATTTCAATAGCGGAAAGTTTGGAAATGGTTCACCACCAGTGTCCTAGATGCAAATGAGTACCTGGTCAAGGAATTCTATACAAATGTTGCTCATATCAAGCAGGGAACAAAGGTGACAAAAGTGCGGAATCTGAAGATCCACTTTGACTCATGTGCACTGAACCAATATGTGGGGTTTGAAGAAGTGGAAGCAGTGCAGTATTTGGAGAAGTTAGCTATGGGTGATGCAACTTGTCCGTGGTTAGCTGAGATTTTGGCAATCCCAGGGTCAACACCTCCGTGGCTCACAGCAAGGGTTCTAATTTTCTGGGCCACCCTAAACTTTGAAGCAAAGGTGGCAAATGTTTGTGTGTAACTGCATTGACCCATGCCTCAATGAAAACATGCTCCCACTTCCCCGTGCAGTCTTGGTGGCTTCAATTATGGCAGGGTATCTGATAAATGTTGGTGACATCATGTCCACCAACATCACTTTAGTTGTCCAGAAGGGTGAGAGATCTTATCCGTACCTGAACTTCCTCACTGAGTACTTCAAGGATCAAGGGGTGGAGCCGAAGCATTATGACACTAAGGTGAAGGCCACGAAGCCTTTCTCATGGTACCACCTCCAGAGAGCAGACAACCCTAAATTAAGGAAAAGCTACTACCTCCACTGGCCAGTCTGAAGAGCCAACGGTAGTGGTTACTAATTCAGCCGTCGAGCCATCTACACGAGCCGGTACTTCCACCGGGACAACATCCATGCCCCCATCTTCATCTGCCAGACCCCCTACTTATGCTAGACAATCAGTGCCATTGCTAGTGCCGGCTTCATCTACATATCCTTAGATTGCACTGTGAGTCTCCCAGACATTGGCGAGTCACAACAACTGGATGCAGGTTGCTACTACAAAGCTGACTAATATATCCAGTGTTGTTGCAGCACAGTCCTCAGCCCTAGCAGAGCCACAGGTACCTCTGTTAGTGGAGGAAGCATTGAAGAAGATTATGGATGACCAGAAGGCTTTCATGGATAAAGTGGAGGCACAAGGGAAAGTTATTGAGGATCTGGGAAAACAGGTCAAAAAGATGCGAAGAACTCAGGCATCAATGAAGTCGGTGGATAAGATAAGAAAAAAGATTGAGAAGATTACATCTGTCGGTGATCTACCATTGGACCTGCTCATGGAGACAGTACCCCCAGTAGCACAAGTAGTTCTAGTAGCACAGGCAACACCAGAGGCAGCAGCCGGCCAGTCTGATGATTCGGTTGCCACTTCCCACACTGCTAAGGAGATGATCTAGATGCTCATCAACCCAGTTGTCCCTCAGCCGGTTGATGATGAGATACAGCTTAAGGCTGAGGTTGCTGATGATCCTATGTAAACTGAGACCACATAGGGAGTTCTCTTAACTCTCTAACTTTTCCCTGTTCTTATTTTTGTTAAGCATTGGAGACAATGATTATTTTTCATTTGGGGGGTGGTCTATTCTGAGTATTTGACATTTGGGTTGTAATAACTCTGATACTATTTTTCTTTCATCTTTTATTTTCCTTTGGTATGTATATATTTTCTCCATTTGATGTAAATATTCATTTTCTTTATGTATATATTCTTCTCCCTTATGTATATATTCATTTGACTTCGGTTTGTATGTTCTTTTATCTCGCTTTCTGTAGTTTATTTTATAGCTTCTTTACTATGCTTTCACTTAGTAGTATAACTTATTTACTTTAGTAGCTTTTTTTTACATTTTTAGTGAACAATAAGCCTTTGATTTTCTTAATGTCACGGTCCTTTCCAAAGGTGGATTATATGTGAACCGGGTGGCTCTTCCCAACGATGGATGACATGACAACCTTCTTAAGGAATTGAGTCCGTTTTCTTTTATGTTTTGGTAAATATAGTAGTAATGAATAAAAGGTGTCTCAAGCATGCTTCACTTGGTACCAACACATTTACCTATGATCGTATGGTTAAAAATAAGTTGTTGGCAGAAAATAGCTCTAGTTGTGACTCTTTTGACTCTTGTGTTGATTTAAGCAGTTATTGAGTGGTTCAAATCGAGCCATTTGTGATTCTAAATATTAGCTAGGGTTGTTGTGGTCCCTCGACTCTATTCTCTTTAGCAATCCAGAATCGTGAGAGGTGAGATGTTTTAGTTGTAAGTCCAAGTACCCGTGCCAATGGTCTAGAACTTGCCCCGAATGTGTTTCTAGGCGAAATTCTAAGTGTAGCTTGGCTTGAGAAATGATCGTAGGCTCTCCTTGACCCAATTTGAAATTTGAACTCTTCCAAGGCCTACCAATGTGATATCCCTAGTCAACCCCTTTGAGCTGAAGCCCTTGTTCTTTCAATACCCACGTTACAAGACTTCATCCATTTTTTATTGACCCTCTCTTGGTACCCGATCTTTCCTTAGCACTCTTGAGAAACAATTGACAAAAATATAAGTTTGGGGAGAGAAGAGGAGTTTGAAAGTGATGAAAGATACAAAGAAGAGAAAGAAATGAAGAAAAGGGAAGGCAAAGAAAAGAAAGAAAGAACAAAAAGAAACATGCCAAAAAAGAAAGTGAATAAAGTAAAGAGTTGAAGGGAATCCAAAAGAAAGGAGGAAAGGCTGTAATAAAGAAAAAAGGATAAAAATAAATGTCATGCTCAAGAAAGAGTGACGTTACGTCCATCTAGTTCCCCCGAGGAAGAAGAAAATGACTCAAAGAGTCGAGAAAGTAAGAGCCAAAAAGAGAAAATGGAGTGCTTAAGAAAAGATGAAACCATTCTATTCCAACTAGTCCTACCTTGGTCTAAAAGCCTTCATTACATCCCACAAAAGCCCTACATAATTTCAAGTTGAGTGAGCTTACATTAGTGGTGATTTACATAAGGGGCAAGCTTATGGTACTCAAATCCAGACTTGTGACACTCTTTTGAGAGAGAAGAGCGAACTTTCACAATCATTGTCTTGAGTGTTACATTATAAAGTGAGATTTCCTAATGGAAATAAGAGGAGGAGGAGTTTGTGATCCACAATGACCTAAATAAAAGAGCGAGTTTCCTTGATGAATAGAGTCAACTCTTGATGCCCTAGAGTCACACTAGAACTATGGTACTCAAAAAGCCAAATCATTGCGTTATTGATAATTTATATATGTTGTATGTAATTATTTGTCCCAATTGATGTGTAATTGATTCACCTTAGGCTAGCTGAAATATCCTTTTTTCTAGTGAAGGTGGGAATTGCCTTATTTGCTTGAGGACAAACAAAAGTTTAAGTTTGGGGGAGCTGATAAATAGGGATTTTGACAGCTTAGTTGCTCTCTTTTATTTGCGTTTTAGCTCAAAAATACTTAAAGGTATTCCCGAAAACTAATGAAATGTGCTTACTTGTAGGAATACTGGAAAACGAGCCAAAAAAGTCAAGATCAACTCATAAGGAGTCAAAAGTGGACAAGAACCAAAACATGGCATAAAGGGCTAGCAGTGCGGACCGCGTCACTTTTATGTGGCCGCATAAGCCCATTATGCATACCGCACCAGAATTATGCGGCCGCAACCTTCGCAGGAGCATTTTTGTCAGATATTTTTAGCTTAGTATAAATAGTACTTTTTTATCATTTTTTGGTTAAGTTTAGTTTGCAGAGGTGCACCTGAGCGGTTTTCTTTACTTCTTTAAGTAATTTTATATTAGATTGACTTCTTAACACTAGATTTTCTTTGTTTAATCAATGATTATGCATTATATCTTAATTTCTTCTTGCATTTCTTTATTTTTCAAGAGTAGCTAAATCTTTAGCTAGGGTTGTGGCTCAACCCTAGTGTGAGTACTTAATGGGTATTTAATTTTAGGACTTATTTGTGGTTGGGCTAGTGATATTTAGCCTTGTTTATGCTTAAATCCTAGAATTAATGGTTGCAAACATTGATTAGGAAAACTTGGCTAACAAGGAATTGGGGTAAACTCAAGAAATTTATAGCCCCAATTAAAGGGTCAAATAGACCAGACTTGAGCATATATCACTTGATTTATGCAATACCCATTTGGGCTTGAACAAGCCAAATTAGGCAAAATCACTCAAACTACCGCGAGGTATATAGTGAGCAATTGCGTGTGATTGCTATACCACGACCCCGATAAATCAAACTTGCCCTATAATTTACAACCCATTAGGTAGCCACCTAGGTAGAAGTCATGACCCTAGATTCCTTTACTATTTGAAAAACAACCACAACTTAAAACATTATCTTCTAGTTTATTACTTGCAATCATTAGTCAAAAGTAGAAATAGAAATAACCAATGAATATGTGGAAGTGCAATCTAAGGCACAACATACATTTACTCTAGTTATATACCTAATCCAAATATTAATTCCCTGTGGATTCGATCTCTACTCGTATTGGATTTATTATTGCTTCGACCGCCTCACTACCTAATTGTGGTGTGAGTTTGGGAGAGATCAGTGATATAAGGGTGAATTATGATATTGATTATGATTATATTGTGGGATTGGATTGCTCGTCGTAACATATATTTATTTATTATTATTGATATTATTATGGTGGAATAAGGGAGAATTGTGTTGTACGGCGGGATCAGGTTGCGTGCCGCAACAATTTATGTGCTTTACATTCCTTGTTGTATTGTGTTGATTTCGGTACTTTCATACAAGACTCTAAGAATTGGTATTTCTGGCATTTGCTGGATGTTTTTTTGGAGATTGGGTTACTTTCATGCATTAACTGCTTTAATTCGTTTCCGCATTTTCTTTCCTGCTATTATTTCATACTACGTATAGGTTATTATAAGTGACTGCCTTAGTCCCGTCACTACTTCGTCGAGGTTAGGCTTAGCACATACAGAGTACATGGGGTCGGTTATAATCATACTACACTCTAGACTTTTTGTGCAGATTTTGGAGTCGGTCCCAGCGGCGGTTCATTGATTGCTCGGGTCGGCTATTGAGTGGTGACTTGAGGTACAGCTGCTCCGCGTCCGCAGCCCCTAAAGTCCCCATCTTCTTTATCTTAGTTGTGTACTTTTCCCTAGATATCTTTATTTTTATTCGGACCTTTATTTGTACTATTCTAGTAGCTCGTGCACTTATGACACCAGATTCGGGATTGTATTATATATTTCAGTTGTAATGATTTTCGCACTTTACCTCAGATTTATTGCATTTATTTCAGCTTCTTTACTTTCATTTAATCTAAACGGTTAAAAGTAGATAAAGTATTCTAACGTTGGCTTGTCAAGCAAGTGAAATGTTAAACATCATCACGGTTCGGAGGGTGAAATTAGGATCATGACAAATTCATAGGGATATATTCGAAATAGAGTCATATTATACGAGTGTTAAATATAACTCCCAAGATTATTGTAAAAATATTTTTATGTTGTCACTGGATAACACTAAACTTTTTTCGTAATTAGATTAAGCTTGGTGAGCAACTAGAAAAAAAATGTTTGGTTGATTATATTCCCTCTTCGTAACATTATTTGATGTGGACATCATAAATTATTTTTCTATAGAGAAAAGCTAGTAGACAGCCTATCGTTATCAACCATTAATTGTTAAGCTTTCACTTTTCTTTCCACAATACAAAGTAGTTATCGGTGCTTTTAATGGAAAATGTTGATAGGAGAAAGAAAATCTAAATGTTGTTCTTTTTCACTCAAAGTACCTTTTTAAGTGTAAAAATAAAAAGTTATATTTTTATATATAAATCGCGTTTTACCTTAGTGGCCGTTTTCATTATCACGATTTATATAAAACGCGGAAACAAATCGTGATTTAGTGGAATCTGAAAAGACAAGTATATAAAATACGGTACATTAACGTGTTTTATATATATAAATATCAAATCCCCTTCCCTTCCCCATCTTCTGCCCACTTCCCTCCTTCTCTTAAAAAACAAAATCGCACCCCCCTCCACAAAGCTCGCGTGGACCCCATCCGTCCCGTAAAAAGTAGATATTGTTGGTCTCACATCCGATCCAAGCCTTCTATTATTGTGGGTTGCTTGTTTCGAAGTCAAAATTTTAAATCTTAAACTTTACAAAAAACATAAATCGAGGTATTCCGATTTAGTTTATGCCCAAACACGTATAAATAATGCATATTAGTTGTTTTGAATTTGTTGTATGTTATTTTGTGTTTTTTTTTGCGATTAAATTGGTATGTTATTTTTATCCGGACTAAGATATTAATGTTATAAAAAATATGTAAAAATTGTGAAATTGTTATTATTTGTTAATTAAAATGTTAATAAATTACTATTACTGTTTTATATGTATTTTTGTGATTACAATGTATTTGTTTTGTTTTATCTGGTTTAAATTATTTTTTTGCTTAAAGAGTAGTAAATCGGAATGCCTTTTAGGTTAGTAAAATGTAGTGCCTTTTACCGTAGTATAATGTATTGTATTTTAGCATAGTTTCCCTGTAGTTTAAGTATCTCTTAAACCCAAAAATATGTCAAAATAACTGATAGATCAAACAACTCTGTCCAATTATAGTCAACATATATTTGGTGCTACTGGGCCGCAAATATTGAGTCCGGAACCCATATATGAATATTTAATAATTAAATATTATATAATTATAAAAATTAATTATTTAATTTACAAACAAACATATAAAATTATAAAACTAACACGTAAAATAATAAAACTAATAAATAGAAGAATTTAGGATAAATTGGTGCTACTAGGCCGCAAATATCGAGTCTGGAACCCATTTGTGAATATTTAATTATAAAAATTTATAATTTAATTTACAAAGTAACATATAAAATTATAAAACTAACACGTAGAAGAATTCAGGATAAATTGGTGCTACTGGGCTCCAAATGGAGCCTGGAACCCATATGTGAATATTTAATTATAAAAATTAATTATTTAATTTACAACTAACATATAAAATTATAATAAAGCTAACACATACAAGAATTCAGGATAAATTGGTGTTACTGGGCTCCAAATGGAGTCTGGAACCCATATGTGAATATTTAATTATAAAAATTAATTATTTAATTTACAAACTAACATATAAAATTATAATAAAACTAACATATACAAGAATTCAGGATAAATTGGTGCTACTGGGCTCCAAATATCGAGCATGGAACACATATGTGAATACTTAATTATAATAATTAATTATTTAATTTACAATCTAACATATAAAATTATAATAAAACTAACACATACAAGAATTCAGGATAAATTTGGTGTTGCTGGGCTCCAAATATCGAGCCTGGAACCCATATGTGAATATTTAATTATATAATTTTGATTATTTAATTCACAAACAAACATATAAAATTATAAAACTAACATATAATTAATGTTGTTTAATTTACAGTAGACGACATGGAGGCGCCGCCTATTCATCCCGAAACTTTTAGCGATGAGCTACTCACGTTACAGGGTGACCATAGGTCAGCCCACATATGGGAGGGTGAGTTACTGACCTAGACTCTCCGCGCCAGGAGAGTGGACGACATGTGGGACTTTCTGCATGACAGAGTTCTCCATGCATGTGTAGTCGCACACATGTGGGACACTAGTTTCTACAGGATAATTGAGATCGGGCGGTTGCAGCTCGATTGGTCTTTGACACGGCCCTGATAGAGCGATGGAGAGCAGAGACTCACACTTTTCACCTGCTCATTGGCGAGGCCACAGTCATACTGCAGGACGTGGAGGTTTTATATGGGCTGCCCGTTGATGGACACCCCGTTTCTCTGTCGCCTCACATGAGAGAGATGACACATGTGCAGTACTTGGACATGCTGCAACAGCTCACTGAGACTGTACTGCATGGGGCGAGTCATTTTCCATTGACGACTATTTAACTGTGGTTGGAGGCATTGCATCCTTAGATGGATGACCATACACCGAATTATCATGTTGACCGGTATACAAGGTTGCTGCTACTGTTGTTGTTTGGAGGGGTCTTGTTCCCGAACACTTTGGGGAACCTAGTCAGCTTGAGATTTCTTCATCATTTTGAGCGGCTAGATGATTTATCCTAGTATAGTTGGGGCTCTGCTGTTCTCGCCTACTTGTACAGATGTATGTGCCAGGCGAGTATGGACACCCAGTGTGAGGTTGCTGGATTCTTGCCGCTACTACAGGTGACAACATATTTGAATACTCTATTCATTTTAACATACCTAGTAAAAATATATCTTAGCTTTTATGTCAACTTTTTATGTTAGGTTTGGGTCTGGGAGTGGTTCTTGCAGTTGCAACCACCTCTACCACCATTAGATCTGAATGTACCATCGGCGTTGCTCCATCTAGCTAGGAGGTGGGTTCTCCGGGGGGGGGGGGACATTTGCGCGAGTACGAGGCTCGGCATAATCTCTCCTTGTGCAGGGATATATTGAATTTGTTGGATGGCGCATAGGTAAATGTATATCTAAGTTTACTTCACATTGCTTCAAACACAAGTTGCGTATACTGACGTTTTCTGTTTTTCCTTAATAGTTCATCTGGACGCCATACTTCGATGCGATGTTAGCTGGCTTGCCTGATTATTGCTCGGCCGGCCGACTTATGTGGGGCACTTACGTCCCGTTGTTCTGCCTTGATATGATGGAGCATCATGCCACCGAGCGGGTACTTTGCCAGTTCGGCAGGCCGCAGCTCGTACCCATCGCCCACTTGGGAGACCACATATTACCAGCGGGATGATCGTACCAGGGTGGACGACGTATTGTTTGCATGGCTACAGGCTCAGATATTTATATGGGACCGGCGAGCTGACCTGATTCTGCCCTCCTTCAGTGAGACAGCATGATAATGAGCATGAATATATGTCCTGGTACCGTGGCGTTACCCTACATATCGTCGAGAATCCCGTTCATCGAGCTGGAGGTCGGTACGTTCCATATGCGGGGAGGTACGAGGCACTGGTATGTTATTTGGTATTCTTACTTATAACTGTGATATAGCGTTCTGTAATTTATATTTTACATGTTGTGTAGGCTATTGATCTACATTTAGTCCACCAGTTGGGACTGCAGATGCAACAGCATTCCTGCGATCCTGCAGTCGCCTTTCAGGAATATGGCCGGCAGTTTACAGAGCTAGCTGCCCGGACACTACATCGAGCCAGAGAGGAAGAGCGCTTAGATCACGACCTTGCTTATGTGATGCCAGAGCACTACCATCGGGGTAGGCCTGTCCCACGCGCGAGGGGACGGGCACGAGGCAGGGCTGTCCTACGAGGCAGGGGTGTCCCACGAGCAGGGGTGCCCCATGGGGTCGTGGGGGCCATCGAGGAGGTGGTCCCCAGTAAGGGGGCGTTGAGGCATCTGATGAGGATGTTGGAGCTGATGTTCCAGGTTACCTCCCTCAGCCAGACGAGCATTTCAGCCGCATGCCGTCGTACAGCCTTCAGCTAGCGCTGACTCCAGTAGCATCGTAGGTGACCCCATCAGATCCATTGTTAATCACGGGCATGAACTTTACCGGAGATTGGGAGCAGTTCTTTTCAGGACCATCGACCGAAATTGAGGATCGGCAGACCCGAGATATGGATGGTGGGCACCAGTTGAGTTTTGGCTCATCGTCGACGGGTGTTGTGCATCTATCACAGGCGTAGGTATGTTTGTATTACTATTAAATTTTAATTTGTTTTTATCTCATTGATTCTCCATAAATAACTTTATAATTTTGTTATTAAGGATTCATCCCAGCCCGTCACGGAGGCCACTTTATGCGATGCTGAGCAGGACACCACCGATGCTTATATTCAGGAGCCCGATGAGACCATGGTAAGAAAATATTTTTGACTTAACATGTACATTACTAATATATATTTTCATATGTTGAGCTTACTTATTTTTTGTAGGTTGCTGATGGACCGACGGCCCCTTCTACCGATCGTGCCAGCTCTACTAACGATCCTGCTGCAGTGCATCCTCATATAAAGAGACGACGTGATGAGGATGATCCTGATAGCGTATCCGGGCGAGAGGAGATACGCCTTAGGCCAGCGGCTGCATTGAAGCACACAGGTTGTGGGACACATTAATTTTCTATTTTTGTATTTTATGTAAATAATAACAACAATATTTTATGATTACATAATATGCGCATTATGTTTTTATTACCCCGTTTCTTCTTCATTTTAACACTACAACACAAACACAAAGATAGAAACTTACATAACTTAAATTCAGTACAACTAATAAAAACACATGACACGAGAAACATAAAGATATACTACTATACTCAACACATACATGTCATTGTTTAGTCACCATCCCCTAGTATTCTCTGCTCCAACCACTTAAATTTTTCTTCCAGCTTATTGTTTTCTTCTTCCACCTCTTTGAGTTTCTCCTTCAACTCCGAAACTTCTCGTTTGTATTCTTACTCATATTCCCACTGTCTTTTGGTCAAATCATGAAGATACTACAAAGAATCGTTGTAGTATTCCTGATGACAAGGTTCATCAATCCATACCTCAAAATTACAAATAGGTTCGTGGGGAACCCTATAAAACTTGTTCATACACATCCAGTAGCGGCGTCCAACTTCACCATCATCCCAACAGTCTTTCATCATGCATTTTTTGCCGCACTCGCACCTTGGTACATAAAGGTGTTCAAACATTTGTTAAAGCGTAAAAAAAGAAACTTTGCTTTTATGAAAATATTTGCTATTGGTTATTGTTAAGTGCAAAAAATAACAAGAATACGCCCGTTATTTATAGGCAAGGCAACACAAAAAACGTAGCACTTAACCGCGCTATATATATTCACGCAAAATGTGGTCCATAACCGTGCTATGCTTGGCGTGTTAAAGATTCTTTCTGATACAAAACAACTTTTTCATAGTTGGTCAGCTTTTCAGAACAACAAGGCAACACAGAAAACGCAGCACTTAACCGCGCTATATATATTCACACAAAACGCGGTCCATTATCGCGATATGCTTGGCGTGTTAAGATTCTTTCTGATACAAAATAGTTTTTTCGTAGTCGGTCAGCTTTTCAGAACGACAAGACAACACACAAAATGTAGTATTTAACCGCGTTATACATATTGACACAAAACGTAGTATTTAACCGCGATATGCTATGCGTGTCCTTATATATATAGTTACATACTCAAAACATAAAACTCACTCACATACTCACACTAAAGACATAAAACACACTCACATACTCAAACCCTAAACTATGGATGACTCTTCCTCTACCAAACGAGCCCTATCTTACTCTTCTACTAGCAGTGATGCCCAATCTTACTCTTTTACTAGCAGTGATAATGAAGAAGAGAATCCTCCAATATTTGAAGTGGTTATGACTGATTCATGCATCGACGACAACAATCTGATAAATTATAATGTCCATTAAACTTTATTTCTTTAACATAAAATACTTTTCTTTTTTATACCTTAACTCCAGAATATATATATACATCAGTATTGTATATCTTTGTTTAGTTTCATATTATCTGAAACTTAATAGTAATGTTTTTTTTAAAAGTATATTCCAAGAAAAATCTACAAGCATCTTCCTCCAACATTAGAACACGCGTTTCTTCACCATCGTGGCAAAGAGTGGTATGTAAATTTGAGCGTTGGTGATCAAAGAAGGTTCAAGGTAGGTTGGGGACTTTTTGTGTTGGAAAATTTATCAGGCAAGGTTTCGTCGTCAAATATACATTGGTTGATGTTTTACCATTGCGTGTTATCTTCAATGTTGAAGTGAAGGGAGACAGATATCATGTTTGTACTAATCCGTTTTTTACTTTTTACTAGGATGTGTTTGTTTTGATTTATCCTTTTATTATCTTTTATTTTCATGTATGTTAATTTAGTTATGGTTGTTGTGCTTTTTTCTCTTGAAATATTATGCTATGAAATTTCAATCTTCATATTGGTCTTCTTTACTAACACCAATAAGTTGAATGTTGGAACTATCATATCATCATCCTAATTCAAAAGGTCATGTTCCAATCTGTTCAAATCATACTTAACAAACATAATTTTATTTGATACATCTTGCAACATAAACAAAACAACTACTTATTACAACATATTATATTGTTTTATAGTTGGGCACATTAGAAGAATACCCACCACGAGCTTGATTACCACCGTCACCCAAACCGGCTGAAGGACATTTTCGACGGTCGTGTCCTGTTTACGAGAATATGCCACATTTACGCACATAAACGGTATCACCAACATCCATTTAGTTCTGTATACGCATTCTCTTTTGCACTTGTAGCTTGCGCAAATAATCCTTGTTATACAACATTTTAAATGGTTCCGGCAGCCAATAATGCTCAGCACTCACTGGCTGCAACTTTCCACTATATGTGTTTACGTATGCAGCAACACTGTATTGCCTATCAACATAGTTGGTTTCCCCCAAACCTGTTTATTGAAAGCACTTCATGACATGTGAGCACGACATGTGGTAGATGGTCCATTTCCCACATGAACACAACCTACTGGCTTCATTTACGGTGTATAGATTATTCTTCCGGTGTTGACGGATAGCGGTGCGAACTTCAAAAATACCCCGGTCGTGATCATATTGTAAATATGAATGCCAATGTGCTCGCCTCCTATATTTCTCAAACCTTTTCATCGGTATTGGCATAAATTCAATACCCCTCTCCATCAATTCTGAGGCACCTCTATGCCTTTCAACAAACATCTTTGTCATCTGTTTGAATGTCATCCGGACCATGGCAGTGACAAGCAATCCACGTGCAGACTTCAATTACCCGTTGAATGACTCCGACACATTTGTAGTCAGGGCTCCCCATCGTCTGCCACCATCTGCATGCAATGTCCACTTGTGAAGCTCATGTTGCATCAACCAATTATAGGCTCTTTCGTCTAACTGCCGTATTGATTCCATGCGTCTCCTAAATTTGCATTGTTGGTGATCACTTGCAGCCATCCACATTAAATTATGCAAGTCTTTGTTGGGATATTTCTTCTAGAAATTGGCCTTGAGGTGCCTCACACAGTAACGGTGGTATGCATATGGTTCTTTCCATTCAGGCAAATGCTCTACAGAACTTAATATACCACCATGTCGATCAAATATTAGACAAATACCTGAACGTTGTTTGACAACGTGATTCTTCAAGTGGTTCAAAAATAGCGTCCACATCTCTTGGCTTTCATTGGTACAAATTGCAAAAGCTAGTGGAAATATTTGTCCATTGGCATTTAATGCAACGGCGATCAACAACTTATTATCATACTTTCCATAGACATGAGTACCGTGTATGGAAATTACCTGACGACAATGCACAAAACCATCAATTGCTGGTTTAAATGCCTAGAACACATATCTGAATATATATTCCGGTATTCTTGCACTCCGCTCATGCTTCCATTGAACAACAGCCCCAGGGTTAAAGTGTTTCAGTGCGGCCATGTACCTGGGTAAAGATGAAAATGACTTATCCCAGTCACCATAAATAATTTTAAATGCACGTTTGCGCCCGAGATATATCTTTCTTTTGGTAATAGTACACTCATATTCCTGGTGGAAGGATGTAATACACTCTTTGATCTTGTACCTAATGGACAGTTCCAAGTGTGGAATCAAGATAAGAGAATTCAAGTCAACATCTAAGTTGAAGTGATTCTCATTGAATGTGTCCATTTCACAAACGTGGGTGCTAATATATTTACCCAGTTTCCATAATCTTGTTTCCTTCTTGCTCGCACGCAACATCCATTTACAACCCATAAAGTATCTATGACATAAAATCTTGTATACCTCCGGAGTTGACTCTCATACTGTTATCTCATGACACTCTCTTACGCTGTACATTTTACAAGCCCTGGATAAGCGAGCTTTATCGGAAAAATACATGCCCTTTGCCATTACCATTGGTGTAGACTCATCCCACATTGCTGACCAAATTTCGTCAACATCTCTTGTGAGGGCATACACATCCGGCATATTGGACAAATTATCAAGGTAGAGAATATACCTTGAATGAAACGACACGTGGGACTCGTACACTCTTGGTCTAACGGGAGGTGGAGGAGCATGCTCTCTCGTCAGCTCAGGTTAGACATTCACTTCCTCCTCATCATCACCCTCGTCAGGGAAGAGTGTATCATCTCCAGACTCATCGGTATTGTTGTCATAATCACTACTATCTTCCTGACTCTGCGCATCTACTAAATCACAAGTAAATACATCGTCTACGGGCAACTGAGTGAGGTCAGGACCATCAAGTTGCTCGTTTTCACTGCACAAACAACAAAATGATAAGCTACTTAAATTGATAAATACTTTACATATTAGCTATATAACTTCACTTACAAGTCGTAATGTGTTGACATTCCATGATGGACATTTTTCTGTTGGTGATGACTCCCGGATGGACCACCGTGAACCAACACGTCAAAACTATGCATATTCCAAATGGGTGTGGGGTCATAACTTGTAAAATTCATATCTGGACGGTACCCCCCTGTGGAATATATGAGTGTTAATACAAATTCAATTCAACAAAAAATAAAAATCGTAACACAAAGAAAAATTAAAGTTTAACAATCGTTTTGTGGATTATGTAAAGTATTAGAGAAATTATTTCCTCGCTCCTCGCTCCTCGTTCGCCCGCGGAGATAAGTTTAAATCCGGCCAAACTCTTTCAGCCGGAACCTGTTGGGCTAAAACTGCTCCAGAATAACCACCCGATGATTGAGGGTTATCACTGCTTTGCGCAACAACATTATTGCGAACGTCTTCATGCTTCACGTACATTTTCAACAATTTTATCAAAATAAGTTCCCGATTTTCATCCAGAGTACCCAAAAAATCTCTTAGAGTTTCATCATCCTCAATGTTAAACTCAGCGTAACAAGCAACCCCTTGCGGAGTCAAAGAATACGAATATCTTCCGGTTATTTTCAGATTCACCGAACGTTTGCTCCAGCTCATTTTATTGCATAACAACGATATCAGACTATCATACTCCATTGTAAGTAGCAACTTAGCATGACTCTGTGGAGATAAACTATAACTCACTGAGTCATTCGCCACCACAACCTCACCCCCCCTCCCCCCAATATAATGAAACCCTTACTTTTCGCTCTTCAGACATTATGAAAAAAGGTTGAGAATTTAACAAGAAAAATTTATCACGAAGTTGGAGTGTTTCTGAATGATTTTTCTCAAAACTCTTAACGCCTTTAAATAAAGCAATGCCCAATCCGGGGGGTTCAAATTTTTGGAAGTAAAATGCAGTTTAAAAGGGCGTTTTACATATTTGAATTATTGTTATGTCAGTTACGCGCAGAAGAATTATTGGTGGGCCCACAAAATATATAAAATGCGGTCCATTACCGCACTTTATATAAAATGTTGTAACAGACCGCGTTTTATATAAAGTGCGGTAATGGACCGCGTTTTACCTTAATGGTCCAAACGACCGTTAAGGTAAAACATGGTTCATAACCGCGTTTTATATAAAAATGTGACTTTTTTAACACTTAAAAAGTGTTTTGAGTCCAAAAGAACCACATTTAGGACCTGGACTCCCTTAGATTAACCCTCTAACGGATACTGATATTTATCAAGTCGTTCACCCAGTACACTTCAACAAAACTTGGTTCATTATTTGAATTAAAGAACTAGCACAAACTTCATTAACTGAGATTTTTCAACATAAGATATGCCAGACACAAAGAAAATGCTAAGGAAAAGACAGTTTGTTAATGGGTTGTAATTAGTCAAACTAGTTTAAATCTGTTAAAATTCCTTTTTAACTGAAAATAATTTGAATATGGCATTAACACCTTGGAAAATAAAAATTGTAAGAAGAAATTCCATTTTCATAATTGAAATAACTAACAAATTATTTAGAATACAAAGTTCCTATAAGTGACTGACTTGTACACGTCATTAAAAAAGAATTACTAGTAAACATTTCTCAAATTTTCTCTTTGAAAATCATACTAAATATTTTCCCTGTTATTTACTCCCATCTTTTGAAAAACAATCAAGCTATTTGATCTCCCTTTGTGTGAGCTAAGTTTAGGCTGTGTTTTAAAATGAATAAAAGCTAATACAATCCATAAGTAAAAATTTTGCCACTTTTGCATCAGAAACTTTAACTAATAAATAACTGCATATTGAGTCATATAAAAATACAAAGAAAGCGTCAAATGCTGAAAATCTTATCAGGAAAGAATAGATAACTCTCCGAAAATATACGGTTGTGGTCATCTCTGCTCTCTTTCTCCAGACAGAGACCCCAACGTACCAAAAAAGAGTCTTTAAGATATCATATAGCAATAGTGCAAAAAATTAACCAACTATCACTATAATTTAGTCTCTTGCTATAAATAAGGGCGGCTCCGTAAAATTGATGGTCTAAAGCCAAATTTTAATAAGAGGCTTTATACTTTTTTCTATTAGTATGTATACACACATATATGTAAAAAATTAATCTTGCCATTTTTTTCATACTTGTTATTTATAGCACATATTCTTAAATGACATAAAGTCTTTAACTTCACATAGTAATATTATTATTTATATTAGAAAAGAAAAATTTAAATAAACGAGATATTAGACATGTATTTGCAATATGTTACCTTTGATATTGTTGTAAAAAATATATTTACTAATATAAAGATTTAAGTAGTTTAATTCAAAGTTTTAAAAATATTTTTATTGTTTAAGAGTAGACACCTTTCTTTCTTTTTTACAATTTTTTTTGTGCTTTTTTATTTTTTCTACAAATATTAATATTGTCTAATTTGAAATAAAATAATAAATTCCATTATTAAAAATTTTGGGGGACCTAAATCAAGGCTTTACTAGTCTACTACTAGAGCCACATATCCGCCCCTGACTGTCACGACCCAGATTTTTCACCCTCGGGAGTTGTGATGACACCTACTAATAAAAGTTAGGCAAGTCGATTATTCCAATTATTTAACCCTTTTCATTTTAAATCTCTTAACAGTTGTAAATTAATATTTTATAACAGCAGAAATTAAATAAGCGGAAGAATGAAATTTAACAATTAAGCCAATACCAATACGGATATATAACATAAACCACCCAGAACTAGTATCACAATCTTATGGACTATCTAAGAAAACTACAAATAAATTTTGAACAAGAAAGTACATGTCTGTCTTTGGAATATAAAAGAACAGAAAGAAACTAGATTGGGAAGGGACGCCAAGGCCTGCGGACACCTGCAGGACTACCTCGGGTCTCCTGATGGACTGAAGACAACAACCTCTCTCTACGGTCCAAATGCTCCAGCACCGTGATCTGCACACAGTGCAGAGTGTAGTATCAACACAACTGACCCCATGTGCTGGTAAATGTCGAGCCTAACCTCGGCGAAGTAGTGACGAGGCTAGGACACGACTACCAAATAAACATGTGTAGTCAAAGCATATATGGCAAGAAATAATAACGGAAACAAACAATTAAAGATGGGAACGGGAGACATGTTGCGGGGAAATATCAAATACCAACAGTAACTTAGGAGAAAAACATAAAGAATATTTTACGGTTTGCATCAGTAAGAATAAGGAAACAGTAACAAATCAATATCCAATTTTATTATTTATTGTTGCGGCGCGCAACCCGATCCAAATCATATAACACTGTTGCGACGTGCAACCCGATCCAATCATATATAATTGTTGCAGCGTGCAACCCGATCTAATCATGTATCATTGTCGCGGTGTGCAACTCGACCCCTCCTATCCTCCCTTATTACTCCATGTTGCGGCGTGCAACCCGATCCCATATAATATTGTTGCGGCGAGCAACCTGATCTCAATATACAATTCAACACTAAACACAAATGAATCTCGGCAAGGGAATAATAAGGAAACAACAATGTCCCGACAAGGGAATCAACAATGAAAATACGCACATCCCGACAAGGAAACCAATGGTAAGAATTAAATACGTCCCGGCAAGGGAATCAACAATAACTAGACTTATACCAACATTTAACTCCACAAATGAAACCTCAACTGGAACCAATACTCAACAACAACCAAATACCACGAGAATAATCATAATTCTTGCCTAACACAGAGATTCAACAGCTTAGGCATTTGCAGTATTTATCAAGAACACAACGATTACAATTTAAGACTCACGGGCATGCTTGACACAAACGTATAGATACTCGTCACTATGCCTATACATCATACTCAACAATCAACACATAGCAAATAAGACACAACTCCTAATCCCTCAAGCTAAGGTTAGACCAAACATTTACCTCAATGCCACGAACACAATTCAAGCCTCGACTATCGCTTTACCTCTTGTTTCCACCACCAATTCGCTTGTATCTAGCCAAAATTTACTTAACAATATCAATAAATGCTAAATAAATGCATGAAAATAGGTTTTCCAATAATTTCCCCAAAAAGTCAAAAATCGACCCTCGGCCCACATGATCAAAACCCGAGGTTCGAACCAAAAGCTGATTACCTATTCACCCAAGAACTCAAATATACAATTTGTTTTGAAATTAGACCTCAAATCGAGGTCTAAATCCCTAAAATTTCAAAATCTTAAGTTCTACCCAAAACATCCAATTTCCCCCATGAAATCCCTTGATTTTGAGTTGAAATCATGTGAAGAGATGTTATAGATTAAAGAAAATGAGTTAGAAATGACTTACAATCGATTTGGAGAAGAACTTTTCTTTAGAAAATCGCCCAAGAGAGCTTAGGGTTTGAGAGAGTTTGAAAAATGAAGAAATATGCATCTAAGCCCTAATTCACTGGTCACAAATGTCACAATTGCGACCATGGTTCGCAATTGCGACCCCCTTCAGGACCTGCTATCTTCGCAAATGCGAAGAATCTGTCGTATTTGCAGCCAAGGGGAAATCTTGTCACCTTCCCATTTGTGAGGGACTAGTCGCATTTGCAAGAAATGGTCGCATTTGCGACCAAGGCCTGCCCAGGCTTGGTTCGCATTTGCAACACTGGGGTCGCAATTACCAAGCCTGTCATTTTCGCAATTGCGAAGCCTGATATCGCAATTGCGAGATCAAAGGCCTGGGCAAAAATACCAGATACCAGCACTTGCTCCTAAGTCCATTTTCACTTTGTGGCCTATCCAAAACTCACTCGAGCCCTCGGGGCTCCAAACCAAACATGCACGCAAGTCCAAAAAAATCATACGAACTTATTCGTGTGATCAAATCATCAAAATAACATCAACAACTATGAATTAAGCCTCAAATTCATGAAATCACTCAAGAACATCAAAGTTACTATTTTCTCAACTATATGCCCGTTTTATAACAAACCAACTCCTATTTTTTCTCAAATTTTACAAGTTCATCTTAATTATTATTTCAAACTTGTACCAGGCTCCGGAACTAATATACGGGTCCGATACCATCAAGAAAATGCATAAATTCACTTCTAAAAACTTTTATATTTTCCAGAAAATAATTTTTTTAAAAAAAATTATTTTTGGGGCTTGAGACCTCGGAATTCGATTCCGGGCATATGCCTAGGTCCCAAATTTAATACGGACCTTACGAGACCGTTGGATCACGGGTCCGGATCCGTTTACCAAGAATATTGACTAACGTCAATTTTATTTAATTTTAAAAGCCAATTTCTATATTTTACTTAGTTTTCACGTAAAAGCTTTCTGGAAACGCGCCCGGACTATGCATGCAAATTGAGGTGAGACAAAGACAGGGTTTTAAGGAATTGAAACACTGAATTTACTGGCAAATGTGAATGACAATGACAAGAGCATTTGTTACGACCCTAAACCCGGACCCGGTCGTGATGACGCCTCTCGTAAAGACAAGGCCAGCCAACTAGTCCCAATTAAAAAATTTTAAACAATTAAACATTAACAATCAGTCTAAGCATGAGTAAATAAGCCAAAGACTAAACAAAAGATAGTATAATGTGTGGAATACATCCCAAACACAGCCCGATACCGAGGTGTCACAAGTCACGAGCATCTACTAGGGTCTAAATACAACTAAAAGTCTGAAGTGTACCAAACACAGACTAATGAAGTAAAGAGGGAGAAAAACAGTGCTGCGAACGCCGACAGCTACCTTGATAAACACCGATGACTCTGCCTCCGATCAGCCAAAACCCGCTACCGTGTGTATAAATACCTGAATCTGCACACAAGGTGCAGGGAGTAAAGTGAGTACTCCAACTCAGTGAGTAATAATCATAACTAAAGCCTGAATGGTAAGAAATCACGTAAAGCATATCAAGATGTTGTATAGAAGCAGTTCAAAAAAACCAGTAAGAAAGTAGTGAAGTTGTAAAAATCTCTTAAAACATCTTATCTCAGTTTAAACTTCTTTGAAAATGACTTTTTCAACAGTTACGTAAATGAATGCAAAACAGTTAGTGCAGATAAGCACAGAAATCCGCCTCTCGGGCACAAATACCATTATTTAACAGGTAAATGACAGGTAAATATGAAAGATAAACACATAAAGGTTCTCCCCTTGGGCACAATGTCAACAACTCCACCCCTCGGGCCATATCTCAGAATAATACCAGCCCCTCGGGCAATCACATAGAACGGTACCAGCCCCTCGGGCAATCACATAGAACAATACCTGCCCCTCAGGCTATCGCATAGAACAATATCAGCCTCTCGGGCTATATCTCACATCACAATGGGTACCCGCACTCACTGGGGGTGTACAAACTCTGGGAGGGGCCCCTTACGGCCCAAGCGGAATAACAAGCCATCTCGTGCATCACATCTAGGCCCTCAGCTCCATATCAATCAAGCCACCTCGTGGCGCACAATCTCAGGCCCTCAGCCTCATTATCATAATCAATATCTCACTGCTGCGGTGTGCAGTCTGACCCAAAAGTATCCTCACAATACAGGCCCTCGGCCTTACTCAGTCAAAAATCACATAAGCCACTCGGGAAACAGTAAAACATAATGCTCAACCCAAAATATTATTTAAATATCATTTCAAGTGTTAAAGTAGAGTAAACATGGCTGAGTTTTGAAAACAGTGGAAAATAACATGACTGAGTTCAAGTATAAAGTCAAAACAATAAGGAAATATCAACAAAAATCCCCGAAGGGTTCAAATAGCTGGCACTAGGCCCAAATATGGCTTTCAGCCCAAATAATGATGATAGCAAATAGTTTTCAATCAAATACGCGGTAAAATCATCAATCGGGATGGACCAAGTCACAATCCCCAATAGTGCATGACCCCACGCTCGTCATCAAGCGTGTTCCTCACCTTAATATAGCACAACAATGTACAATCCGGGGTTTCAAACCCTCAGAACATCATTTACAATCATTACTCACCTCAAACCGGCTAAATCTCTAGCTCGCGACGCCTTTGCCCCTCAAATCGGCCTCCACGTGCGTCGAATCTATCCAAAATCAGAACATGGACGTCAAAATATGCTAAGGGAACAAAGCCCAAGCGAAAACAATCAAAATATGACACAATTCCTGAAATTACCAAAACACGAGCCCCGGGCCCACGTCTCAGAATCGGGTAAAATTTACATTTTAAGAATCCTCATACCCTCACGAGTCTAACCATACCAAAATTATCCAATTCCGGTACCATTTGTTCCTTCAAATCATCATTTTATACTTTTGGAAGATTCGACAAATTTTCTTCCCAAATTCCATCCCAAATCATGAATTAAATGATTAATTCAATGATAGATTCATGCACTCTAGCCAAATCTAAGTTAGAATTACTTACCCCGATGAATTTCTTAAAAACCTTCAAAAATATCGCTAAAATCCGAGCTCTCTAGGTTAAAATATTAAATAAAACCTAAAACCTCATCTTTATAGAGTACCCCACGGATTTCTACCTCTACGGACCGCATAAAAACGATCGCGGTCTGCACAAAACCAGTGCGGTCCGCACAAAAACGACTGCGGCCGTACATGTTTTTATCTGCAGTGACAAGCTTTAGTATTTTGGCCATAAATTTCGCTAAAGATATCCAAATTAAGATATCTTCACCTTTCTTGAAACTAGACACAAAGAGCTACAATGTTTATTTTTAAATCATCTCAAAATTCCTTGTAGATCAAAAGATATGAGCTTCCGAAGTAGGACCAGTGAAATATTCCCCACCGCGGCCGCACTGCATTTTGTGCGGGCCGCACAGCACTTACCGCGGATGCACTTCATTTTGTGCGGACCGCGCTGGTGGGTTCTGAGGCCTACAACCCTTCTGGACCTGCTACAGCTATGATTTTAGGCCTAAAACATCCCGGAACCTACCCGGAACCCCCGGAACTTCAAACCAATTGTACCAACATATCCCATGACATTGTTCAAACTTGTTCAAAACTTCGCAACGCTCACAACAACATTAAATCACCAATTTAACATAGGATTCAAGCCCAAGAACTCCAAGAGATCTTAAATTATGCTTTCGATCAAAAAGTCTATCAAATCTCGTCCGAATAACCTAAAATTTTGCACACACATCCCAAATGACACAACAAAGCTACTGCATTTCTCGGAATTCCATTCCGACCCCTATATCAAAATCTCGCCTATCAACCGGAAATCGCCAAAATATTAACTTCGCCAATTCAAGCCTAAATCTTCTCTACAACTCCAAAACCCATTCCGATCGCCTAAGTCAAAAATCACCTCCCGAAGCTAGCCGAACCATCGGAACTCACATCCGAGCCCTCTAACACATAAGTCAACATCCGGTTGACTTTTCCAACTTAAGCCTTCTTAAAAGAGACTAAGTGTCTCATTTCTTACCAAATCCTCTCCGAACTCAAACTAATCAACCCGATCACATAAAACACGGATAACGAAGCATAAAGAAGCTGAAATGACAAAAACGAAGCGGTAACTCATGAGACGACTGGTCGGGTCATCACATCCTCCCTGACTTAAACAAACATTCGTGACGAACGTGCCCAGAGTTTTCCCAGAAGCCAACCAATTGCTGAATAACTTTACCATGTATATACCCGGGGGTGATCCCACGTCACCCTATCTCATATAGGTCTGATAACACAATACAACTAAAATTTCACAATCCAACCTAGCCCATAAACCTTAGAACCTTATTTCCACTTCCAATATCATCCACAAGATCAGAATCTCACATCTATATTGAGAATAAGCCTGAAACAGCTGTAATGACAAATACCTGCAACCTTAGGTGCAATTACATGATAAACCACGTAACTGAAATGCTCGTAGCGATAACTTCTATTCACAGCAGCTGCCCACAACAACCGAATACCAGTAGAAAACCTCTTATCAACTAAAGTTTCATTCCAACACTTTCATATACTGCCAACAATAGATGAAACACGCAATAAACCATAACCATTTCTCAGATCAACCATTCATGAAGCCACTTCTCCTTTGGCAAATACCATAGCAAAGTTTTGAACTGAACCTCGATATTATCCTTCCAACATGCTGAAATCGAATCTGTTCGTATTCATTAATGATCCCAACGATCTCCTCTAATCCAACACACCACTCTGGTGACATGACACATCAATATAGGCCTAAGCCATAACTTGCATAATACACGCACCAATAAGCAATGGTTCGAACATACTCAAATCATGAAAATGACTCAAATGAAAGAGCTGTACCTCAAGCTCACCAGTACCACCACAACACAAAGCTGAGAACCCATCTTACATCATAGGAACAGAACATACAAATCTAACCTGCAAGGTCATACCTCCACATATATTCGCTGTAATACGCGACCTTATCCAAACACTGCTCCACATGGAACACCTCAAGTCACTCTGCTCGAAATTGATGACCACGCGCAATTGATGTCTAGAATCAAAGTAAATCATCATAACCACGGTAAAGCAAGTACATAACACCACACAACCTGAAAGGGCATAACAAATGCACCATCCGCCAAGCAATATCCAATACTCCTCCCGCTCGAATTCTGCCTAGAGACCCCGATAACACCGCACCACTTGTGCCGATAACCAACAAATCCTAACACCTCGCAACACGGAAAGGTAACTCATAAGCCTCCCCGGATTACTAATAAGCTCAATAACCAACGAATCAACACCTCTCTCAATAATACAATTCGGAGCCAACCAAGCCGACTTAAGTTAGAACATGCATCCACATTGGCCTACCAACGAACTCCTTATCAAGGTGAAGCTGCTCCTTCCACCCCTTTAACTCTGCCGGTGCCATACGATATGGTGCCCGGCATCAAATCAATACCAAAATCAACAACCCTACCCGGCGACATGCCCGACCACAAAAAACACATTCGAAAAGTCTCTCACCACCGGAACTGAATCAATGGTAGAAGCCTCTACACTGACATCCATCACGAAAGCCCAAATAAGAAAGACAATCCTTCCCAACCGTCCGTTGTGTCTTCGAAATATAAAACCACTCCACTAGGGCATAATCCTACGGACCTTGCCACTCAATCCGTGGCATTTTTGGCATAGCCAACAATGCCGCCTTAGTGTAATAGTCCAGAATGACACAACACGGAGAAAACCAGTCTGAACCCAATATCCCATCCAAAATCTAACATGCCAAGCACAAAAGATCCGCTCGGGTCTCCAAACCCGATAGTCACTAAATAGTGCCGATACACATAACTCACAACCACAACATAGCCAGAATGTGAGAACTTCCCTGTCTCCAAATCCATATAGCACATGAATCAACATACCTGATCCTAATTCCGTCGTCTGAATGCATACCGCACCTCAAATACCCAATCATTCCATGAAAGATACTCTAAAATTCCCCTATGTCATATAGTATTGAATTCTTCCCTTAAGTGAAAATGGTAAACGATGAGCCCATTATTCATCATTTTTGAACCTTGCGACATTTGCCTCGGGGATTTCTTAGTTAAAAAAGATGAGACACAAAATAACTTGCTTTCTGGTGTGTGGATCAATCAAATGTGACAAAAAGAAATAGTTAATTTAGAGAATTAGAATTGAAATTAGAAAGTAAAATCGTAAGAACCATGAAAAAAGACTATACATAAAGAAATAAAAATAAAATTGATGAGAAGGTAAATATATTATTTAATTTAGTGAGAAAAATTTATCCAATTAACTCACTCAATCTTATGTCTACTAATGTTAAAAATTATTAAAATTTGAAATCTTTTATTAATAATTATATAAATATAAATTATGGAGTATATATTATATAATAATATAGTTGTATTTTTTTTATTTTTGGGGCCTTAATTATTTGGAGGCCTACAAGGGCTTCACTTGCCTTACCCTAGAACCGCCCTTGACTATAAGATATTATTACTTTATATATATCATATCAGCACAAGTGAATTTATGATTTAATTAAATGGTTCAACTTTTATTACCAAACGAATATATTTTTAAAATTATGAATATTTTAGTAGTTTTCGTATAATAAATATTTAGTGTAATTTAATCCATTTTATAAAGTTTCTTCTCCTATCAATATTAAATTTATATCAAAATTATACAATTGTAAAATTAAAGATAAAAAATTTCTTTAATTATCTATCATGTTTTTTTTCTTTTTTATGGACTAATTTATAAATAATAATTTTTACTGCAAATAAATTAACTAGTTCATTATACTATCGGCCGTGAGAATATAAATTCACCAACAAAAAAATTAAAAAAAATAGGCTTTAAAAAATCTCACACAAACCGACCCTCAGGTCCTCTCAAGTCTCAAGTCTCACCCCCTCGCCCCCACATCAAAGAACAAACCCAAATATTCCTACTACTTATAACTGTGGCTGCTAAAACAAATTAGTGAAGAAAAGTGGAATAGTTAAATATGGGTATAGTCGAAGAAGCACACAACGTGAAGATCCTAGGATCAGGTGAGCAAACCGTAGTGTTAGCCCATGGGTTCGGAACAGACCAGTCGGTGTGGAAACACTTGGTTCCTCACTTGGTTGACGATTATAAGATCATATTGTTTGACAATATGGGTGCTGGAACAACTAATCCTGACTACTTTGACTTCGAGAGATATTCTAGTCTAGAAGGCTATGCTTATGATGTGATTGCGATTTTAGAGGACCTCAAAATTCCTGGTTGCATTTACGTCGGTCACTCTGTTTCTGCCATGATTGGCGTCACTGCTTCAATCGCTCGTCCTGATCTTTTCACCAAACTTGTCACTGTCTCTGCCTCTCCAAGGTTTCATTTCTCTCTTAATTTTAAAGTACTATTTACTGTTGACCTAGTTCTGTTTGTTTCCTTCATTTTCTGTGTAAACCCCTATGTGTAGGCCAAAATATGTTGCGAATATAAGTAAGAATACATAATTAACTATCTTAGTAATCGAAGTTTATGCAAAAATAATTATCATGTATTTATTAATTTGGTATAATATCAAATGTGGATTAATTTACACTGTGTTTGGATCATTGTTCCCCATCGTTTCATAATGTATCGTATTGTATTGTACTGTACTGTATTGTATCGTTTTGATGGATACAACGTTTGGATAGACTGTATCGTTTGCTGTTGTTAAATAACATCTTTATTGTTTGGCTTGACTGTATTGTACTGTACTGTACTGCTAAGTTTACTAAAATACCCTCAATTATTTTATTAAAGGTTGG
Source organism: Nicotiana sylvestris (assembly GCF_000393655.2). Taxonomy (NCBI): domain Eukaryota; kingdom Viridiplantae; phylum Streptophyta; class Magnoliopsida; order Solanales; family Solanaceae; genus Nicotiana; species Nicotiana sylvestris. The sequence goes on from NC_091058.1 coordinate 140,876,573, forward strand.
AAAGAGGTATAACACTTGAGACTAATGGTAGGGTCGAAACATCTATATCTATGATTATTTTTTGCTATTTACATGTTAAATGGCATGTACTTGTCAAAATATGTAGTACTAAATGCTATTCTTTGAAAAATGATATATCAGATCTAATACGGACACAAGTAGAAGATAACTAAACAACCACAATATAGAGAAAACACATGAAGTGGAATGATATTGTTCCATATCTCAAATAATTCCAAACTTAAAGTGCATAATATAATAAAAATTTCTAGCAACATGACATATAAAATTCATACCGATCTAGTCAAAGTCTATAAAATCCTCAATAGCTAAAGCACAAAAAATATTTAGTCTAACTCAATTGCCAGGTGACGACATCAAGGTTAGTAAAAGAAATTTGCGGTCTTCCAATGGACACCCAATCAGTGTGCGTCACAAGTCTGCATGTTTGCAAAGAAATATATAAGCTTTCATGTGCATACTAGGCTCTAAATCCAACACTTGTACCATTTGCCATATCTCACTCTCAGGAATAGGTGGCATAGTTGAAAGGCGATTAATTGCATTAGCCAAATTATTCATCCCACCTCTCAACATATCAGCCATGCCTTCAAGATGATCATGTTTAGATTTTTTATTCCTGCTAGAAGTCGGTACCTCTGAATATGCATTAGATTTACGTGCTTCCTGAGTTGATTGATATTGCTCATGTTGTCCATGTTCCTCGATATTTTCCAAAGAGGCAGCATTCATGGAAATTAGTTCATCTACCTCATCAATAGTCAATGGACTATCACGTGATTTTCTCAAATTATTACAAGCACCCCTTTTTACCATATCTGCTCCAGTCTCAGCTTGCTTTCCAGTAGCTTTATCCCTTCCATATAGCTCAATTAGCTTATCATAATTTCTAATCGACTTGTTTCTCCGTTGAGCAGCTTCAGGCTTAGCCTGCACACAAAAAAAGTACAATATAATAATGCAAAAAATGAGGCTGGATACCTAACAAGGATTTTTCCATAACTATTTAGAACAGTCTCATTCTTGTACATTTCAAACAGAGCAAGCACATCTTCTCGACTAGTAGTTGAGCATGAACACAATGCATTTATCCTCTATATCTTGATAAAACAGTTAAGCTGACCATATATTATCTTTTTGAGGATATATCCATCTTTTCTATTAGCAACTTATAGAATGATATGAGAGTATCCCTACCTCTCACGCACCACCCCAAAATAAACATGTTTTATTGCATAAACATAGATCAGAATCCAATTTGTTAATGATAATACAAGAACTGAAGTTATCATCGTGGATTATGCGAAAGAACAAAACTGCTAAAAATTAATGTACCTGTATCAATTGATCCCATACTTTAGATTCAGCATTCCACATATTTGTGTTGGAATCCCATGCAAACCCGCTCATCCCATTTTGAAAGGTGTCATAACACTTGCTAAATTTTGTTTTAATATTTCTCATTCGGTTGTGAACTCTCTCCTTCTTAAAAACTTTATCTGGAAATTTTGATTGCATCTCTTTCACTATATTATCAATCGCGTGTGGAGTAAAAGTTCCACCAACCTTGTTTCCAAGTGTGTGCTCATGATAGAATGCATCAATTAAGGCATCATCCATAACATTTGACCAAATACAAATAGTGTTATCTGAAAGATTTGTGTCGCTTGAGGATGCCTTTGACTTTTTCGGCGTATTGATAACTACATAATTAAGAGATATTCATAAGACTTAATGAAAAATTAAGCAGACATAAAATAAAATAAATGCCCAAATGAAATAAAATAAATGCATAGTACATAATACATTTTATTTAAACAATAGCCGAAATTAATTTCAAACAACATCAAATAAATAAACACGAAAAAATTTGTTGACTTTTTTTCTCCTAGAAGATTAAACTTGATAATTAGCCCACATGTCAACTGCTATGCCATCTCTAATCAATTCCCCCTTTCTAAACTCCTCACTACTTTCCCTAGGATTTGGTGGTTCTTCATGCACATCATTATCATTCATAAGCTCCGCATCAACTTGTGCAAGTAACTCATCATTTGGATCTGCACCTCTTAAGTAGTTGTGCAAAATACAACATGAAAAAATAATAAGCTTTTGGGTTTCAACACCATATGACGGTTCAGTTGAACTAGAAATTATAGGAAATCTCTTTTTAAGAACTCCAAAAGCTCGTTCAATAGCATTACACAAAGATGCGTGTCGACGCAGCAGAGCGACGACCGGGGAGCGGGTTCCCCCCTTCAGATTAAATAATTCACGAGGATTTCGAGGTGGATTTCTTGAATACTCTTTCAAGTGATATCGCTCCCCACGATAAGGCGTAATAAGTCCACTTCTCATCATCAATCCAGCATCAACAAGGTAGTATTTTCCTAAAGATAAAAAGTAAAAGCTTTAATTATTTATTCATCACATCTAACTTTCCCTATATAAATATATAAAATATTTACCTTCTGGAAGTTTTAGCGGGTCTTGTCTATTTAACGCTTCTTTCATGATTCTTGAATCAGATGCCGTCCCTTCCCAACCAGCTAACACATATGTGAATTTTAAATCAAATGTGCATGCAGCCAATACATTTTGTGTTGGATAATCTTTTCTTCCACGGTATCTAGGTGCTTCACGTTGTGAAACTTTAACACGTATATGTGTTCCATCAATTGCACCAATACAATCCTGACATTATTATAATAAATTATATGCAATCAACCTTGAATTTAGCTAAAAGTTAATAAAATTGTATTTGTGTTCACCTTAAAATATGGGTAGAATCTTGGGCTGCTGGCAATTTCAGAAGGAACTTGAGAGCCATCAGGTTGTTTAATAAATTTTTCTTATAACCCCAAGATCGCTCGTAGGACAATATGAAAATGATGACTAACCGACTCCCCAGATCGTCGAAAGATAAAAGCTAACTCGCGATTTGTCGTATTATGCGCTAACAGGTAAAGTGTTTTTGCAACTTGCTCTTCAACTGTAGCTTGAAGTGTTGGTCTAAGATCACCCTCTCTAACTAACATCTCACATAAATCGGTAAAAGCTAAAGGGGTCATTCTAATAATATTACGACAAAGTTCAGTTGAGAATAAATGACTCAATAATTCATGTTTAACTTGTTCACTTTCCAGTCGTATATCATGTGTGATTGTACGTCGGTCATTTTCAATTTCACGTACATAAGTCCAAAACCAAATAGCTACTAAGCAAGCAGCATATGTAGCTAAAGAGCTCACTTGTTCCAATATCTGTCTATTATTTTGATTATTCCGATCAACCATCTATAATAAAATTAAGTGAGATACATTAACCAATATCATAGATGAACTAACCAGAAAAAATACTGAAAAGATTCAACAAAGTGACAGCAGTAATACCAAATAATTGACAGAAAAAACAAGCAGACAAATACACCCCATTAGCAATCTGAAGTAGTTCAACATAAAACGATATGAAAGTGATGTAAATTATACAAATACATAATGATATGAAAGTGATAACAAGCAGACATACATAAAGTAGTTCAATGTAAAGAAAGTGACGTAATAAGAGCAATGATGCAACAGAAATAATACTATAATTCATAGCCGTCGATATTTATATTTCATATGTTTACAAAAGTGAATTGACTACAACGACTCCACTCAACGAAAATAGATGAAAGAGAGGATACCATCGTTGGAAAGAGACCTAACCTGTAAAAAGTTGGTTGGAAATTGGAAAGAGACGACACCGTCTGTTGACTTGCACGGCAGAAACAAGATGAGACAAAGTACTTATTATGGTGAATATAATATAAATAATAAGGTAAAGGGTAAAATTGAAATATAGAATAGTAAGTGTGGGCATAATTGAAAAGGAAAATACGAAACAATCCCACCACACGGATTTGGTTGTTTCATAAAATGGGGTTTTTCATTGTTTCGGAACAATGGATTAAACAGTACGATGCAATCAGTTTTATATAAACAATCAAAACAAACATTGTATGTGAGGTAACAATACAATACAATACAACCGGAAACAACCATCCAAACACAGTGTTATTTTCATTCGGCCGTATTAATTATTCTCATTTTATCCTTAATGTCACGAGTTTATAATTATTATAGAATGTCATATTTGTTTAAGTTTTTTTTAAAAAAAAACATGTTCACATAAAATGAGACAGATAGAACGACAACAACAACAAGCCCAATGAAATCTTACAAGTGGAGTCTGGAGAGGGTAAAGTTTACGCGGACCTTACCCCTACCTCATTAGGGTAGAGAGGCTATTTCGGAAAGACTCTCAGCTCAAGAAAAGTAAAAATGAAATAATGAACAGACAGTAGAAACAATGAGGTAATTAGACATGAGTGCAAATGAAAATACGTGCAATAACAGATATCTAAAAATACGACACTATAAAAATAGAGTCAATCTTGTTAGAAATAATGACACAATGTGAAATAGCAAGGGGTTAGACATAGCAAAATACAAGACAAAATGAGACAAATGAAGTAAATTTTAATTTTTAAAAAATAATTTACAGGCCTAAACAATTTTTTGTTTTTTTTGGGAATGGGGGTGGGGGTTTTTTTTTGGGGGGGGGGGGGGAAGTAGTTTGTAGTACAATGTTCTCTAGTTCAATTCCTCGTTTCTCAAAATTCCTGTGTTGATAAGATGTTTGATGACCCAATGGTTGCATCATTTACTAATTTGGTAATCAAACAAGTGCTGTTTACGCAGGGTCTGCAGCTGCACTTTCCTTTTCCCAATGTCTTTGTTTTCTATTGCAAAATATTGTTTTGATCTAACTTTCTATCTTCGGAGTGGTTACTGCGCATGAGGAACTGTTAAGAACTCCACTTCCTTCTTTCACTTTATTTTATATTTTAAGGAAAAATTCAATTCTGGATCTGCCGCTGTGTTCAAGCGATATATTAAAAATTATAATTTCTATTCAGGTATCTGAACGACTCGGACTACTATGGAGGATTTGAACAGGAAGATCTGGATCAATTGTTCGAAGCAATGAGATCAAATTACAAAGCATGGTGTTCAGGATTTGCACCCTTAGTTGTAGGAGGAGACATGGACTCCGTGGCAATTCAGGAATTCAGCAGGACATTGTTCAACATGAGACCGGACATAGCACTAAGTGTGTTACAAATCATATTCCTAAGTGATTTAAGGCATTTGTTGGCTCATGTAACTGTCCCATGTCACATAATTCAGAGCATGAAGGATCTGGCCGTGCCTGTGGTGGTGTCCGAGTACCTCCACCAGCACCTCGGTGGGGAGTCTATCGTGGAGGTGATGTCCACGGAAGGCCATCTGCCGCAACTCAGCTCACCGGATGTTGTTATTCCGGTGCTGCTTCGCCATATTCGTCATGATATTGTCGTTTAATTATTATTAGTACTAGTACTAGTGTAGCAGCAAGCAAAGTTCACTTGCTTGGAATAATGGATGTTGTACAAAATTGACCATCTTGCCTTGTAGTTGCCATCTCCATCTCTTGTTAAATTTTAACGAATATGCAGGATGCATCAGCATAAGAAACCAAAAAGGAAAAGGTCAAACGTATTGAGGCAAAATGTGGGTCCATGGAATGAAATTAATGGGCAGCGTTGGATGGTTCTTCTCCTTTTGAGCTACTACTCCGGTATTAAATATTACTCCCTCGGTTCCAATTCGTGTGAATTGGTTTGACTGGGCACGGAATTTAAGAAAAAATGAAGACTTTTGAAATTTATGGTCATAAATAAGTTAAAAAGGACCCAAAGTATTTGTGTGGTTATAAAAGCTTCTCATTAAGGGTAGAGTCGAAGTTTAAGCTAAATTGTTTTCAAATTTAAAAAGGGGTCATTCATTTTAGAACGGACAAAAAAAAATAGGTTCACATAAACTGAAACAGAGGGAGAGGGAGTACTTAATTTGACATTTTTAGAGAAAGAAGAGGTCATTTATTATGTTCTTTTTCTTTCAAATACACTCTTTCTATCCAACTGGTCTAATACTTAGTTAAGAGAGTTGTTTGGGAATATGTTCGCCAAGTAACAAAGCTTTAGAGAATTTTGTCAAACACTTAGAGAAGGTTTCCCATTTTGTGTGCTTTTACATATTATCGCGGCAGCCTAATAAGAACATATAATCTGGTAAAAATAGCATGGGCAAATCAGTTTTCGGACTGGTTATTAAAAAATAGTCAGCATTTGCTAAGTCATTAAAAAATATTCACTATTTTGCTGCAACAAAGATCAGCCCAGCATAATATACTGGGGCTCGGTGCACCTGTATATGAACTTCCAGCATATTATGCTGGACCGGTATACTTTGCTGGCTCTAGTATAATATACTGGAATTATACTAGAGTTCCAGTATATTATACTGGATTTCAGTATATTATGCTGGAGTATTATCCGAATTTTGAACAATATTTTTATTCAGATTTATCTTTACATGAAAAGTGGCTAAATTTTGATGACTTTTGAAACTATGACTATTTTTGAATTTTCCCCTATAATCTGTGCAGACATGGGGAGCCTATACATACAAATAGCCTATTTGGGCCTTAATCGTGTACACGAGCGGGGGATTTGCATCTACACCCGCTTTTTGGGTCACGTTTTAACTTGTACCCGCTTTGTAAAAAAATTTGCAAGCGTACCCACTTTTTCGTGTAACTTCAGCATACAGGGCTGAAGTAGCAAAGACAATCACGCAAAACTTCAACATTCTAGTATACGGGCCTGAAGTAGCAAAGGCAATACGCTGGAGTTTTTTTGTCCTGGATACGATGTTGAAGTTATTTAGTTCATTTGTAAAAACTTCAGTACTAAAATAGCTGAAGTTTTTTTGTCCTGGATTCATTAGTTTTGTCATAAAGCTTTTTCAAAAACTTCAGCAGAAGATGCTGAATTTATTTAGTTCATTTATAAAAACTTCAACACTAAATAAGCTGAAGTTTTTTTGTCCTGGATAAGCTTTTTCAAAAACTTCAGCAGAAGATGCTGAAGTTATCTAGTTCATTTATAAAAACTTCAGCACTATATAAGCTGAAGTTTTTTTTTGTCCTGGATTCATTAGTTTTGTCATAAAGCTTTTTCAAAAACTTCAGCAGAAGATGCTAAAGTTATTTAGTTCATTTGTAAAAACTTCAGCATTATATAAGCTGAAGTTTGAAAAAGCTTTCTAACATATTAGATAAATAATCACCTTATTCTTTCATAGTGTATTACTACTATAAAATAATTAGATTGCCAACAATATCTCAATCATAAATTTTGGAAACAATAAACGTAAAAAGAATAGAATTACGTGAAAATATTCACAAATTATTGTCTACTAACTTGCTTAATTATTTATAATTTATTTTTAAATAATATGATAAACGTACTTATGGCAATTATCCCATGAACTGAAGTTTCATAGCAACACCAACAGCAGAAGAAGAAGAAGAAGAAGAAAACGAATGAGGAGAAAGAGGGCTAAAGTTGTTTTAAAACTGGGTACAAGTTAAAATATTTTAAAAAATGGGTATAGGTTAAATGGGGGCGACCAAATAGGGCGCCCCGTGCAATTTTTACGCAACGATCTCAATAGCTTTTGGAGGGTAAGAATGGTATAAGAGTATGGGCTAACAGGCGGATAGGCCCAACAGTTTTTCGGGAGTTTGAATTGGGCTAATTGGCGGTAGGCTAGGGTATTGCCTAGCATTTGCCTTGATTTTGGAGTGGAATTTTTTTATTCCTATACACTATTTGAAATTTTATTACCCTTAATATTCATGTTTAGTTAATTACATGGCATAAACAAGTTTTGTTTACAAAATATATACAATCCACCTTAAAAGGCTCCCAATCCATTATTTGTGCCTTCAATCAAGGGATATAGTTACACCCTTTTCCTTTTCTTTCTCCTCTTCTCTTTCCTTATGTTTCCACTCATATGTTTTCTCATAAATCATCTTCTGATTTCAATCTCCTCGGTCATCTTTATGTACGCATTGCCCAAAGTCATTTAAATTCAAAGTATCATTAAGACTTGTGCCCTCTAAAGCTATGCTTATTATAATGCCTAGAAACAAATCAAATATTGATAATTTTCCTTTCTCCGTTTTCAGTCAGGAGGACCGTATTAGTCAGTGTTACTTGGTCGGCGAGATGGACTAACTGCAAGTGATAAAACAGCAAATGAACAATTACCTTCACCCTTTGAGCCTCTGGATAAAATCGCTGCCAAGTTTACTGCTAAGGGTCTTGATCTCAAGGATGTAGTAGTTCTCTCATGCACCTTTAATCTTCTTGAATAAGTAGTATTAATTTCATATTCAAAGAGTAATTAGCTCTCCGTTTGAGCTTAGAATGTCTAAGGAAGCAACTCCCTAGTTAAAAAATATAAAGAGATCAAACATATAGTTCTCTATTTTCAGACAAGTCATGCGTAAAGTTAAATCTGTATTGGATTGATGATCCAACCAATTTGTACAATAAAAGTTTTTCATAAGGAAAAAATATTTCCATGCAAGTCTTTAAAGGTATCCAGTTAAATTGTCACGACCCCGATTCGCCCTCCGTGAACCATCGTGACGGCACCTAGTCTTAACGACTAGGTAAGCCTAATTTGCGGAAGAAAAACCAAAATTTGCGGAAGTAAACAATTTAAAACAGAAATAAAGGAGTAACAGTGTTTAAATGTGCCGCTCGGCTTACACTATGTTTACTCTCAATACCAATACATAAATCCAAGACCCGAAAACCCACGAATCACAAGCTAAGATCAATACTACATAGCTCTAACTCCGGAATGTCTAATAAGAACAGGAAAGTACAGAAGGGCTAAATACTAAAAGTAGGAATAGAAAGGGACTTCTCGGTCTGCGGATGCGACAGACGTACCTCGAAGTCTCTAGAGCAGTCGCCTCCTCAAGAATGGTAGGCCTGAGTAGCGGTACCTGGATCTGTACATGAAAAACATGCGCAGAAGGGGCATGAGTACACCACAGCGGTACTCAGTAAGTGCCAAGCCTAACCTCGATTGGTAGTGACGAGGAAAGGTCAAGGCCCTACTGAGATTAAATAAATATAAAGATAACAAGATAAGATAAACAGTACAATTGAAAATCTACAGTAAGAATCTATACAGGTTAATAAGAGTACAATAACGAAACCGAAATAAAGGCAAACACCAAGAAATACCACTCATAACAAGGATGATAACCGAGGATCCCTTAGTATCCCATAGATCTCTTGGTATCCTCAATATATGCTAGGATCTCTTGGTATCCCGAGTTTCTGTTAGTATCCTCAATATATGCTAGGGATCTCTTGGTATCCCCAATATACGTGCCAGGGATCTCTTGGTATCCTCAATATACGTGCCAGAGATCTTTTGGTTTCCTACACCTCAAACCAGATCATAAATACGTACAGGGGATCTCCCGGGATGCCGTCCCGTAGTCCCAAAGTAAAAACACACAGTAGCAACACAAGAATACCCAATTAAGCTAAATTCCGTACCAAGTAAACAATTAATTCTAGCCTAACATGCTTCACGTAATGCAATTAAGGCAGTTTAGGCAAATAGGCAATTAAGTCAACTAAACATGCTTTTCTAAACTAGCAACAGGCTAAATACGCAAGTAGAATAAAACAGGAAAAAGAACTCAATTGAAATACTTAAGGAAAAGCCGAATTTTCAACAATTAGCTCAAGCACACGCTCGTCACCTCACGTACAAGGCATTTCAATTATCAAATATATCATATCCTAAGGGGAAGGTCCCCCACACAAGGTTAGACAAGCCACTTACTTCGAACTAGCTCAAAATCAACCCGACACCATGTCTTTGCCACGAGTACTCGACTCCAAATGGCTCAAATCTATTCAATTCAATTTCATGACATAAATAACATTTCAAGTAACTGATTCTACAATTAAAGTCTAAGCTAATAAGCGAAATTATGTAAAATGACCAAAATGCCCCTCAGGCCCACGTCTTGAAATCGTGTAAAATTTACATTTTCAGAAACCTCGTACTCTCACGAGTCTATACATAACAAGAACACTGAAATTGGAGTCCAAATGGCCTCTCAAATCCTCGTTTAAAGGCCTCTTAAACTCAAGCACTAATTAACCATTTTTCCCAAATTTCTCACCACTAATTAGGTCTTTACTCACATAAGAATGAGTTATGAAGTCAAGGATGTTACCTCCAACTTATTCCCCTCGAATCCTTCTTCTATCCCATTCAAAGAACTCCAAAAACGATTAGAAATGGTGGAAATAAACCCCCAAGTCACGGAACACCTTTTAAAATAATGCCCAGCAATTTCCGCATCTACGGTCAGGGGACCACATCTGCGGTCCCGCTTTTGCGGTCATGGGACCATATCTACGGTCCCGCTTCTGCAGAACACATGTCGCATCTGCGATTTTCACTTAACGAGCCAGTTTTCGCATCTGCGACTCTAAATCCGCAGATGCGGTACCGCTTCTGCGGTTCCTGAAGAAAAGACCAAAATCCACTTTTGCGGCCCCTTAGCCGCTTCTGCGATGCCGCATCTGCGGTCCCCAAACCGCAGATGCGAAAATACCAAAAGCAGCAAAAATACAGCAGCTGCAACATCTCCTCAACTCCTCGTTAACCATCCGAAACCGAGGCCCCCGGGATCTCAACCAAAAGCACAAACATCACCTAATACCTTATTCAAACTTTTACCAATCCTTAAAACACTTAAAACAACCTCGAAACCTCGAATTAATTAACGATTTAAGCCTAAGAACTCCAAATTTCCTCAAAATACGTTTTCGATCAAAAAGTCTATCAAACCTCGTCCGAATGACCTGAAATTTTGCATACACATCACATTAAACAATACGGAGCTACTCCAACTTCTGGAATTCCATTCCGGCCTTTGGATCAAAATCACACAATCTAACTGGAAACTTTAAAAATTCAACTTTCGGCATTTCAAGCCTAAATTAGGTACGGACCTCCAAACACAATCTGAACATGCTCCTAACCCCGAAATCACCCAACGAAGCTAACGAAACCATTAGATTTCCATTCCGAGGCCATCTTCATACTGTTCCTACTACGACCAACTTTCTAACACTTAAGCTCTCATTTAGGAACTAAGTGTCCCAAAACTCTTCGAAACTCAAAACCGAACATACCGACGAATCAAAATAGCATAAATAAACTTGGGGAAAGCAGTTAATATGGGATGAGGGCGTAAATTCTTAAGACGGCCGACTGATCGCAGCAGACTCAACCTAAGGATGAGTGTGCGCTAATACTTTTACCCAATAGCGATATCGGGGTCGATTTTCCACAGGGAACTTCAAATTGGAGTCGAGTATTTGTATGGTCTAGGATAGTGTTTTAGCTCATAATTGATCTTTTAACATTTTTGGTTTTCTTTTGTTTAAGAGCTACAATTTATCAACTACAGTTGTAAAACTAGGTTATGCTAAAATTATGATTCTAAATTGTATGCAAGATAGATAAAAGCACTAGGGATGCAACATTTACCTAGGTGGTCCACTAACGGGTAGAAATTCCTAATGCAAGAATGACGAACATGGGGCTTATGCTATAACCGTTGCACCTTTTACACCCACTCTCACACCTCTCGGTAGAGAGTGTGATTTTGCCCAATTGACTCTCTCGAGACCAATTGGGTAGGCTAATTTGCCCAAGCAACTTATGGTTCAAGTTGGGTAATTACTCTCTCGAGGTTTAACCCGTTAATTGGGACTACCATTCTCATGGGTCCATCCCGATTCCTTGTTGGAGTTAATCTTGAGGTCATAGACTCTCTTTCTCAAGAAGAGTCAAGACCCACTAAGCTAGACTTAGTGTTTGCAACCACCAAATCTTAGTGAAAACTTAAGATTAATCCAAATAGCAAACACCCAACATCATTCATGCACTAAACAATCACACCCATCAATTTCCCACACTAGGGTTGAGCCACAACCCTAGCTAATGGGTTTAGCTAGACATAGTAGTAACAAAAATCAAAGAAATAATAGATGAAATTGACATAATAGTTAACTACAATGTTAATATACTTGATTCCACTTTAAAACTAGAAGAAATGGCCCAAAATAGGCTGATAATAGGGTAACACGAGTTCAGCTGCTCTCTGCTCTCGAACCGCTCTCCAAAAACTCCTGCTAAAAAGTAAAATGTTCTATTGATACTACACAGGAAAAACTGGACAAAAATACCCCTGAGGGTCTGGCGCGGACCGCGCACAAATGACGCACGGCCGCGTAGGGCTCTGGGTCTTCATTACTTGCATCTGGTACTAGGGGGCGCGGACCGCACAAAAGTGACGTGCGGCCGCATGAACTTCATCCACGCGGACCGCACTGATTAGGTGCGCGGTCGCATGGGCTTTTGTCTCGAGTGATTGCTTCTGTGATTCTCTTAGGCGCGAACCGCACAAAAAGGGATGCGGACCGCGTTGGAACTGGGTGCGGACCGCGCGAGAAGAGGCACGGACCGCGCAACTTATCTTAAAAATATCGTGGCCTCTGAACTTTCCTGCGCGACCGCGTGGCAAAACAGTATGGTCCGCGCAGGTTAAACTTGAATATGCCCAGCTTCTGAACTCTCCTGCGCGGCCACATGGCAAAACAGTGCGGTCCGCGTAGGTTGAACTTGGATATGCCCAGCTTCTGAGCTCTCCTGCGCGGCCGCGTGACAGAACAGTGCGAACCGCGCAGGGCCTTTTGATCCCCCCTTTCAGTTGTCTCTTGACACTTGGCAGATTTCACTCCTTTTTGAGCCGATCTTTAGTATTTGTCATCTTGTCACTCAAACCTGCAATCAAGTGTCATTTGTAAGCATTTTGGGACTATTATATGACAATAAATGCACAAAGCTCAGGTAAGAATGGGTATAAAAAACATGCAGAAATCGCAGTTATTAACTCTCCCAAACTTAAACCTTTGCTTGTCCTCAAGCAAATAAAATGAGACCTACCCCTCAATGGAAAACAACCAAGTAATTCCTGTTTATCCTAAAGTAACCTCAGCAGGCATCAATTGGGACTAGCAATTGCCCTCAATGCAAATGCATCCTCAACATATTTAAACTTGCAAACTTGTGGATCAAGTGCGACACAAGAGCATCAAGAGTTGACACATTTCATCACGGAACCTTTCTCAATTTCTTTGGTCATCATGGAACCCAAACTCACACATCCTTGACTTTCCCTGAGTGAATCTCACCTATTAGGGTATTTGCACACAAATCGAGATGAATGGATTTCTCTCTCGTCTCTCACAAAGAAGAGGCCCTGAGTCCGGCTCTAAGTACCATATGCTTGCCCCTTATGTAAGTATCCACTAATGTAGGCTTCCCTCAACTCAAGATCATATAGGGCTTTTGAGGAGTCATTGTGAAGGCTTTTGGTAAAGGTAGGACGTGTTTTTGTTCAAATGGGTTTAATCTTCCCTTAAGCCCTTCTTTTGATTTATTTTGGCACACTTTCTTGACTCAATTGAGTAGTTCACTTCTTTCAAGGGGTTAGAGGGACACATTGTCACTCTTTCTTTTGCAATTCAAATCCTTTCTCCTTTTTATCACTTTTCTACACCTTTTTCACTTCTTTTTGTCGTCCTTGGATTCCCTTTTTGGTTTTTATTCATTTTTGTCTTTCTTTTTGTCTTTTTCTCTTTTTCATTGCCTTCCTTTTCTTTTGCTTTTGCATCTTTTTAGCACATTGATGCCCTTCCTGTCTCTCCCTCCCAAACTTAGACATTTGCCATTTACTCAAGGGAAGATTTGAGTGCCAAGAGGGGGTTTCGTTAGGAACGGGTATAGGTTTTTAGCTTGGTTCATGAACGAAAAAGATTTAAGGCTCAAAAGGGTTGAACTAGGGATTATTTCATTGGTAGGTCATGAAAAGTGTTCAAATTTTGCATTTTGGATCAAGGAGAGCCTATACTCACGTCTCAAGTCAAGTTCTACCTATGATTTCGCCTCAACAAACATTCAGGGCAAGTTCTTGACCATCGGCTCGGTACTTGGGCTCGCGATTCGAATTCTCACCACACACACTCAAGGGTTGCCTAAGACGGAGTCGAGGGCCCACAACAACCTTAGATATGATTCAAGCGCCCCATGGCCCAAAATGACCATGTGATGATTATTTTGTCAACACAAGAGTCTCAAGGCCACAACTTTCACCATCCTAAACACAACATAATGTCTTCGACCATAGGATCAAAGGCAAATGTGTTAGGCCCAAGTGAGGCTTTGCCTGAGGTATCCTTAACTACAAAAACTTGAAAATCAAAAAAGAAAAGAAAAATCAAAAATGGACTCAAACCCTTAAGAAGGTTGTCACACCATCTATCATTGGGAAGAGCCACCCGGTTCGCACAATATCTACCCTTGGAAAGAATCGTGGCATTAAGAAAACCAAGGGCTTATTGCAAATTCCAAAACAAAACACAAAGGCTACGAGCCTAACTTTGCAACTAAAACGAAAAATAGAAAATCAAGATGAAAACCTAATGAATATGTACAAACGGGGAGTAGAATATACAACCAGGGGGAAATGAATATATACATAAACTCTGAAGATCATCTGGAATGAACAGTTATACACAAACCATCTATCCACTACTAATGTATAGAAATTAAAAGAAGGTAAAATAATATATACAGTCATCCTGACAGTTAATCCAAATAGTAGGGCCACACCCCCATGAATAAGAGCTAGCATTGTCCCCAATGCTAACTACCAAATAAGACATCAAAAATCAAAATAAGCAAATGATATAGAGCGGCCCCTCAAGCCTCATCAAACTGGTCCCCAGCCTGCTGCTGCTGTGCTGCTGGGACAAGTGTCTGCTCATGATCCTGCTCATCAACTGGTGGAACTGAAGAGGGCTCAACATCTGCTGTACTAGACGGGGGATCCACCTCGATCACTATTCCCTCTGTATTAGGGAGCTTCCTCTTCTTCTTTGGCCTATACTCCTCTGCCTGTGGCTACTCTGCTGCTGGCTCTCTAGCTGGATCTCCAAATAATAAGTCGAATGGCATCTGATCCGCTAGCAGCTTGTCCACATCCCCTCTCAACTGTGCAACTGACTCCTTGGAAGCTTTCTGTTTCCTTAGCTTTTTGTGCTCCCGATCCAATTTTTCCAAAGCTTTTCCATGTTCCCCAACCGCCTTGGTCAAGGTATCCTGTGTTTCCATCATCTTTTCCTGGTTGACCAAGATCTTTTTCAAAACATCCTCAATGGCGGAGGGAATCTCTATAGTAGCTGGTGCTCCCTGTGACTGCACAACAGTGGTCAAAGAAGATAACTTGGATGTCACAACTGACATCCAATTGTTTAAACTGGCAAGGGAGTGTGCGAGCTGGTTGGCAGTGAACTGGTGAGTCTTTGATGAAGGAATCACCGGATCAGATGCAACTGATGGACCAGCTGTGGAGGAAGGACCTGGGGGAAGTGTCTCATCAGGAGTAGGGTCAGAGGGCTGCTCTGTCGCAACTGGCTCTTCAGACTGGCCAGGTACGGAGGAGGTAGAAGCTGGAGTTTTCTTTCCTCTCTTTGGGTTTTCCGGACCCAACTGATCATACCATGAGTAGGGGGCCACTGGAGGTACCGTAACATCATATCTTTTCTTCTTCACTCTCAACTCTCTGAAGTAAAGGGAGAGTGTGTTCGGAAAGGGGAAGTTTTTTTTTGTTTCGTTCCCGACTTGATAAATCACCCTCGACATTATGTTTCCCACATTCAAAGGGAAGCCCGCCATGATAGCTGCCACCAAGACAGCCCGAGGAAGGGGGACAGAGTGATCGTGTGTAGACGGGTCAAGTCGACTACACACGAAGGTTAACCACCCTTTTGCTTCAAAGTTGAGGGTGTTCCGCAAAATCTTTTCCTCTGCCTTTAACCACACAGGGACTGTACCTGGAGCTGCTAAATGCTCGGCCAACTACGGACGAACCTCCTCTTTCAATGCCAGCTTCTCAAGATATTGAGACTCGTCCGCATCTGCAAACCCCAAAAAGTCATTCAGCGACTTCCCATCAAAGACTACTATCTTGTCCCTCACTTTTGTTGCTTTGGAGTTCTGAACTGTGTGGTGAACATTGCAATAAAACTCCTTCACCATATGCTCGTTTGCAAATTCGACTCTCTCTTTGAAGAATCCCCAACCCTCTCTAGTGCGGAATTGTGCTTGCACGTGAGGGTTGAGTGGGACAAGATCGGCGTCAATGAACCGCCTTTCCGGAATCAACTTTCTCTTCGGCCACCATTCCCTGAATTTGTGGAAAGCGACCTCGCTGACAAACCTATCCTCCCATGCTTCTGGTTTCCTGGTTCTCTCTATACCTCCAACCTGTGGTTCACCCCCTTCGGCATATCCTCCACTATCCCCTGATATTGAAGCTGTGGGTGACGTGGAGTAAGTGCTCCCCTTGTCTTTTTCTGCTCCGGACTCATCAGACGAGTCTGAGATAACATCGACCGGCTCCTTGGAAGAGGCTATATCATCATGATCCGGGGAAGGAAGGTCACGGAGTTGGAATGAAGTGGGCCTATGTGTTGGAGAAGACTCCGAGGTAATGCTCCGTGACGGAGCATACTCACTCCCCGTGGAGTGAGATACAACTTTATCTGCTTCCCTGGTCTTAGGATTTAGCTTTACAATTCCTTTTCCCCTTCCCCCACGGGAGGAACCACCTCTCCCGAATTGTATTTGTTTCCCCGTTCGCTTCTTAGCCACATGTTTTTGAACTATTGTCTGCAAGGAAGACATGTCTAGCATTGTTAGTAAAAGCACATGATATGAAATGGACAGTTCAATTGAATGAAAGAATTGCAGACGCAGTTTCATAGACAGAGGAACGCGGACCGCACCAAAAGGCACGCGGTCCGCGCAATTTACTGATTCACACAATGGTTTCTCTGAATGAACCGACGCGGTCCACACTGTTTTGTGTTACGGCCCCGTAGCTTTAGCGCGGACCGCACAGAAATGGACGCGGACCGCACAGGTGAACTGCCAAAATGGTGACTTCTCTGAACTTTTCACACGCGGTCCGCACTGTTTTGGACCGCGGCCGCGCTGGACTCACGCGGACCCCATAGAAATGTCACGCGGACCTCATGGAGGCGATTCATCATAGTACACAAAAAAGCCACGCGGACCGCGCAAAAATGCTGTGCGGCCGCATAGGGCAGCTTTAACTGAGGCGGAATTTTTTTTTCTCTTAAGTCCCATTTTGATCGGAATTTGACCCCTCAGTGTCCCTACTCAATTAATTACATGGATTTATGCCCCTAAGTCTCACTAAACAATAGAAATCCAAACTAACAGTCATTAAGAATTAGTGAAAATAAGAAGTTATACTAGTAGAGAGTAATGAGAAGAAACAAAAAATTAGGCTATGCATGAAATGAACAAGATTTGTTACCAGAGATTAGTGAAAAATTGACTAAATGAGCAGGGAGTGCGGATGAACAGTGAAAATTTAGAGCTCCAGATGAAAATTTGCGAAAAGATTCAAATAAGGCCCAAGGCTTCTATTTATAGAAAACCCTGGGGCTTTCAGCTTACCTACTAGCGCGGCCGCACAAAAATGGCCGCGGTCCGCGCTGGTTTTCTTTTAGTCACATTTTGACTACTCAGCCCACGCGGACCGCACTGCTTTGATGCGCAGCCGCGTGGGAGTTTATCAGAGACTTGGTAATTCCAGTTTCTCACACGCGGACCGCACAGAAAGGGACGCGGTCCGCGTTGAATTTTTTTCTGAGGATGAACTCACTGCTGCTCAAGCACACGCGGACCGCACTGCTTTGATGCGCGACCGCATGGGGCAATTTCCATGGACTGATCATTTTTTTGTACTTCTTCCCTGCACTGGTTCAACATAATCCCTGCAACACTTCACAAATTATCAGCTCAAAAATCCTACTCTACAACAGAAAAACAAAGAAAAGGAAAAAGACATGGGTTGCCTCCCACGAAGCGCCTGATTTAACGTCGCAGCATGACGCATGTTACCATCACAGTCATTTCAAATGAATGCGCGCCACCACGTGGCTGTCATCAATATTTCCCAAATAATGCTTGACGCGATGCCCATTGACTCGGAAGACTTCACCATTTTTTAATTTTGAGATCAATGGCACCAAAGGGAGTTATCCCAACCACTTCAAAAGGGCCGCTCCACTTGGACTTCAACTTGCCCGGAAATAACCTCAACCGGGAATTGAAAAGAAGAACCATATCACCCACTTTGAATTCCTTCCCTCTGGCATACTTGTCATGAAGGTACTTCATCTTGTCCTTATACAAGGACGAGCTGGAGTAAGCATGAAACCTAAACTCATCAAGTTCATTCAATTGCTCCACCCGAAGATTTGCAGCTACATCCCATTCTAAGTTCAACTTTTTCAGCGCCCACATAGCTTTATGTTCCAATTCTACTGGAAGATGACAAGCCTTTTCAAACACTAATCGATACGGCGACATACCAATCGGCGTCTTGAAAGCTGTACGATAAGCCCAAAGAGCATCATCCAATTTCTTCGACCAGTCAATCCTATTTGCATTGACAGTTTTGGATAAAATACTCTTAATCTCACGGTTGGACACCTCAACTTGGCCACTCGCTTGAGGATGATAAGGAGTGGTTACCTTGTGATTTACCCCATACTTGGCTAGCAGAGAGTCAAAAGCCCGGTTGCAAAAATGAGAACCCCCGTCACTAATTATGGCACGTGGAGTGCCAAACCTCGTGAAGATACTCTTTTTCAAAAATGCCACCACACTTCGAGCTTCATTATTTGGCAAAGCTATGGCCTCAACCCATTTCGACACATAGTCAACCGCTACCAAGATGTAAGTGTTGCCACAGGAACTTACAAATGGTCCCATAAAGTCTATCCCCCAAACATCAAAGATGTCAACCTCTAGAATTGTGTTAAGGGGCATCTCATCTTTCTTCAAAATCCCACCGGCACGTTAGCATTCATCACATCTTTTCACAAAGTCACCGACATCCTTGAACAACGAAGGCCAATAGAAACCACAACTCAACACTTTAGATGCCGTCCTTGCCCCGCCATGATGGCCACCATAGGGCGAAGAGTGACAAGCTTCCACAATACTCAGTTGCTCTTCTTCAGGAACACACCGGCGAATTACACCATCGGTGCAGATTTTAAAAAGATACGGCTCATCCCAATAGTAATCCAAGCAATCCCGCTTGAGCTTCTTCCTTTGGTTAGAAGAGAGATCATACGGAACCACACCGGTAACAAGGTAATTGGCAATGTCGGCAAACCATGGCATGTCTAGCATTGAAATCGAGAGGAGTTGTTCATCCGGAAAAGCATCATTTATCTCAAGGCCGTCCAAAGGCCTCCCTTCCTCCTCCAATCGAGACAAGTGGTCCGCCACTTGGTTTTCACTACCTTTTCTATCAATGATCTCCAAATCAAATTCTTGAAGAAGAAGCACCCATCTCATTAACCTCGCTTTAGAATCTTTCTTCGTCATGAAATACCTAAGGGAGGCATGATCGGTATGAATAATCACTTTGGCCCCCATAAGGTATGGGCGAAACTTCTCCATGGCAAAAACAATGGCAAGCAATTCCTTTTTAGTGACCGTATAGTTATTTTGAGCTTCATTCATTGTCTTACTTGCGTAGTACACCGGATGGAACATCTTGTTGATTCTTTGGCCCAAGACCGCCCCCACCGCAACATCACTAGCGTCGCACATGAGCTCAAAGGGCAAGCTCCAATTTGGTGCGGTAATAATGGGGGTAGTCGTCAACTTTTGCTTTAGAAGCTCGAAAGCCTCCATACATTTCTCATCAAACACATATTTGGCATCTTTCTCAAGCAATTTACACAACGGGTTAACTACCTTAGAGAAGTCTTTGATGAATCTTCGGTAGAAACCCGCGTGTCCAAGAAAACTCCTCACCCCTTTGACAGAAGTAGGGGGAGGGAGATTCGAGATAACCTCAATTTTCGCTTTATCAACCTCAATCCCTCTTTTTGAAATTTTATGACCCAACACAATGCCTTCTTCTACCATAAAATGGCATTTCTCCCAATTGAGAACCAAGTTTGTGTCTTCGCATCGGGCCAATACACGATCCAAGTTTTGCAAGCAATCACCGAAAGAGTCCCCGACCACACTAAAATCATCCATGAAGACCTCCAAAATGTCTTCCACCATATCGGTGAAGATTGCCATCATACATCGTTGGAAAGTCGCCGGTGCATTACATAACCCAAATGGCATTCGAGAGAAGGCGAATGTGCCATAAGGACATGTGAAAGTTGTCTTTTCTTGGTCTTCCGGGGCAATGAGAATTTGGTTATAGCCTGAATACCCATCCAGAAAACAATAGAAAGCCCGACCTGCAAGACGATCAAGCATTTGGTCCAATAACGGCAATGGGAAATGATCCTTTCTAGTCACCTTGTTCAACTTCCGGTAGTCCATGCATACCCTCCAACCCGTCACAGTGCGAGTCGGAATAAGTTCATTATTGTCATTAGTCACCACAGTCATTCCTCCCTTCTTTGGCACACATTGTACTGGAGAAGTCCACGAACTATCAGAAATTGGATACACCACACCGGCGTCAAGCCACTTGATGACTTCCTTTTTAACCACCTCTTGCATGGCTTCATTGAGTCTCCTTTGATGTTCAAGAGACGGCCTAGCATCATCCTCCAATATTATCTTGTGCATGCAAAACGCGGGGCTAATACCCTGAATATCCGCCAAGGTCCATCCAATTGCCCACTTGCGCTTTTGAAGAACCGCCAAAGTGGATTCAACCTGCACGTTAGTCAAGCAAGAAGAAAGTATAACCGGCAAAGTAAAATTAGGACCAAGAAATTCATACCTGAGGTGAGGAGGAAGTGGTTTCAACTCCAACACCGGTGGCTCCTCAATAGATGGCTTGGTGGGAGGAGTTTTGCGATTTTCAAGATCAAGAGATAACTTCCTCGGTTCATAAGAATATGAGCCCATGCCATGTAATGCATTCACACACTCCACCCTTCTAGCATCATCATCAACATCCATGTTCAATAGCACGGCCTCAAGTGGGTCCTCAACATTAGCCATAACGCTTGTGTCATCCACTATCACTGCCGTGACAATGTCAACAAACGAGCACACCTCATTGCTATTTGGTTGCCTCATTGATTTGCATACGTGGAACACCACCTTTTCATCACCAACACGGAAGGTCAATTCTCCCGCTTCCACATCAACCAAGTCCTTTCCCGTAGCTAGGAAGGGCCTCCCAAGAATGATAGGCACCTCAAAATCCACTTCACAATCCAAGATCACGAAATCGGCTGGCAATATGAACTTATCAACACGAACAAGGACATCATCAATAATTCCCAAAGGCCTCTTCATTGATCGGTCCGCCATTTGAAGCCTCATAGAGGTTGGACGAGGTTGTCCGATTTCCAAGGTCTTGAAGACCGAATATGGCATTAAATTGATACTTGCCCCCAAGTCGCAAAGGGCTTTTGCAAAGTCGGCACTTCCAATGGTACATGGGATAGTGAATGCGCCGGGATCCTCAAGTTTTGGAGCCATAGAATGCACAATTGCGCTCACTTGATGGGTCATCTTGATTGTCTCACACTCCATTGATCTCTTTTTTGTAACCAAATCTTTCATGAACTTTGCGTATCCCGGCATTTGCTCGAGTGCCTCCACCAAAGGCACATTGATAGTCAAACTCTTCATCATTTCAATAAATTTCTTAAATTGGTTGTCACCCTTTTGCTTGGCCAACCGTTGAGGGTAGGGCGGAGGAGGTCTAGGCAAGGGTGCCTTGGCTTTTGGCACCTCCGGTTCGGGCATATCAATGACGTGTTCCCTAGACGGGTTCACGGCCTCTTGAGTCTCCTCCTCACCCTCATCAATTGCAATTCTCCCATAATCATTTGCACTTGGTTCGACAACATCCTCAACTACCAATGGAATCTCATCATTTTGCAACTCATCTTCATCTACCGGAACTCGGTTATCTCTTGAGGCATGCACATCACCGCCTCTTCCACTTCGTATTGTTACTGCTATCACATGATTGTTGTGCCCTCCCTTGGGGTTTACTACCGTGTCACTTGGTAGAGCACCCTTTGGGCGAGTATTTAAAGATTGAGAGATTTGGCCTAATTGCACTTCCAAGTTCCTGATAGATGTGTTATGCGAAGCTAATTTGGCCTCGGAATCTTGACTTTTTTTCATCATTTGTTCGAACATGCTCTCTATTCGACTCATGTCATTGCCCGATGAACTCGACCTTTGAGATTGGAACGGAGGCGGGTTATTGGGTTGTTGATACATTGGGGGCCTTTGATAGCCTTGCCCCCTATTACCTTGACCACCATTGTTGTTGTTCCAATTGTTGTTCCCGCTCCAATTTCCTTGATTCCCAGAATTATTGTTCCCCCAATTGCCTCCTTGATTGTTGTTGTAATTCCAATTGCCGCCTTGTTGATTGCCCCAATTACCTTGGGGTCTCCATTGCTGATTCCCTTGGTTGCCTCTATTCCCTTGGTAGTTGTTGACATATTGGACTTCCTCACTTTGGTCATCAAAACCTTCATTCGAATACCCACCACCATCATTGTTGTTGTCATATTGTTCACAATTACCTTGAGGTTGTTGTCCTCTTTGCCTCCTTTTCAACATAGAAACACCTTCCATTGCATTGACTTGGCACGGATTTTGGACTTGTTGCAATTGCGCCTTTGCTAATTGATTCATAGTTTTTGTATGTTCGGCTATCGCTTGGCCATGATCGTGCAATTCCTTGTGCAAATGGATGACCATGGGGTCACCTTGTGGCACGTTTGCTCGGCTTTGCCATGACAAAGAGGTGTCGGCCATTTCATCAAGTACATAACATGCCTCTTGGTAAGAAAGTTTCATAAAATTCCCTCCGGCCAATTGGTTCACAATGCATTGATTTGTGGTGTTGATGCCCTGATAAAAAGTTTGTTGAATCATAGCCTCGGTCATGTCATTATTAGGGTACTCTTTCACCATTGTTCTATATCTTTCCCATATTTCATGCAAAGGTTCTGTTGGCTCCTGCTTGAAAGCTAGAATTTCATCCCGAAGAGCCGCCATATGACTTGGAGAGAAGAACTTGGCAATAAATTTGTCCGCCAATTCATCCCATGTTGTGATAGAATGATTGGGGAGCCTTTCTAACCAATCCAATGCTTTACCCCGAAGAGAGAATGGGAAAAGCCTCAATCTCAACGCGTCCTCGGACACGTTTGTCTGCTTGCTACCCCAACAAGTATCCACGAACCCCTTCAAGTGCTTGTAGGCATTTTGATCGGAGGCACCCGTGAAATAACCTCGTTGCTCGAGCAAGGTCAGCATAACATTTGTGATTTGAAAGTTCCCCGCCCGGATTCGGGGAGGAACAATAGCACTGGCATATCCTTGATTTGGTATAACTCTGGGAGCCACTCTCGGCGGTTACGGAGGAGGGTCTGGAATGTTGTTGTTCTCATTTGCATTTATATTGACATTCCGGCCTCTCCGTGGAAGTTGAGGTAAGACCTCATCTTGTTCTAGATCTCTACCTCCTCCCTCACTATCACATTGCCGAGAGGGTAATTTGCATTAAGAGCCATGGTACCTGATTGATCAACACACAAAATTAGTAAATAAGAAGGAAAGAGAAGCAAAACACAATACTAGTAACACAGATAGTCAACACCGTAAAGTTCCCCGACAACGGCGCCAAAAAGTGATCGCAACAGACTCAACCTAAGGATGAGTGAGCGCTAATACTTTTACCCAATAGCGATATCGGGGTCAATTTTCCACAGGGAACTTCAAATTGGAGGCGAGTATTTGTATGGTCTTAGATAGTGTTTTAGCTCATAATTGATCTTCTAACATTTTTGGTTTTCTTTTGTTTAAGAGCTACAATTTATCAACTACAGTTGTAAAACTAGGTTATGCTAAAATTATGATTCTAAATTGTATGCAAGATAGATAAAAGCACTAGGGATGCAGCATTTACCTAGGTGGTCCACTAACGGGTAGAAATTCCTAATGCAAGAATGACGAATATGGGGCTTATGCTATAACCGTTGCACCTTTTACACCCACTCTCACACCTCTCGGTAGAGAGAGTGATTTTGCCCAATTGACTCTCTCGAGACCAATTGGGTAGGCTAATTTGCCCAAGCAACTTATGGTTCAAGTTGGGTAATTACTCTCTCGAGGTTTAACCCGTTAATTGGGACTACCATTCTCATGGGTCCATCCCGATTCCTTGTTGGAGTTAATCTTGAGGTCATAGACTCTCTTTCTCAAGAAGAGTCAAGACCCACTAAGCTAGACTTAGTGTTTGCAACCACCAAATCTTAGTGAAAACTTAAGATTAATCCAAATAGCAAACACCCAACATCATTCATGCACTAAACAATCACACCCATCAATTTCCCACACTAGGGTTGAGCCACAACCCTAGCTAATGGGTTTAGCTAGACATAGTAGTAACAAAAATCAAAGAAATAATAGATGAAATTGACATAATAGTTAACTACAATGTTAATCTACTTGATTCCACTTTAAAACTAGAAGAAATGGCCCAAAATAGGCTGATAATAGGGTAACACGAGTTCAACTGCTCTATGCTCTCGAACCGCTCTCCAAAAACTCCTGCTAAAAAGTAAAATGTTCTATTTATATTACACAGGAACAACCGGATAAAAATACCCCTGAGGGTCTGGCGCGGACCGCGCACAAATGACGCGCGGCCGTGTAGGACTCTGGGTCTTCATTACTTGCATCTGGTACTGGGTGGCGCAGACTGCACAAAAGTGACGTGCGGCCGCATAAACTTCATCCACGCGGACCACACTGATTAGGTGCGCGGTCTCATGGGCTTTTGTCTCCAGTGATTGCTTCTCTGATTCTCTTAGGCGCGGACCGCACAAAAAAGGATGCGGACCGTGTTGGAACTGGGTGCGGACCGCGCGAGAAGAGGCGCGGACCGCGCAGCTTATCTTATAAATATCATGGCCTCTGAACTTTCCTGCGCGGCCGCGTGGCAAAACAGTGCGGTCCGTGCAGGTTGAACTTGGATATGCCCAGCTTCTGAACTCTCCTACGCGGCCGCGTGGCAAAACAGTGCGGTTCGCGCAGGTTGAACTTGGATATGCCCAGCTTCTGAGCTCTCCTGTGCGGCCGCGTGACAGAACAGTTATCACCGGCCGGGTCGTCACATCCTCCTACACTTAAATATTCATTCGTCCTCGAACGAGCATAAAGATATACCTGAAGTAGTGAAAAGATGATGGTAATGACTGCGCATATCCTGCTCGGTCTCCCAGGTCGCCTCCTCGACTGGCTGACCCCGCCACTGAACCTTCACTGATGCAATGTTCTTTGGCCTTAGCTTTCTGACCTACCTGTCCAATATTGCCACTGGCTCCTCAACATAAGATAGATCCTTGTTAACTAGATTGAACTGAAATCCAACACGTGCGACGAGTTACCGTGATACCTCCAGAGCATCAAAATATGAAATACCGGATAAACTCCGGCCAAGCTGGGAGGTAAGGCAAGCTCATAAGCAGCCTCCCCAACACGCCTCAATATCTCAAAAGGGACAATAAATCTCGGACTCAATTTTCCTTTCTTCCCGAATCTCATGACGCCCTTCATAGGCGAAACCCGCAGAACCCGCTCTCCAACCATATAGGAAACATCACGAACCTTCCGGTCCGCATAACTCTTCTATATGGACTGGGCTGTACGGAGTCTATCCTAAATCACCTTAACCTTCTCTAAAGCATCCTGTACCAAGTCTGTGCCCAATTCTAGCCTCACCCGACTCAAACCAACCCACCAGGGATCTACACCGTCTCCCATATAAATCCTCATACGGTGCCATCTGAATGCTGGACTGATAGCTTTTGTTATAAGCAAACTCCGCCAAGGGAAAGAACTGATCCCAAGACCCTCTAAACTCAACCACACATGTACGGAGCATGTCCTCAAGAATCTGAATAGTGCGCTCAGACTGTCCGTCCATCTGAGGGTGAAATGTTGTACTCAACTCCACCCGAGTACCCAACTTATGCTGAACGACCCTCCAAAATCGTGATGTGAACTGAGTACCTCTATCTGAAATGATGGACACTAGAATACCATGCAGTCGAACAATCTCCCGAATATAAATCTCCACCAACTACTCCGAATAATAAGTAGTACACATAGGAATGAAATGAGCAGACTTGGTCAGCCGATCCATAATCACCCAAATAGCATCGAACTTCCTCAAAGTCCGTGGGAGCCCAACTACAAAAGTCCATGGTGATCCGCTCCCATTTCCACTCCGGAATCTCTATCTGCTGAAGTAATCCACTCGATCTCTTGTGCTCATACTTCACCTGCTGAAAGTTGAGACACTGAGCTACAAATACAACTATATCTTTCTTCATCCGCCTCCACCAATAGTGCTGCCTCAAATCCTGATACATCTTCGCGACACCCCGATGGATGAAATACCGCGAGCTATGGGTCTCCTCCAGAATTAACTCCCGAAGCCCATTAACATTGGGTACGCAAATCCGACCTTGTATCCTCAATACCCCATCATCGCCAATAGTCACATCTCTGGCATCACCGTGCTGAACCTTGTCCTTGAGGACAAGAAAATGAGGGTCATCACACTGTCACTCCCTGATACGATCAAATAAGGAAGACCGAGAAATCATGTAAGCTAGAACCCGACTGGGCTCCGAAAGATCCACTCTCACAAACTGGTTGGCTAAGACCTGAACATCCATCGCCATAGGCCTCTCCGATGCTGATAGATAAGCCAAACTCCCCCAAACTCTCTTCCTGGTGACTCAAAGCATCTGCCACCACATTGGCCTTGCCGGGGTGATACAAAATAGTGATATCATAGTCCTTTAGAAACTGTAACCACCTACTTTGGCGCAAATTTAGATCCTTTTGCTTGAACAGGTGCTTCAAGCTTCGATGGTCAGTATAAATCTCACAGGGAACACCGTATAAGTAATGGCACCAAATCTTTAGGGTGTAAACAATGGCAGCTAATTCAAGGTCGTGAACAAGGTAGTTCTTCTCATGTATCTTCAACTGTCTGGACGCGTAGGCAATCACCCTACCGTCCTGCATCAACACCGCTCCGAGGCCAACCCTTGAGGCATCACAATAGACCGTATAGGACCCCGAACTTGTAGGCAATATCAAAATTAGGGCTGTTGTCAAAGATGTTTTGAGCTTCTGAAAGCTCGCCTCACACTCCTCCATCCACTAGAACGAAGCACCCTTTTGGGTCAACCTAGTCATAAGGGCTGCAATCGATGAAAACCCCTCCATAAAACGACGGTAGTAACCCGCCAAACCAAGGAAACTGCGGATCTCTGTAGTTGAGGATGGTCTGGGCCAACTCTGCACGGTCTCTATTTTCTTGGATCCACCTGAATACCCTCACTCGATACCACATGGCCTAATAATGCCACTAAATCCAACCAAAACTCACATTTCGAGAACTTAGCATATAACTTCTTCTCTCTCAAAGTCTAAAGCACAATCCTCAAGTGCTGCTCATGATCTTCCCGACTCCGGGAATACACTAGAATATCATCAATAAAGACAATGACGAACGAGTCAAGATATGACTGGAACACACTATGCATCAAATGCATAAAAGCTGCTGGGGCATTGGTCAACCCAAATGACATAATAAGGAACTCGTAATGAACATACCGAGTCCTGAAAGTAGTTTTCGGGATATTTGGCTCCCGAATCTTCAACTGATGGTAACCTGAGCGCAAATCAATCTTAGAAAATACCCATGCGCCCTGAAGATGGTCAAATAGATCATCAATACGAGGCAAAGGATAACAGTTCTTCACTGTAACCTTATTCAACTAGTGATAATCAATACACATATGCATAGAACCATCCTTTTTCTTCATGAACAAGACAGGAGCACCCCAAGGTGATACACTGGGCCGAATAAAACTCTTATCAAGTAAGTCCTATAACTGATCCTTCAACTCAGAAGGAGCCATACGATACGGAGGAATAGAAATGGACTGAGTGCCCGGCAACAGATCAATGCCAAAATCAATATCTCTATCATGCGGCATGCCTGGAGGATCAGCTAGAAACACATCGGGAAAATCCCGTACTACTGGAACTGAATCAACTGAAGGGGTATCAATACTGACATCTCTCATAGAAGCTAGATACGCGTCGCACCACTTCTCAACCATACCTGAGCTTTAAGAAAAGAAATAACTCTACTAGGAGTGTGATCTAAAGTACCCCTCCACTCAACACGCGTTACCCCCAGCATAGCCAGCGTCACAGTTTTAGCGTGATAATCAAGAATAGCATAATGGGGCGACGACCAGTCTATGCCCAAGATAATGTCAAAATCTACCATGTTGAGCAACAATAGATCAACTCTGGTCTCAAAACTACTAAGAGCAACAAAACATGACTGATAAACGTGGTCCACAATAAGAGAATCTCCCACAAGAGTAGAAACATAAATAGGAGAACTCAAAGAATCCCGAGATACACCCAAATGCGGAGCAAAATAAGAAGACACATAAGAGTAAATAGAGCCTGGATCGAATAGAACCGATGCATCTCTGTGGCAAACCAATATAATACCTGTGATGACAGAATTAGAGGCAACAACCTCGGTACGGGCAGGAAGGGCATAGTATCTGGCCTAGCCTCCCCCTCTAGGGCGACCTCTACCTCCCCGAACTCCACCTCTAGCTGGATGAGCAGGTAGGGTAGCAACTGGAGCTGTAATCATAACCTGTGAACTCTGCTGGGCACGCTGTGGCTAAGAAGTCTGTGGAGGTGCACTCCTACCAAGTCTAGGGCAATCCCTCACCACGTGGAATGTGTCACCACACTCAAAACAAGCTCTGAGAGGACGTGGCGGCTGTGACTGGCTCGGACCTGGTCTGTTGGACTGACCTCAGAAAGTACCCAGCGCAGGAGGCGCGCTAGAAACTGGAGGTGCATAATAAGGCTCCTGGGGCCTAGCAGGAGCTGAAGCACTACTGGATACTAGAAGATCTCAATGAACGGGGCGACTCACATAACCCCTACCATGACGACTTGCAGCTAGGGTGCAGGCACCACAATAATAGCCTGACTCTCGAGACCTCTTGGTCTCCCTCTCCTCTCTCTCCCTAGCATGCATACCCCCAATCCTCCTAGCAATGTTCACCATCTGTTGATAAGAAATATCCATCTCCAACTCACGAGCCATGCTAGATCTGATGCTGGGAATAAGGCCCTCAATAAATCGGCAAACTCTCTCACGAATAGTAGAAACCAAGGTTGGTGCATGCCTAGCCAAACTGGTGTAACAGACAGCATACTCTGAAACAGTCATAGCACCCTGGCGAAAATGCTCAAACTCTGCGCGCCATGCGTCCCTGAGGCTCTGAGGGACATACTCCCTCAGGAACAGATCTGAAAACTGAGTCTAAGTCAGTGAAGCAGCCTCATCTGGACTGTCTAACTCATAGGTGTGCCACCACTCACAGGCAGCTCCTCGAAGCTGGAAGGTAGCGAAAGAAACCCTGCTCGATCTTCAGATACCCATGGTACGAAGAATGTGATAACACTCATCAAGAAATCCCAGAGCATCGTCCGATGCTAGACCACTGAATACAAGGGTCTTGTACTTATTAAACCTCTCAAGCCTCAGTTGCTCACCCTCGGAAGCCGCTGCCCTGTCCTCGGGATGAACTGGCACTGCAGGTGGCACATGGATAATCTCAGGGACTTGTTCAACATGCACTCACTTCTCAGGAGTGCGGGCGGCGGGAGTCTGTGCTCCTCCCCCGACCTGGGACGTAGCTGCAGCAAAGGGAAGCAACCCTGCCTGAGCCAAAGTAGTGTACATGCTTATAAACTGTGCCAAAGTCTCTTCAAAAGCTGCGGTAGTATTAGCAGTAGGCGTGTCAGGTGCCTGGACTCCGGCTGGAACTGCTGGTGGTACCTCAGCGGCAGCTCGCGCAGGTACTCTAGCTGCACCACGTGCGCATCGTCGGCCTCTACCCCAGCCCCGGCCTCTGACGGTTGCAGTAGGGGGCGCGAGTGCCTGATCATCTCGGGTGGCACGTGTCCTCACCATCTGTGAGAGAGTAGAAGATAGAAGTTTAGAATTGTGATGTCAAAATATTGCACGACAAGGAAATCAAATGAAGTGGAATTTTTCTAACAGCTACATAGCCTCTTGTAGATAAGTACAGACGTCTCCGTACTGATAAGCGAGACTCTAATAAAACGGCTTGTGATCTATGACTCCTTTGAACCTAAAGTTCTGATACCAACTTGTCACGACCCCGGTTCGCCCTCCGTGAACCATCGTGACGACACCTAGTCTCTACAACTAGGTAAGCCTAATTTGCGGAATAAAAACCAAAATTTGCAGAAGTAAACAATTTAAAACACAAATAAAGTAGTAACAGTGTTTAAATGTGCCGCTCGGCTTACACCATGTTTACTCTCAATACCAATACATAAATCCAAGACTCGGAAACCCACGAATCACAAGCTAAGATCAATACTACATAGCTCTAACTCCGGAATGTCTAAAAAGAACAGGAAAGTACAGAAGGGCTAAATACTAAAAGTAGGAATAGAAAGGGACTTCTTTGTCTGCGGACGCGACAGATGTACCTCAAAGTCTCTAGAGCAGTAGCCTCCTCAAGAATGATAGGCCTGAGTAGCGGTACCTGGATCTGCACATGAAAACACATGCGTAGAGAGGGCATGAGTACACCACAACAGTACTTAATAAGTGCCAAGCCTAACCTCGGTTGGGTAGTGACGAGGAAAGGTCAGGGCCCTACTGAGATTAAATAAATATAAAGATGACAGGATAAGGTAAGCAGTACAATTGAAAATCTACAGTAAGAATCTATACAGGTTAATAAGAGTACAATAACAAAATAGAAATAAAGGCAAACACCAGGAAATACCACTCATAACAAGGATGATAACCGGGGATATCTTGGTATCCCAAGGATTTCTTGGTATCCTTAATATACGTGCCAGAGATCTCTTGGTATCCCGAGGATCTCTTGGTATCCTTAATTATATGCTAGGGATCTCTTAGTATCTCGAGAACCTCTTGGTATCCTCAATATATGTGCCAGGAATCTCTTGGTATCCCGCACCTCAGACCAGATCATAAATACGTACAGGGGATCTCCCGAGATGCCATAACGTAATACCCAATAAGCTAAATTTTGTACCAAGTAAACAGTTAATTCTAGCATAACATGCTTCACGTAATGCAATTAAGGCAGTTTAGGCAAATAGGCAATTAAGTCAACTAAGCATGCTTTTCTAAACTAGCAACATGCTAAATACGCAAGTAGAATAAAACAGGAAAAAAAACTCAATTGAAATACTTAAGGAAAAACCGGATTTTCAACAATTAGCTCAAGTACGCGCTCGTCGCCTCACGTACAAGGCATTTCAATTATCAAATATATCATATCCTAAGGAGAAGGTCCCCCACACAAGGTTAAACAAGCTATTTACCTCAAACTAGCTCAAAATCAACCCGACACCATGTCTTTGCCACAAGTACTCGACTCCAAATGGCCCAAATCTATTCAATTCAATTGCATGACGTAAATAACATTTCAAGTAACTGATTCTACAATTAATGTCACGACCCAAATTTCCCACCCTCGGGAGTCATGATGGTGCCTACTAATAAGAGCAAGGCAAGCCAATCCTTAACTACCTTTTTCATTAATAATTTTTTTTAATTACCAGCGATAACATGAAAACAGCGGAATTAAATAAATAAGCGGAAGTCAACAATTTTTATAACTCAAGACTACGTCTATTACAACCTTCGAAACCTCAATACCCAAAACCTGGTGTAACAGTGTCACAGACTGTCTATGAGTCACTACAAACAAGGCCTGAAGAAAATATCAATAATCTCAGCATCCCGACAAGGGAGATAATCAACAAAGCAACAAACAGCCCGACAAAGGAACAATATCAATAATCTCAGCGTCCCGACAAGGAAGATAATCAACAAAGCAACAAACATCCCGACAAGGGAACAATTTAATAACTCTTTCTCTTTCTTTCACTTTTACTTCATAACTCACTTTACCATTTGAGCCAATGCTCCAAAGGGTTCAATCATCTCATATACTTTCACACTTTGTAATATAACTCGAGCCAATGCTCCTCGAAGTTCAAAGGTCATAATTTCTTTCACAAGCTTTTCACAACATAAAGAAATCATCACTAAGGCATAACAAAATCAGTATATTCACAATATAAACACTCACGGTCATGCTAGACACCAATGTATAGATACTCCTCACCATGCCTATACGTCGTACTCAATAATTATCACATATCAAATAGGACTCAACTCCTAATCCCTCAAGCTAAGGTTAGACCAAACACTTACCTCAAACTTCCACGGCCAAGTCAATCCTCAATTACCGCTTTTCCTCTCAAATTCGGCTCCAAATCAATTGTATCTATACATGAATGACTTCATAACATCAACAAATGCTAAACAATTCAAATCCATTGCCTAATTATAGCTTTTCCATCATTCTTCCCAAAAACCCAAAAATCGACCCCGGGCCCGCTTGGTCAAAACACGAGGTTCAGACCAAAATCAAATCACCCATTCATCCACGAGCCCGAATATATAATTTTTTTTTCAAATCTGACCCCAAAACGAGGTCTAACTCAAGAAAAATCAAAAGCCCTAACTCTACCCAAATCCTTAATTTTCTACCCTTAATCATATGTTTTAGGCCTACAAATTCGTTAGATGTTGAGGAAAATGGAAGAAAACGAGTTGGAGATTACTTACCCAAGAAGTTTTGGTGAAAAAGTTCTTCAAGGATTTTCTTGGAGCTTTGGAGAAGAAGAGTTTTATAAAATTTTGAGAAATCCCGTTTGCATTCTGTTTTTGAAACTTAAAATAACTGGGAGATTTAAAGCTACGCGTTCGCAACAGACCTCTCGCGTTCGCGATGGGTCACGCCTTTTGGCCTTCGCGTTCACATCAAGGGGATCACGATCGCAAAGCTACAGATCTCGAGCCCTCGCATCCGCGTGCAAACGAACGCATTCACGATGAACAAATTGGGTGACCCTCCCCTGAACCCTACGCGTTCGCGAAGGGTTTCCTCCCTTACTTCGCGTTCGCGTCCCAAAGATCGCTTTCGCGATGAAGAAACTGGGCACCTAGGATCTTTGCCTTACGCGTTCGCGAGTAGGACCACGCGAACGCGAAGAACAAATTCCCTGTGCACTGACTGCAGAAAACCTGCAACTTTTACAAGGCTAAAACCATTCCGAAACACCTCCGAAACACTCCCGAGCCCTCGGGGCTCCTAACCAAACACATGTACTAACTCAACAATATCATACGAACTTATCCGTGCGATCAAATCACCTAAATAACCTCAAAAACAATGAATCAAATCTCAATCAAGAAGTTTTTCCAAAAACTTCATCAAGTTTCAAATTTAGGATTTCAAGTCCGAAACACGTCAAACGATGTCCGATTTCAACTAAATTTTACAAGAAGAACTTAAAACATATATAAGACCTGTATCGGGCGCCGGAACCAAAATACGGGCCTGATACCATCGCTTTCTAATCAGATTTCATTTCCAATTTCCTTAAACATTTTCAGAAAAAACAATTTTTACTTAAAAATTTATTTCTCGGGCTTGGGACCTCAGAATTCGATTCCGGACATACGCCCACGTCCCATATTTTCCTACAGACCCTTCGGGACCGTCAAATCACGGGTCTGGGTTCGATTGCCCAAAATGTTGATCAAAGCCAAACTTATTCATTTTAACATCAAAACTTAGCATTTTTCACAAAATTTCATATTTAAACTTTCCGGCTATGTGCCCGGACTGTGCACGCAAATCGAGGCAACTCTAAATGAGGTTTTCAAGGCCTCGGAAGTATAGAATGGATAAGAAAACAGGTGATGACCCTTTGGGTCGTTACATTCTCCACCTCTAAAACAACCGTTCGTCCTCGAACGGATAGAAGAAGGAAGTACCTGAGTCGGGGAATAGATGAGGATAACGGCTTCGCATATCGGACTCGGATTCCCAGGTCGATGCCTCAGGAGGCTGACCTCTCCACTGAACACGAACAAAAGGGAAACTCTTGGATCTCAACTGACAAACCTGCCGGTCTAGAATAGCTACTGGCTCCTCCTCATAGGACAAGTCCTTGTTCAACTGGATAGTGCTAAAATCTAACACGTGGGATGGATCGCCGTGATACTTCCGAAGTATGGACACATGGAACACTGGATACACGGCTGATAAGCTCGGCGGCAATGCAAGTCTATAAGCCACCTCTCCCACTCGATCAAGAATCTCAAACGGACCAATGAACCTAGGGATAAGCTTTGACTTCTTCCCAAATCTCATCACGCCCTTCATAGGCGACACTCGGAGCAATACCCGCTCACCAACCATAAAAGCCACATCTCGAACCTTACGATCTGCATAGCTCTTTTGCTTGGACTGAGCTGTACGAAGCCTATCCTGAATGATCCTGACCTTGTCCAAGGCCTCCTGAACCACATCCATACCTAACAATCGAGCCTCTCCCGGCTCAAACCATCCAACCGGAGATCGACACCGCCTACCATATAAAGCCTCATAAGGAGCCATCTGGATACTCGACTGGTAGCTGTTGTTGTAGGCAAACTATGTTAAAGGCAAGAACTAATCCCACGAACCTCCAAAGTCAATAACACAAGCTCGGAGCATATCCTCCAATATCTGAATAGTCCGCTCAGACTGCCCGTCCGTCTGAGGATGAAATGCTGTACTCAACTCAACCTAGGTGCCCAACTCTCGCTGAACTACTCTCCAGAAACGCGAAGTAAACTGCATACCTTAGTCCAAAATGATAGATACTGGCATACCATAAAGGCAAACAATCTCCCAGATATAGATCTCAGCTAACCTCTCGGATGAATATGAGACTGCCACATGAATGAAATGCACTGACTTGGTCAGCCTATCAATAATGACCCAAACTGCGTTGAACTTCTTCCGAGTCAGCGGAAGTCCAGTAACGAAGTCCATAGTGATCCGCTCCCACTACCACTCGGGAATCTCAATCCTCTGAAACAATCCACCAGGCCTCTGATGCTCATACTTAACCTGCTGATAATTCAAACACCGAGCCACATGTGCAACAATATCCTTCTTCATTCTACGCCACGAATAATGCTGTCGTAAATCCTGATACATCTTCGCGGCGCCCAGATGAATAGAGTACCGGGAACTATGGGCCTCCTCTAAAATCAACTCCCGAAGCCCATCCACATTAGGCACACAAACTCGACCCTGCAATCTCAAAACTCCATCAGCATCTAAGGTAACCTGCTTGGCACCTCCAAGCTGCACCGTGTCTCTAAGGACACACAAATGGGGATCATCAAACTGCCGATCATAGATACACTCCAATAACGAAGAACGAGGGACTATGCAGGCTAATACTCGATTAGGCTCAGAAATATCCAAACTCATAAATCAATTGGCCAAATCCTGAACATCCAAAGCAAGTGGCCTCTAACCGACTGGAATATAAGCAAGACTGTCCATACTGGATGACTTTCTACTTAAATCATCGACTACCACATTGGCCTTTCCCAGGTGATATAAGATAGTGATATCATAATCCTTCAACAATTCCAACCACCTCCTCAGCCTCAAATTCAACTCCTTTTGCTTGAACAAATACTAAAGACTCTTGTGATCAATGAACACCTCACATGACACGCCATACAGATAATGCCTCCAAATTTTCAGTGCATGAACAATGGCTGCCAACTTTAAATCATGCACCGGATAGTTCTTCTCATGAATCTTCAACTGCCGTGATGCATAGGCAATGGCCTTGCCATCCTGCATCAACACTACACCAAGCCCAATGCGAGATGCATCATAATAAATGGTACAAGGCCCTGAACCTGTGGGCAAAACTAACACCGGTGCCGTAGTCAGAGCTGTCTTGAGCCTCTGAAAGCTTGCCTCACACTCGTTCGACCATCTAAACTGGGCACCCTTATAGGTCAACCTAGTCATCAGGGCTGCGATAGATGAGAACACCTCCACGAACCGATGATAGTAGCCTGCCAATCCCAAGAAACTCCGAATCTCTATAGCTGATGCTGGTCTAGGCCAGTTCTTGACTGCCTCAATCTTCTTCGGGTCAACCTGAATACCCTCTGCTGATACGACATGACCCAGGAATGCAACTGAACTTAACCAGAACTCACACTTCGAGAACTTTGCATATAGCTATACTTCAAAGTCTGAAGAACCACTTTGAGATGCTGCTCGTGCTCCTCCTGGCTGCGGAAATATATCAGAATATCATCAATGAAAATTATCACGAACGAGTCCAAATAAGGCCTGAACACTCGGTTCATCAAATCCATAAAAGTTGCTGGGGCATTTGTCAACCCGAATGATATAACTAAGAACTCATAATGCCCGTACCGAGTGCGGAATGCTGTTTTA
Organism: Nicotiana sylvestris; assembly: GCF_000393655.2. NCBI lineage: Eukaryota > Viridiplantae > Streptophyta > Magnoliopsida > Solanales > Solanaceae > Nicotiana > Nicotiana sylvestris. The sequence continues at coordinate 140,913,255 of NC_091058.1, forward strand.
GGGACATCAGATGCCCTAATCCTCAACTGATGGTAGCCAGATCTCAAGTCAATCTTTGAAAAATGCCTTGGCTCCCTGAAGTTGATCGAACAAATCATCAATCCTCGGCAGTGGATACTTATTCTTGATTGTAACCTTGTTCAACTGCCGATAATAAATGCACATTCTCATTGAACCATCCTTTTTCTTAACGAACAGCACCAGCGCACCCCAAGGCGAAATGCTGGGCCTAATGAAACCCTTCTCAAGCAAGTCTTGCAGCTACTCCTTCAACTCTTTCAACTCTGGCGGGGCCATGCGATATGGCGGAATAGAAATGGGCTGAGTGCCCGGAGCCAAATCGATGCAGAAATCAATATCCCTGTCGGGTGGCATCCCCGGCAGGTCTGAAGGGAAAACCTCAGGAAACTCACGAACAACGGGCACAGAATCGATAGAAGGGACCTCAGCACTAGAATCACGAACATATGCCATATAGGCCAAACACCCCTTCTCGACCATACACCGAGCCTTCACATAAGAAATAACACTGCGGGTAGAATGACTAGGAGTCCCTCTCCACTCTAAACGGGGCAAATTCGGTAAGGCTAAGGTCACAGTCTTGGCATGGCAGTCCAAGATAACGTGGTAAGGTGATAACCGGTCCATCCCCGATATAACATCGAAATCGACCATGTCTAGGAGCAACAAATCCACGCGAGTCTCAAGACCCCCAATCACCACAATACAAGAACGATGGACTTGATTGACCATAATAGAATCAACCACCGGTGTAGACACATAACCAGGAGTACTCAATGAATCACTAGGCATGACCAGGTACGATGCAAAATAAGATGACACGTATGATTACGTAGACCGCGGATCAAATAGCACTGAACCATCTCTATTACAGACCATAATGGTACTTGTAATGACTGAATGACCACCTCGGAAACTCTGAACCAGCAGTGCACTAATGGGAGCTGGTGGTGCACTGTAAGACTTTTGATCAGAATAATACGTCTGAGAACCACGTCCACCTGAAGTACTATGTGAGACCTGGAGAGCTGACTGAAAAGGCATAGGAGGATGGCCTCTACCATATGAATCTCTACCTCTAGATGAGGTATCACTGAATCTGCCTGAATGACAGGGCCTCTTATCCGACCCATGACCACTTCCTTGTGACAGAACCATCTCAACTCTACGGGCCACATTGGTCGCCTCCTGAAAGGTGATCTTACTCCCGACCTCCTTGGCCATCTGAAAACGAATCGACTGAATAAGACCATAAATAAACCTCCTCACCCTCTCTTTCTCGGTGGGAAGTATGACAAGAGCATGGCAAGCTAGATCGATAAACCTGGTCTCATACTGGGTGATCGTCATAGAACCCTGCTGGAGGCGCTCAAACTGCCACCGATAGGCCTCTTTATGAGTAACGGGGAGAAAATTCTCCAGAAACAACACTGTAAACTGCTCCCATGTCAAAGATGGAAACCCAGCCGACCTGGCTAAGCAATAATCCCTCCACCAAGTCTTGGCGGATCCAGACAGACAAAAGGTAGCAAAATCAACTCCATTGGTCTCAATGATCCCCATGTTCCGAAGAACCTCATGACAACTATCTAGATAATCCTAGGGATCCTCAGTAGATGTATCGTTAAATGTAGAAGTGAAAAGCTTGGTGAACATATCCAGCCTCCACAAAGCATCGACGGACATAGCCGCTCCATCGCTGGTCTGAGCTACTACACCCGGCTGAACTGCTCCAGCTGGATAAACCGCTGGAATCTGAATCTGGGGAGCCACCTGTTCTGGAGTGCGAGTAGCAGGAGTCTGAGCCCCTCCTCCAGCCTGAGCAGTGGCTGGTGCTACAAGAAGCAAACCTGCTCGGGTGACACTCTCCATGAGGCCCACCAATCGAACTAGAGCGTCCTGAAGAACTAGGGTGGTAATGAACCCTCTAGGACCTGAGCTGGGCCCACCGGAACTGCTGGGTCCAGAACCTCCTCCTCAAAATCAACCTGAAGCTCCGCCACTGGTGCTGCTGCTCGGGACTGAGCTCTGCCCCTACCTCGGACTCTAGCACGGCCTCAGCCTCACCCTCTACCCCTAGTGGAAGCTACTGCTGGGGGCTCGGGCTGCTGAGCAGTAGATGAGGAAGCGCGTGTTCTCGCCATCTGCAAAAGAACGGAGTAGAAATTCAATCAGTATTGGGAAACAGAACCGCACGACAAGAAAGAACAAACGTGAAGTTTTCCTAACTCTGTAGCTCTAGGGGATAAATATAGACGTCTCCGTACCGATCCCTCAGACTGTACTAAGTTTGTCTGTGAACTCTGAGACCCATAAAACCTAGAGCTCTGATACCAACTTGTCACGACCCGGATTTCCTACCCTCGGGAGTCGTGATGGTGCTTACTAATGAGAGCTAGGCAAGCGAACCCTTAACTACCTTTTTCATTAACAATTATTTTTTCAATTACCAGCGATAACATGAAAACAACGGAATTAAATAAATAAGCGGAAGTAAACAATTTTTATAACTCAAGACTACGTCTATTACAACCTTCAAAACCTCAATACCCAAAACCTGGTGTCACAGTGTAACAGACTGTCTAAGAGTCACTACAAACAAGGCCTGAAGAAAATACAATAAACTGTTTCTGAATGAAAGAAAATGAAATAGGGAATAGAGATAGAGGGAGACGCCAGGGCCCACGAATGCCTGCAAGTCTACCTTGGGTCTCCGGTTGGACTGAAGGAGGCCCTCCAACTACTGTCCGTAAGCTACTCCAATATCTGCACACAGTGCAGAGTGTAGTATCAGCATAACCGACCCCATGTGCTGGTAAGGGTCTGCGCTCAGCCCATTCCTATTTGCCCTGGTGATGGATGCACTGACTCATCATATTCAAGGGGAGGTTCCATGGTGCATGCTATTTGCTGATGACATTATTCTAATTGACGAGACAAGAGGCGGCATCAACGAGAGGCTAGAGATTTGGAGACATGCTCTTGAGTCTAAAGGTTTCAAGTTGAGTAGGACGAAGACGGAATACCTCGAGTGCAAATTTGGAGTTGAGCCGACGGAAGCGGGAGTTGAAGTGAGGCTTGACTCTCAAGTCATTCCCAAGAAAGGTAGTTTCAAGTACCTTGGATCGGTTATTCAGGGGATCGGGGAGATTGACGAGGATGTCACACACCGTATAGGGGTGGGGTGGATGAAGTGGAGGTTAGCGTCGGGAGTCTTGTGTGACAAGAAAGTGCCACCGTTACTAAAAGGAAAGTTTTATAGAGCAGTGGTTAGGCCTGCCATGTTGTATGGAACTGAATGTTGGCCGGTAAAGAACTCACACACCCAGAAGATGAAAGTAGCAGAGATGAGGATGTTGAGGTGGATGTGCGGGCATACAAGGATGGATAAGATTAGGAATGAAGATATTCGAGAGAAGGTGGGTGTGGCCCCCATGGAGGACAAGATGCGGGAAATGAGACTCAGATGGTTCGGGCACATTCAGAGGAGGAGCACTGATGCACCGGTGAGGAGGTGTGAGCGACTGGCTGTAGTGGGCACACGGAGAGGTAGAGGGAGACCTAAGAAGTATTGGGGAGAAGTGATCAGACATGACATGGCACGACTTAGGATTACTGAGGACATGGCCCTTGATAGGGATTTATGGAGGTCGAGCATCAGGGTTGTAGGTTAGGGGAGAGTGTGAATATTTCTACAGTACAATAGAGAGAGACTATCCAGTTAGGAGTTAGACTAGGAATGTCATTAGGCGTCTATTGATGCAGGGCTTTACCTTCTAGTTGTGTTATACAGCCATCTATTTCGTATTTTCGTTGTTGTATCCTGTATTTCATATTTCATATCTCTTATATATTGTTGCTATTTTATTACGCATTTTTATAGTACTAATGTATCATCTCCTATTGCTTCTTTTGAGCCGAGGGTCTCTTGGAAACAGCCTCTCTACCCTTCGGAGTAGGGGTAAGGTCTGCGTACATATTACCCTCCCCAGACCCCACTTGTGGGATTATACTGGGTCGTTGTTGTTGTTGTTGTTGTTTCTTTCACTTTTACTTCATAACTCACTTTACCATTTGAGCCAATGCTCCAAAGGGTTAAATCATCTCATATACTTTCACACTTTGTAATATAACTTGAGCCAATGCTCCTCGAAGTTCAAAGGTCATAATTTCTTTCACAAGCTTTTCACAACATAAAGAAATCATCACTAAGGCATGAAAGGCATAACAAAATCAGGATATTCACAACATAAACACTCACGGTCATGCTAGACACCAATGTATAGATACTCGTCACCATGCATATATGTCGTACTCAACAATTATCACATAGGAAATTGGACTCAACTCCTAATCCCTCAAGCTAAGGTTAGACCAAACACTTACCTCAAACTTCCACAGCCAAGTCAATCCTCAATTACCGCTTTTCCTCTCGAATTCGGCTCCAAATCAATTATATCTATACATGAATGACTTCATAACATCAACAAATGCTAAACAATTTAAATCCATTGCCTAATTATAGCTTTTCCATCATTCTTCCCAAAAACCCAAAAATCGACCCCGGGCCCACTTGGTCAAAACACGAGGTTCGGACCAAAATCAAATCACCCATTTATCCACGAGCCCGAATATATAATTTATTTTCAAATCTGACCCCAAAATGAGGTCTAACTCAAGAAAAATAAAAAAGCCCTAACTCTACCCAAATCCCTAAGTTTCTACCCTTAATCATATATTTTAGGCCTAGAAATTCATTAGATGTTGAGGAAAATGGAAGAAAACGAGTTGGAGATTACTTACCCAAGAAGTTTTGGTGAAATGTTCTTCAGGGATCGTCTTGGAGCTTTGGAGAAGAAGAAGTTTTGTATAATTTTGAGAAATCCCGTTTGCATTCTGTTTTTGAAGCTTAAAATAACTGGGCGATTTAAAGCTACCGTTCGCGACAGACCTTTCGCGTTAGCGATGGGTCAGGCCTTTTGGCCTTCGCGTTCGCATCAAGGGGCTCGTGATTGCGAAGCTATAGCTTCTCGAGCCCTCTTGTCTGCATGCAAACGAACGCGTTCGCGATTAACAAATTGGGTGGCCCTCCCCTGAACCCTACGCATTCATGAAGGGTTTCCCCCCTCAGCTTTGCGTTCGCGATGAAGAAACTAGGAACATGGGATCTTTGCCTTACGCGTTCGCGGGTGGGACCACGCGAACGCGAAGAACAAATTCCCTGTGCACTGGCTGCAGAAAACCTGCAACTTTTACATGGCTAAAACCATTTCGAAACACCTCCGAAACACTCCCGAGGCCTCGGGGCTACTAACCAAACACATGTACTAACTCAACAACATCATACGAACTTATCCGTGCGATCAAATTGCCTAAATAACCTCAAAAACAATGAATCAAACCTCAAAATCAAGATTTTTTTCCAAAAACTTCATCAAGTTTCAAATTTAAGATTTCAAGTCCGAAACACGTCAAACGACGTCCGATTTTAACCAAATTTTACCGGAAGAACTTAAAACAGATATAAGACTTGTACCGGGCGCTGGAAACAAAATACGGGCCCGATACCATCGCTTTCTAATCTGATTTCATTTCCAATTTCCTTAAACATTTTCAGAAAACAATTTTTGCTTAAAAATTCATTTCTTGGGCTTAGGACCTCGGAATTCGATTCTGGACATACGCCCACGTCCCATATTTTCCTACGGACCATCCGGGACCGTCAAATTATGGGTCTGGATCCGTTTGCCCAAAATGTTGATCAAAGCCAAACTTATTCATTTTAACATCAAAACTTAGCATTTTTCACAAAATTTGATATTTAAGCTTTCCGGCTACGCGCCCGGACTGCGCATGCAAATCTAGGCGACTCTAAATGAGGTTTTCAAGGCCTCGGAAGCACCTAATGGATAAAAAAACAGGTGATGACCCTTTGGGTCGTCACAATTAAAGTCTAAGGTAATACGCGAAATTATGTAAAATGACCAAAATACCCCTCGGGCCCATGTCTCGGAATCGGGTGAAATTTACATTTCAGAAACCTCGTACTCTCACAAATCTATACATAACAAGAACATTGAAATCGGAGTCCAAATGAACCCTCAAATCCTCATTTAAAGGCCTCTTAAACTCAAGCCCTAATTAACCATTTTTCCCAAATTTCTCACCACTAATTAGGTCTTTAATCAAATAAAAACGAGTTATGAAGTCAAGGATGTTACCTCCAAGCGATTCCCCTCGAATCCTTCTTCTATCCCCTTAAAGAGCTCCAAAAACGATTATAAATGGTGGAAACAAACCCCCAAGTCGCGGAACCCCTTTTAATATAATGCCCAGTATTTTCGCATCTGTGGTCATGGGACCGCATCTGCGGTCCTGCTTATGCAAAACACATGTCGCATCTGCGACTTTCACTTAACGAGCCAGCTTTCGCATCAGCGACTCTAAATCCGCAGATGCGGTACCGCTTCTGCGGTTCCTCAAGAAAAGACCAAAATCCGCTTCTACGCCCCCTTAGCCGCTTCTACGGCACCGCATCTGCGGTCCCCAAACCGCATATGCAAAAATACCAGAAGAAATAAAAGTACAGCAGCTGTAACATCTCCTCAAATCCTCGTTAACCATCTGAAATCACCCCGAGGCCCCCGGGATCTCAACCAAAAGCACAAACATCACCTAATACCTTATCAAACTTGTACCAATTCTTAAAACACTTAAAACAACCTCGAAACCTTGAATTAACTAAGGATTTAAGCCTAAGAACTCCAAATTTTCTCAAAATATGTTTTCGATCAAAAAGTCTATCAAACCTCGTCCGAATGACCTGAAATTTTGCACACACATCACATTAAACAATGCGGAGCTACTCCAACTTCCGGAATTCCATTCCGACCTTCAGATCAAAATCTCACTATCGAACTGGAAACTTCAAAAATTCAACTTTTGACATTTCAAGCCTAAATTAGCTATGGACCTCCAAAACACAATCTGAACAAGCTCCTAACCCCGAAATCAACCAACAGAGCTAACGGAACCATCGAATTTCTATTCCGAGGCCATCTTCACACTGTTCCGACTAAGGCCAACTTTCCAACACTTAAGCTCTCATTTAGGGATTAAGTGTCCCAAAACTCTCTGAAACTCAAAACCGAACATCCCAACAAATCGAAATAGCAGAAATAAACTTGAGAAAAATAGTTAATAGGGGAACGGGGCGTAAATTCTTAAGACCACCAGTTGGGTCGTCACATAAATACAACTACAATAATATACAACTTAAATACAAATTTTATATAAAATTAATATAATATGTCTTTTGTATATTTTGTGTCTGATTTATACATAGTAAAAATAAATTTCATACAACTAATTATATATTATATAATTTATCTACAACTTATCAACAACTTTCACGCATTATTTCTACCAGTTAAATACAACTACAATAATATACAACTTAAATACAACTTTTATACAAATTTTATACAATATGTCTTTTGTATTTTGGTATCTGATTTATACATAGTAAAAATAAATTTCATACAACTAATTATATATTATACAACTTATCTATAATTGTTATACATTATTTCTACTCAGTTATATATAACTACAATATTATACAACTTAAATATAATTTTTATACAATGTTGCTCTACTTTCATACAATCGTTAAATAAATAAATAAAAATATATAAGCAACATAGTACAATTTTTTTACAATTCTTTTACAATTTTACGGTAATTTTGTAAATATAATGTATATCATGTCTTCTTTTTCCTTCTTCTTCTTCTTCGAGTTTCAATTTGAAATTCAGCCAAAACCAAGTGTAATTTTTACCAAGATCCCTCAAAATTGAGATATAAACTCCAAACCATATTCCTAATTATTTGCAACAACACCCAATCCAAACAAATAATGGTTTTTGAAAACCCAAATTCGAATTCAAAGCTTTTTAATGGTTGTTAATGGTGGAATTGTTGCTCTCTTTTCCTTTGCTTTACATTATTGAAATTGGGGATTGAGAGATAGGGAGAGACGTAGAGAGAATTCCCAATTCTTTGCAACAACACCTAATTCAAACAAATAATATTTTTTGAAAACCTAAATTCGAATTCAAAGTTTCAAAGCTTTTTAATGGTTGTCAATGGTGGAATCGTGGGTGAGTGCAAGATACGTGGGGGAGGGGTGGGATTTGGGATGTGGAAAGAGAAACGTGGGGGAGTGGAAGATATGTTAGAGTAATTTTAGGACACTAATTATTATTATTAATTCTCTTAAAATGTACATAAATGATAATTGGGTATATAAAATATAATTATAGTAAAACTTGAGTAGGGAGGGTAATATAGTTTCATATAGTGTATAGGAATGTAAAAATTCCTTTTGGTACTATAATTTGTAAACGCAGTTCACAATCATCACCTGATTTACTCGACATCCAAGTGGTCCCATGGCTACCCAGAGGCAGATCTAGGATTTGAACCTTATGGGCAAAAGTGATAGTTTCAGCAAGTAAGAAAGTTTTTAATGGTGGATGGTCTATTTTTTAAAAGAAAACGAGAAATAAAAAAGTGCCTACAGGTTTTGTCTTGTGAAAAAACCAAAAGTGAAGTTAAAAAAGTATACAATGGGATTTAAACCCCCGCCAGATGAGGATTAAAACGAAAGTCAGTTCCTCCATTTTCCACTGAACAAACAACTGACATTAATTATGGGTTCCAAAATAAAAATACTAATATATTTAATCGATATCTCAATACAAATACAAGGCCCGATACTGTAGATCCGCCCCTGCGGCTAACCATTTTCCAGTTGTGTCCGTTGTTCTTCTTCGAAGACAACAAAACGAGAGAAATTCAAAAATAGCCAGATTTACAAGTGATCATTCAAAAATACTCACAGTTTCAAAAATAATTGAAATTTAGCCACTTTTCATGTAAAGACAAATCTGAACGAAAAAATTGTTCAAAATTCGGAAAAATACTCCAGTATACTATACTGGAGGTCCAGTATACTTATGCTGGAACTCTAGTATGATATACTGAAGTTGTAGTATATTATACCAGTTCAACATAATATATTGGAAATTGGAGCACCGATGCTCGAATCTCTAGTATATTATACTAGAACTTTCCGTGTGTTGGAGTTCCAGCATAATATGTTGGAAGTTCATACACAGGTGCACCGATCTCCAGTATGTTATGCTGGAACTTTCCATGTTCCAGCAAAATAGTGGCTATTTTTCAATGACTTTGCAAACGCTGGCTATTTTTGATTGACCAGTCCGAAAACTGGCTAGCCCGTGCTATTTTTACCAACAAAACACCAAAGCTATAGTCCATCAAACAAAATCCCTCGAGTACGCGTTACATGTGGCTATGACGTGGTGAGCCCAAAGCCTATTCACATTGAAATTGGCCCCACATTGAGTGCAATATGTTTGATCGTCACTCTACATACTAATAGCCTGTTTGGCCAAGCTGCAAAAATCAACTTATTTTGACAAGTGCTTTTATTCAAAAGTATTTTTTTTAAAAGTACTTTTGGTGAGAATCAGTTTGTGTTTAGTTAATTTATTTGAAATCCACTTCTGAGCAGCAATTAATGTTTGACCAAGCTTTTAAAAACTGTTTCTATGTGTATTTTTCTCAAAAATACTTTTTTAAAAAAATGCTTTTGGAGATAAGCTACTTTTTTCTGCTTCTCCAAAACTGCTTCTACTTCTACTCAAAAGACTCTCCCCCCCGATACTGTAGATCCGCCCTTGTGGCTAACCATTTTCTAGTTGTGTCCATGGTTCTTCTTCGAAGACAACAAAACAGGAGAAATTCAAAAATAGCCAGATTTACAAGTGATCATTCAAAACTACTCACAGTTTAAAAAATAATTGAAATTTAGCCACTTTTCATGTAAAGATAAATCTGAATGAAAAAACTATTCAAAATTCGGAAAAATACTCTAGTATATTATACTCGAGTTCTAGTATACTTATGCTGGAACTCTAGTATAATATACTGGAGTTGTAGTATAATATAACGGTCCAGCATAATATATTGGAAATTGGAGCACCGGGGCTCGAATCTCCAGTATATTATACTAGAACTTTCAACGTGTTGGAGTTCCAGCATAATATGTTGGAAGTTCATACACAGGTGCACCGATCTCCAGTATATTATGCTGGAACTTTCCTTGTTCCAGCAAAATAGCGGCTATTTTTCAATGACTTTGCAAGCATTGGCTATTTTTAGATGACCAGTCCGAAAACTGGCTAGCTCGTGCTATTTTTTCCAACAAAACACCAAACCTATAGTCCAGCAAACACAATCCCCCGAGTACGCGTTACGTATGACTATGACATGGTGAGCCCAAAGCCTATTCACATTGAAATTGGGCCCACATTGAGTGCAATATGTTTGATCGTCACTCTACATACTAATAACGTGTTTAGCCAAGCTGCAAAAATTAACTTATTTTGACAAGTGCTTTTTTTTCAAAAGTATTTTTTCTTAAAAGTATTTTGGTGAGAATCAGTTTGTGTTTAATTAATTTATTTGAAAAGCACTTCTGAGCAGCAATTAGTGTTTGACCAAGCTTTTAAAAACTGTTTCTAAGTGTATTTTTTCTTAAAAATACTTTAAAAAAAAAAGGAAAGGGCCAAAACTGCCCCTAACCTATTCGCTTAAGTTTAAAAATACCCTTTGTCCACCAATTTTGTAAAAATTGCCCTCACCGTTAAACATTTGGCCCATTCATGCCCCTAAAGTCAACTTTTCGGCCCACTCATACCCTAAAAACTAACGCCCCTATTTTATTTAAGAAAAAAAATTTATTATTTATTATGTGTTAATTTCCTATTGGCTTAAATTAAAATCTTACCCCATATCCACTTATTAGCCTACTTCGTCTCAGATTTTCACCCGTCAATACCCACAGATCTCCCTCCCCGTCTCAAATTTTTCGGTCTTAGTTTAATTTTTAAATTAATATTTTTTGTTAAATCAATTTTCTGAGTGAAATCAGGTACATTGAAATTAAATTAATGCTTCATTATAAGATTTATGGTTTAATAAGTTATCTTTCTGCCAACGTTATATTTGTTGTGTCACTATGTAGCTTTTAAGAGTTAATTGAAATCATATGAGAAAATTAGCTTCGCAGTTCATCGGTATTGATTTGGTTAGGAAACTGTAGGCGATGATTAAGCTGGGGATGATGAACAGGGAAAGGGACCAAATAAATAATTAATAAAAAGAAAAATATGAAATTTTAACAAATGAACCTAAATAACGATTGGATCATGAGTCGGGTATGGAATCGAGTGGTTGATGGACTAAAAAGAGTTTAACGGGTTGGAACGACTAAGATGGATCATATATAGATAAGATATGGGTTAGAATTAGATTTTTAATTTTGACCAATACACAATTGCCACATCATATATAATAAAATAATTTTCTTGTTTCAGCAAATGTCCGTATGAAATAAGGGCATGAATGGGCTAGATTTTTAACGGTGAGGGCAATTTTTACAAAATAGGTGGACGGAGGGTATTTTTAAACTTAAGTGAATACGTTAGGGGCAGTTTTGGCCCTAAAAAAATACTTTTGGAGATAAGCTACATTTTTCTGCTTCTCCAAAACTACTTATGCTTCTACTCAAAAGCACCCCCCCTAAAAGCTTGGCCAAACACTTCAATTTTGGGAAAACTTTTGGTTTGGAGAAACTTGACCAAACATACTATAATTCTGTTTGTTTGTTTATGTAGGGCCCTCTATTTCCAACGCTTTCTGTAGAAATGACACCAGGTAGCCACTTTAAGGGGCTGCTATTTAGGAATTAGCCGGTGCGTCCTGAATTTCAGTTTTTCAGGACAAAAATATCTTGAAGTGTGCTGAAATTAAGATTTTTAGTTTAAAACTGTAGGACATAATAAATATTGGCTAATCTCAAAATAACATTCCCGGCAATGTAAATATTACTCGAATCATTTATAAGATAAACTTTAATAATGTAATAACAAATTTAATCTACTATTATTTCGTAAAATTTCTTACTTTTATGAGTGATCACCTACTATTATAAATTATCAGTACTTTGTACTTATTACGCGTGTTATGTTATGTAAGATGTGATTTCGAGTTGAGAAGCAAGTTTAGAGCTAAAATAGAAGATTTGGAGTTTTGAAGTCTGAATAGAAGCTCAAGACTAAGCTGGGATCACATTCGTGGATCGAAGACCAAGTTTGGATGTTAAAAACTGAAAAAAAAAAATTTACTCTGAGAAAAATGCACCACTACATCGCGAGGCACAAGGTGCTAGTGCAAAATTCCTGCAAAGTGAAAAAAACCTACTCTCTAAACTTTACCATTGGCACGGTGCATGGAGCGATGCATGGCGCGCCGTGCCTATGTAATTTTCTCAGAGTATTTTTCTATTTCAGCTTGGAAAAGTTAAGTCCATCTAGACTTGCTTCTACATGGTATAAATACAGCAAAATACATTTTGAAGGGACTTTTGACCTACAAAATATTGGAGGAGCATTGGAGAATCAAAGCACAAGGATTCATCATTCTTTCCTCAACTCAACACCTGAGTTTGGATTGAATTCATGTTTTATTATTTTTCAACTTTATTTGTGATGACTTTCTCCATGATTATTGTAACGACCCGACCGGTCGTTTCTTGAGTTACTGCTCCATTTCCTCTATTTCTGCTTGTTTATGTCTTGTTCAACTGTATTATGTGGAATCGTGTTGGTTAGTTTGGGTTCTGAGAGGTTTTGTAGAGAAATGAGACACTTAGTCTCCTAAGTTGACCTTTTAGTTAGAAAAGTCAACCGGAAACTAACTTGTGAGTAAACGATCTCGGAATTGGGTTTTTATGATCCTAATAGCTTTGGGAGGTAATTTGGGACTTAGGAGCATGGTCGGAATGTGTTTTGGAGGTCCGGAGTAGATTTAGGCTTGAATTGGCGAAATTAAAATTTTGACGTTTTCCGGTTGATAGGAGAGATTTTGATATAGGGGTCGGAATGAAATTTTGGAAGTTGGGGTAGGTCCGTGGTGTCACTTGTGACGTGTGTGCAAAATTGCAGGTCATTTGGACGACGTTTGATAGACTTTTTGATTGAAAGCGAAATTTGGAGGTTTTTGAAATTCTTAGGTTTGAATCCGATGATGATTTGATGTTTTGATGTTGTTTTGAGCGTTCTGAGGGTTGAAACAAGTTTGAGTGATGTTATGGGATGTGTTGGAATGTTTGGTTGAGGTCCCTAGGGCCTCGGGTGAGTTTCAGGTGGTTAAACAGATCAAATTCATGATTGAAAAGTTGTAGATTTTCCTTCAGGTCTGTTGCAGACATTTGTTCATCGTGATCGCGTAGAAGGGTCCACGATCGCATAGGCTCAGTTGGCTAGGGGTGAAAAAACTATTCTATGCAATCGCAGAGGTCAGGGCGCGATCATGGTAAGCTGTGAAATCGTTGTTCGCGAATGCGTGGTCAATGTCGCGTTCGTGTAGAAAGAACGAGCTGGTGAGTAGTAGGCAGGTTGTTCTATGTGATCGCGTGGGAGAGGCCGCAATCGCGTAGGTTTGTGAAGCCAATGTTTCGCATTTGCATGGGAAGCGATGCATTCGCGTAGAGTTAATTCTGAGTCAGCAAAGTTTGTGTTTCGCGATCGTGGGGCTATCTACGCAATCGCAGTGAAGGACTTTAAATCGCTGGGCAGAATATTTAAAAGGCCATTTTCGCGATTTTTGGCCATAGTTCACAATTTTTGAGTCAGTTTTGGAGCTTTTGGGGGGAGATTGAAGGGGGAATTCAAGAGAACTTCTTTGAGGTAAGATTATTGAACCTAAAACTCGATCCTATGTTGATTCTTACTTGTTGAAACATAAAATTTGGGAGATTTGAAGCTTAAAATTGGGAACTTAGGGCAGGAAATTGGAGATTTTGATTTGAGGATTCGAGAGGTCATTTGTGGTCAGATTTTGGTGTATTTGGTATGTATGAACTCGTGAGAGTGTAAGGCTTCTAGTTTTGTGATTTTTATCGGAATCCGAGGTGTGGGCCTGGGGGTCAGGTTTGACCATTTTCTGGATTTTTGATGTAATATGATTATTTTCGAGTTGGCTCTGTTTCCTTAGCATATTTTCATGGTTATATACTGATTTTGGTTAGATTCGGGGCATTTGGAGGTCGAATTGAGAGGTAATGGCATCGCATGCTAGAGTTTGGCTTGGCTTGACATAAGTAACGCTTCCAAACTTTGTTCTAAGGGTTCAAAACCCCGAACTATATGTTCTATGATTACTATTGAGGTGACGCAATACCAAGTGACGGGCGAATGGGCGTGCATCGTGAGAAATGCGGCCTTGATCATTTTGTGGCACCGCTTAGTGACTCTTTTATGCTTATATATGTGTTGTAATTATGTGATTAAGTTAATGAGCTGTAAATCATGCTAATCATTATGTTAAGGCTTCACGCCAACATTGTTGAGACCTGAGAGGTTGTTTTTTGCTATCATGTCATTAACTTTATTTATATTCTATACTCAGTCATGTTCATGCATATTATATCATTCCTCAATCTCTATTATTGCTATTTGACATATCATATCATTGTTCGGGTTTGTATCATGACATTTTAGCCCATGTGTGTAAGACTGGAGAGTATTGACTGAGTGAGGCCGAGAGCCTAATATTGATTGACAGTACGAGATCGGCCTGCACTGTTACAACCCATATCCACATGTGTTAATTCATGCCATATATTAGTTAACATAAATCCAAGAAGGAATTATCTTTTAGATGATAAGAAGTCAATCCTATTGGTCTTAAGTGATACAAGAGTGTATAAGGGTGATTAACCAGTATTAGAAGTTAAACGAATCAAGGATGTTGTAACTCGTATTTTCAGGTAATCTAGCGGTGCTTAATACACTCAAGAGGTCATTTATTAAGGTATTTTAATCATATAATATCTGTATCATAAGTCTTGAAGTCAAACGAGTTATGAAACAAAAGTCGACAAAAGTTGTCGCAACTTAGGTTCATAATTTTACTTAAACATTGGGTCAAATGTTTCTAATCTTTTCTCATAATTTACAAGGAATTACGGGGTGATCTACCAACCAAATTAAATATCTAGGAGTCTAGTTTCCAACTCATTAAACCGTTCATCGATACGATCTCGGAGTAAAGAGATATTCACGTTTTCGCGAGACTGCGCCAAGCACCTCTCTATGGGGCCCACTAAGTCGGTTTAAGATATTTGGACCTATATAGGATGCCTCCAACCCGTTTTAAGTCATTTATTTTCACTATTTTCAGACCTTAGAACCCTAGGAACATCCTCTCAAGGTTCTCTCAAGATTCAAGACCCAAAAAAAGGGCAAACAACACAAATCAAGTGTCGGGAATTCCGTGGCGCTAGTAAGTCTCTTGTTCTTCTTGTTGTTGCTCATTTTTGTGTCGTTTCAGCTCGTGTGGGAGGTTTTTTTAAAGGGTTTATGTTCTGTAAATACTCCCTCATGTTCTTAATATCAATCCTAGGTGATTTCAAGCCTTCTAAAGTGATTCTAGTGCCGAAAAACACTAATTGATCGCTAGTTTCGCTCTTTTGTTGTTGTGGCAGCATTGGAGGGATATTTCATGGAAATTTAAGGTCAAATTGGAGTTGTTCTTTCTGTATAAAGGTAAGGAACCTCTTACTCTATATGTATTTAAGATTATCCAAGTTGCGGCTAAGCCATTGAAGCTAGAACTTGTGAAATATATATCGAAAGGCTTGGTAGTAATGTTATTGTTTTGTGGACTGTTTTGCGTTGTTGTTGGGCTGTGTATTTTACTAATATCTTGTGGAGTTTTGGAGGAGTAAGGGTGTGGAGAAACACCATATATATGTAGGGTTATGGGCTGATAGTTATTCGTAACATTTCCAGGTTGTTTGACACGACTACGGTGGTCGTCGTATGTATGGAGTGATTAGGCTGTGTGTGGACTATTTTGGGAGGCTCAATATGTTTATTATTGATGTTGTTTGGGCTGTTTGGTGATTGTTTTGAATGGTGTGAGGTCATATATATAGGGGAGGTGCTGTCCGTTTCATCGTAAAATAGGTTGTGGTCGATACATAATAGTTATGACGCTTAAATGATAACGATAGTATCGTTTCTCTTATTGTAGACTAAGGAGTTTTGACAATTGCATAGCTTGAGATTGGGGCAGTATATACAAGGTATGTGAGGCTATCCCTTTCCTTCTTTTGCACGACTCTGATTGTACATAATGTAATGAACGAGCTTCCAAGATACTCTACTCTTAGAAGCTAGCAGTACTTACATTGTTTTCCCTCTTATGGAACGATTGATGTTAATGTTGCTTCTCTTATTCTTATGTTATCAATGTTGTTCGTACTTCCTAAATCTTATAAGGTTCATAGTGAAGAGTTAGTCCTAATAACGTGTACAGAGGATACCGACCTTACGTCACTCCGAAAGGTTTAGAATGTGATTCTATGAGTCGAGCATGCATTATATATATGTATCTATTTTACTCTACCGAGCCACGCTATAGTTGGTCGGGTACGGCACCTATTGTGCAACCACTGATCAGTTGGGTTTTACCGAGCTCCACGTGGCCGGGTACGATTCTACCGAGCCTATTATGGCCGGGTACGATATGATGATGGAGCCTATTATGGCCGGGTATGATATGATGATGATGATGCCCACAGAGGCGAATGTTTTAAGGGTTTATGTATTTATACATATGTATCATGCATTTCATGTAAGTAGCCCTCAGAGGTACTAAGATGTTACAGGTTGTATATTCTCTATCCTTGCTTACATTACTGATCGTATTTATGGTTCCTTGCCTTACATACTCAGTACTTTATTCGTACTGACGTCCTTTTATTTGTGGACGCTGCATGTCGTGCTGCAGGTCCTGATAGACAGGCAGGTGCAGCTCCCCCACCACAGTAGACTGTCTAGTTCAGCGGTGATTGGCGAGATCCCTTCTCCGGACTTGCCTTGGTCTTGGTATGCAATTTTTGTTATAGACATTATGGGTATGTCGGGGCCCTGTTCCGGCTATGTTGCAACACTTATGTTCTTTTAGAGGCTCATAGACAGGTGTCGGCTCATGTATAGTTTGGTATGCCTTGTCGGCTAGTTTTTGTTGTATAGTCTTTCATAGTAGCGTGGTAGCTCATACCTTATACGTAGTTTCTTGATTGTCTGGTCATCCCCTGCTATGTATGTTCATGCCGTCATATTTTATTGCTGGTTGTCCATGATCTAGGTCTACCATTTATATTGATCTCGTCAGCCTTAAAAGATAATAATGAAGGTTAGATGAAATGTACGTTGGTGCTCGGCAAGTGTGGTCGGGTGCTAGTCATGGCCCTTCAGTTTGAGTCGTGACATGCACGCCGCAACGAGATATTGATTATGCCTTCGTTGGCATTGATATAGAACTTGGGCTAAGAGAAGCCTCTTCGGAGTCTTTACACCCCCAGTGAGCGCAGATGATGATATTGTGGGATGGATCTTCCCTGGACATGGATCTTGTACGAAGCATTGATATAGAGATGGATCTTCTCTATGAGGCTGGATTGGCCTGTTTCCTCGATACTGGGTGACTTATAGTCTGTGATGTATATATATTCCGGGATGGATCTTCCATGGGCCGAATGGGCCATATACAGTACCGAGTAGTTGAGCACTTTGAGTGGAAGTATTAGACGTGACATTGATCATGCTATCTGTGCATTGGTACTTAGAGGTTCCTGAGCTTTATACTTTGTATCGTTCATACTATGTTTAATTACTACTGAGAAACTACATAAATTGTAAGCATGTCTACTTTTCCGTACAATTAACTGTTGCAACCTGTTGAGGGTTGGTTCGTCATTACCGTCAGTCCATAGTTTGTACTTGTTACTTACTGAGTTGGTGTACTCACGTTACCCCCTGCACCCCTATGTGCAGATCCAGGTATCTCAGGGCACGACAGCAGTTGTTGATCACACCAATTGGAGACTTTCTGTGGAGATTGCGAGGTAGCTGCTTGTCGACTACAGTTCTGCCTTCTCCTCTCCTTATCTTCCTTTAGTATATTTATTTGGATATTCTTAGACCATGTTGGTCATGTTATTTTGAACAGATGTAGTAGTTTTAGCTCATGACTTAGTGACACCTGAGCTCGGGATTGTGTTTCATTTCGCTGGATTTTGATTTCTACTTTTATCTTGTTGAATTTCTGTTAAATTTATGATTTTCTTAAGTTTTTATTTGAGAAATGGAGTAATTAGGAATAAGTGGCTGGCCTAGTATCACGATAGGCACCATCACGACATGGTTAGATTTTTGGGTCGTGACATGTTAGTATTAGAGCCTAGGTTACAGAGGTCTCACGATCCATGAGCAGGTTTAGTAGAGTCTCGCGAATCGGTACAGAGACATCTGTATTTATCCTCTGGGGGTTGTAGAACCTTCAGGAAAACTTCATATTCTTGAATTCTTGTTGTGCGAATCTGTTTATCCTAGTACTAAACTTCTGTTATTCTACTCTCTCACAGATGGTGAGGACACGTGCTACTGGTCAAGATGGACGACCACCAATACCACCGGTTGGGGCCGCTAGAGGCCGATGACGCAGTCGAGGCCATGGTAGGGGTAGGGGTATGGCTCGCATAACAGCTAGGGCAACACTTGCAGATCAACACGCTGCCCCAGTTCATGATCAGGCTCCAGCAGGGGATGCTCCAACAGAACCAGCTCAGGCACCGACTATGTCTATTGTTATTCCGGGTCTCCAGGAGACTTTAGCTCAGATTATGACTGTGTGTACCAGTCTTGCTCAGGCAGACGTAGTTTCTACTATATCAACTACTTCTCAGGCCGGGGGAGGCACTCAGACTCCCGCCGCCCGTACACTCGAGCAGGTTGTTCAGGGACTCCAAACACCAGAGGCACCACCAGCCCAGCCGGTTGCACCTGCTCAGAACTTTGTGGTTCCAATTATGCTTGATGAAGAGAAGCGTCGATTGAAGAGGTTTGGTAGACTTCAGCCTCCAACTTTCAATGGCGCTGAGGGCGAGTATGCACAGGGTTTCTTGGACAAGTGTCAGAGGATGTTGCGTACAACGGGTATTCTGGAGACTAGTGGAGTCTCATTTACTACTTTTCAATTTTATATAGTTTCCTTCACTTGGTGGGAGGCTTATGAGAGGTGTAGGCCAATTGGTCCACCGCCCCTTACCTAGCATCAATCTCCATTCTCTTTATAGAGAAATATGTACCGCATTCCCGTAGAGAGGAGCTGCGCAGGTAGTTTGAGTAGCTGCATCAGGGGGATATGACCGTATCGCAGTATGAGATGAGATTCTCCGAGTTGGCCCGTCATGATATTTGGCTAGTTCCCACATATAGGGAGAGTATCAGAAGGTTTGTTGATGGCTTCAACTATCATCTATAGATTTTTCTGAAGAGAGAGAGAGAGTATTTGGCACTCCTTTTGAGGAGGCAGTGGACATTTCTAGAGAGATAGAGTCAGTTCGCCACCAGGAGCGGGATGAGAGGGAGGCCAAGTGGTTTCGGGGATCTAGTAGCTTCAGTGGTGTTCCTTCGGGAGGTTAGACTCAGCATGGCAGAGGCCGTCCATTCAGACATGCTCAACCAGCCATCCAGGTCACCGTGGTAGGTCATCTGGCCATGGTTCTCACAGTTCACATCAGGGTCACTCGTCTCTCAGTGCCCTTCCAGCTTAGAGTTTGACTCAGGCACCATCAGTTCAGGGCTCATCTATGCCTGGTTCTTCTAGTGGGCATCCCAGTGCTCGAGGCTCCCTTCAGTCCCCACCGCCACTTGCTGCGAGGGGTTGCTTCGAGTGTGGAGATTTAGGTCATATCAAGAGGTTTTGTCCCCTTCTTTCAGGAGGTTCATCCTAGCAGAGGATTCAGCCTTCGGCTTTAACACCAGTTGCTTCCCTACCCGCTCATTCAGCTCGAGATGGAGGTTAGTCAGCTAGGGGTCGCCCTAGAGGGGGAGGTCGATCAGGTGGTGGTTAGGCCCGTTTCTATGCCCTCCCAGCCAGACTAGATGCTATTGCTTCAGATGCTATGATTACATGTATTATCTCAGTCTTCCATAGAGATGCCTCTGTATTATTTGATCCCGGTTCCACTTTTCCATGTGTCATAATATTTTGCCCATTATTTGGATATGCCTCGCGAGTCTCTTGTTTCATCTATTCATATATCTACTCTGGTAGGTGATACTATCATTGTGGGTTATGTATACCGATCGTGTGTAGTGACTACTGGTGGTTTGGATACCTGAGTGAATCTCTTGTTGCTTAGTATGGTTGATTTTGATATGATATTGGGCATAGATTGGTTATCTCCGTGTCTTGCTATTCTGGACTATCATGCTATGACAACGACATTGGCTATGTCGGGGTTGCCACGGATTGAGTGGCGAGGTTCGACTGATTATGTTCCCAATAGGGTGATTTCATTTCTTAAGGCCCAACTGATGGTTGGGAAGGGTTGTATTTCATACTTAGCCTTTGTAAGGGATATCAGTGTAGAGACTCCTAGTATTGATTCTGTTCCTGTGGTGAGGGACTTTCCGGATATTTTTCCTACAATGTTTCCAACAGACCTGTCGGGCATGCCGCCAGACAGGGATATTGATTTTGGTATTGATCTGGTGTCGGACACTCAGCCCATTTTTATTCCACTGTATCGTATGTCACTAGCGGAGTTTAAATAATTGAAGGATCAGCTTCAAGAACTTTATAATAAGGGGTTTATTCGACCTATTGTGTCTCCTTGGGGTGCACCTGTTCTATTTGTGAAGAAGAAGGATAGCATGATGAGAATGTGCATTGATTACAGGCAGTTGAACAAAGTTACAATCAAGAACAAGTATCCTTTGCCTCGTATTGATGACTTATTCGACCAGCTTCAGGGAGCGAGAGTGCTCTCCAAGATTGATCTCTGTTCAGTGTATCACCAGCTGAAGAGCAGGGACTCGGATATTCTTTAGACAACTTTCAGCA
Source organism: Nicotiana sylvestris (assembly GCF_000393655.2). NCBI lineage: Eukaryota > Viridiplantae > Streptophyta > Magnoliopsida > Solanales > Solanaceae > Nicotiana > Nicotiana sylvestris. The sequence goes on from NC_091058.1 coordinate 140,934,351, forward strand.
CCCGATTTAGTCATTATGAGTTCCTTGTGATGTCTTTTGGGCTAACCAATACCCCATCAACATCCATGCATTTGATAAACAACGTGTTTCGGCCCTATCTCAACTCGTTTGTGATTGTTTTCATTGATGATATTCTGGTATACTCGCGTAGCCAGGAGGAGCACACGGAGCATTTGAGAGTTGTGTTGCAGAGATTGAGGAAGGAGAAGCTTTATGCAAAGTTCTCCAAATGTCAGTTTTGGCTCAGTTCAGTGGCTTTCTTGGGGCACGTGGTGTCTAGTAAGGGTATTCAAGTTGATCCGAAGAAGATAGAGGCGGTTCAAAAGTTGGACCAGACCATCCTCAGCCACAGAGATTCGCAACTTTCTTGGTTTGGCGGGTTATTACCGTCAATTCGTTCAGGGATTTTGATCTATAGTATCACCCTTGACCAAATTGACCCAAAATGGTGCTCCATTCATGTGGTCGGATTAGTGTGAGGCGAGCTTTCAGAAGCTCAAGACTGCCTTGACCATAACTCCATTATTAGTGTTGCTATCAGCTTTAGGTTCTTATTCCATGTATTGTGATGCTTTGAGAGTTGTTATTGGGTGTGTGTTGATGCAGGAGTGTAGAGTTAGTGCTTATGCTTCTCGTCAGTTGAAGCCCCATGAGAAGAACTACCCCGTTCATGATTTGGAGTTGGCTACCATTGTTCATGCGTTGAAGATTTGGAGACATTATCTATATGGTGTGTCTTGTGAGGTGTTTACTGATCATTGTAGCCTCTAGCACTTGTTCAAGCAGAAGGATCTCATTTTGAGGTAGCGGAGATGGTTGGAGCTGCTAAAGGATTATGATATCACTATCTTGTACTATCTAAGGAAAGCCAATTTAGTGGTCGATGCCTTGAGTAGGAAAACGATGAGTATGGGCAGTCTTGCATTTATTCCTGTTGGGGAATAGACCTCTTTCAGTTGATGTTCAGGCCTTGGCCAATCGGTTCGTGAGGTTGGATATTTCGGAGCCTAGTCGGGTATTGACTTGTGTGATTTCTTGGTCTTCCTTATTTGATCGCATTAGAGAGTGCCAGTATGATGATCCTCACTTGCTTGTCCTTAAGGATAAAGTTCAGCACGACGATGCTAGAGATGTGACTATTGGTGATGATGGGGTGTTGAGGATGCAGGGGCGGATATGTGTGCCCAATATGGATGGGCTTCAGGAGTTGATCTTGGAGGAGGCCTATAGCTCGCGGTATTCCATCTATCTGGGTGCCACGAAGATGTATCAGGATTTGAGACAATATTACTGGTGGAGAAGAATGAAGAAGGATATTGTGGAATTTGTAGCTCGGTGTCTCAATTGTCAGCAGGTGAAATATGAGCATCAGAGACCGGGTGACTTGCTTCAATAGATAGATATTCCAGAGTGGAAGTGGGAGCAGATCACCATGGACTTTGAAGAAGTTCCATGCTATTGGGTGATTGTTGATCAGCTGACCAAGTCCGTACACTTCATTCTTGTGTGTACTACCTATTCTTCAAAGAAATTGGCAGAGATCTATATTCGAGATATTGTCCGCTTGCATGGTGTCCCAGTTTCCATCATGCCAGATAATGTGTTTACCGTAAAAATGGTAATAACAATTAAATTTGTTGATGAGATTCTAAAAATACGTGATCTACTTTTATGCTAGTTTGTTAAACTGTTGATACTATGTATGTAAGACTTAGAAACAAAATAAGAGTTAAGGATAAGGCGAAAATCAAACTGTTAGGCCAACTATCGGTGTCTCGAGCTTGTTGATTCGGGGCCTCGAGGTCGATCCCAGAGCTCGACTATGAGCTATCGAAGGCAGTTGCTACGCAGCTAACAGTTATAATAAAATTAATGGAGGATCTTTATGTCCAATGATAAGCAATAAATGATGAACAAATATGAAGATAATAAATGAAAGCAATAATATCAAAATAATATGTTAGAGAGCAAATAGAATATTCTTTCATATTGCTGTGGAGTAATTGAAGCAATATAGGCTTATAAAACGATTGGGATCCCCTTTATATAGAAGGGGAATCCCAATATAGTACAAAATACATTAATGATAAAGAAGTAGGGATGGGACAACTAGCTACTGTCATGGTGCAGGTTCAGACTAGCCTCAGACTAGCCTGACAGATTGTATCGGCTCTGGCTGCACTCCTTGGGAACTCCCCATATCTGATGTGGTTGTGACCAACGTTATTCCTAGGTCGGGCATCGACGAACCTCGAGGGACAAAAACTTAGCCACAGCCTTGCGTCCCCGAGGCTTCAAAATGATCCTATGTAATGCCTTAATGATGAGAAATAGGACCCTTCGATATCGCTATATACATAAAGGTATTTAGTTTACTTCGTAATTTTGGAGGACCGTGCAGAGAGAGTTGGGTACTCAGGTTGAGTTGAGCACAACTTTTCACCCTCAGACGGACGAGCAGTCTGAGCGCACTATTTAGATATTGGAGGACATGTTGCGCGCTTGTGTCATTGATTTTGGAGGGTCATGGGATCCGTTTCTACTGCTTGTAGAGTTTTCTTACAACAATAGTTATCAGTGAGTATTCAGATGGCTCCATATAAGGCTTTGTATGGGAGACGGTGTAGATCTCCTATTGGTTGGTTTGAGCCGGGTGAGGCTAGGCTTTTCGGTACAGAATTGGTGCAGGATGCGTTGGACAAGGTGAAGGTGATCCAGGAGCGGCTTCGTACAACGTAGTCGAGACAAAAGAGTTATGCTGACATTAAGGTTCGTGATGTGTCCTATATGGTTGGTGAAAAGGTTTTATTGAAGGCTTCACCCATGAAAGGTGTTATGAGATTTGGGAAGAAGGGTAAATTGAGTCCTCGGTTCATTGGGCCTTTTGAGGTGCTTTGGAGGATTGTGGAGGTGGCTTATGAGCTTGCTTTGCCACCTAGATTATCGAGTGTGCATCCGATATTTCATGTTTCTATGCTACGGAAGTATATTGGCGATCCGTATCATGTTTTGGATTTTAGCATGGTTTAGTTAGATGATGATTTGACTTATGATGTGGAGCCAGTAACTATTTTGGAGCGTTAGGTTGGAAAGTTGAGATCAAAGGATATAGCTTCAATGAAAGTGCAGTGGAGAGGTCGGCCCGTAGAGGAGGCTACTTGGGAGATCGAGCGGGAGATGTGGAGCAAATATCCTCACCTATCTGAGGCTTCCAATATCGTTCTTGACTCGTTCGAGGATGCACGTTTGTTTTAGAGGGGGGATGTAATTACCCGGCCTGTCGTTTCATGAGTTACTGCTTTGTTTCCCCCATTTCTGCTTCTTTATGTCTTGTTCAGCTGTATTATGTGGCATCATATTGTTTAATTTGGGTTCAGAGAGGTTTTGTAGAGAAATGAGACACCTAGTCTCCTAAGTTGGCCTTTTAGCTGTAAAAGTCAACCGAAAGTTGACTAGTGAGTAAATGATCTCGAAATTTGGTTTTTATGACTGGATAGCTTCGGGAGGTGATTTGGACTTAGGAGCATGATCAGAATGTGTTTTGGAGGTCCGGAGTAGATTTCGGCTTGAATTGGCGAAATTGGAATTTTGGCATTTTTCGGTTGATAGGGGAGATTTTGATATATGGGTTGGAATGGAATTCCGGATGTTGGGGTAGGTCCGTGGTGTCATTTTTGATGTGTGTGCAAAATTTCAGGTCATTCGGACGAGGTTTGATAGACTTTTTGATCGAAACCGGAATTTAGAAGTTTTTGGAATTCTTAGGCTTGAATCCGATGATGATTTGATGTTGTTTTGAGCGTTCTGAGGGTTGGAACAAGTTTGAATGATGTTATGGGATGTGTTGGCATGTTTGGTTGAGGTCCCGAGGGCCTCGGGTGAGTTTCGGGGGTTAAACTGATTAAATTCATGATTGAAAAGTTGAAGATTTTCCTTCAGGTCTGTTGTAGACATTTGTTCATCGTGATCGTGTAGAAGGGTTCGCGATCACATAGGCTCAGTTAGGCAGGGGTGAAAAAACTGTTATATGCGATTGCAGAGGTCAGGGCGCGATCGTGGTAGGTTGAGAAATCATTGTTCGTGAACAGGTCGTCAATGTCGCGTTCGCGTAGAAGGAAGGAGCTGGTGAGGAGTAGGCAGGTTGTTCTATGCGATTGCGTGGGAGAGGCCGCGATCGCATAGGTTTGTGAAGCCAGTGCTTCACGTTCACTTGGGAAGCGAGGCATTCACGTAGAGTTAATTCTCAGTCAGCAAAGTTTGTGCTTTGCGATCGGGGGGCTATTTACTCGATCGCAGTGGAGGAATTTAAATCGCTGTGTAGAATGTTTAAAAGGCCATTTTCGCAATTTTTGGCCATAGTTCACAATTTTTAAGTCGGTTTTGGAGCTTCTTAGGGGAGATTGAAGAGGGAAATCAAGAGAATTTCTTTGAGGTAAGATTATTGAACCGAAAACTCGATCCTATGTTGATTCTTACTTGTTTAAACATGAAATTTGGGGGATTTGAAGCCTAAAAATTGGGAGTTAGGGCTTGAAATTGGAGACTTTGATTTGAGGATTTGAGGGGTCGTTTTTGGTCGGATTTTGGTGTATTTGGTATGTATGAACTCGTGAGTGTGTAAGGCTTCTAGTTTTGTGATTTTTATCGGAATTCGAGATGTGGGCTCGGGGGTCAGGTTTGACCAATTTTGGGATTTTTGATGTAATTTGATTATTTTCAAGTGGGCTTTGTTCCCTTAGCATATTTTCATAGTTATATACTGATCTTGGTTAGATTCGGGGCATTTGGAGGCCGAATCAAGAGGCAAAGGTATCGCGGGCTAGAATTTGGGTTGGCTTGAGGTAAGTAACGCTTCCAAACTTTGTTCTGAGAGTTCGAAACCCCGAACTGTGTGTTCTATGATTACTGTTGAGGTGACGTAATGCCAAGTGACGGGCGAATGGGCGTGCACCGTGATAAATACGGCCTAGATCATTCCGTGGCACCGCTTAGTGACTGTTTTATGCTTATATCTATGTTGTAATTATGTGATTAAATTAATGAGCTACAAATCATGCTAATCATCATGTTAAGGTTTCATGCCATTACTGTTGAGACCCGAGAGGTCGTTTCTTGCTGTCATGTCATTAGCTTCATTTATATTCTATACTCAGTCCTGTTCATGCATATTATATCATGCTTTATTCTCAATTATTGCTATTTGACATATCATATCATTGTTCGGGCTTGTATTATGACATTTTAGCCCATGTGGGTGAGACTGGAGAGTATTGACTGAGTGAGTCCGAGAGCCTGATATTGATTGACAGTATGAGATCGGGCTACACGCTACAGCGAGATATTGATCATGTCTTCGCTAGCATTGATATAGCACTTGGGCTAAGAGAAGCACCTACGGAGTTTTTACACCCCCAGTGAACGCAGATGATGATATTGAGGGATGGATCTTCCCTGGACACGGATCTTATCTGAAGCATTGGTATGGAGATGGATATTCTCCATGAGGCTGGATTGGCCTGTTTCCTCGGTACTGGGTGACTTATAGTCTGTGATGTATATATATTCAGGGATAGATATTCCCTGGGCCGAATGGGCTATATATACTACCGAGTAGTTGAGCACTGTGAGTGGAAGTATTATACGTGACATTGATCATGCTATCTGTGCATTGGTACTTAGATGTTCCTGAGCTTTATACTCTGTATCTGTTGATACCCAATTTTTTTCTATATTTTTTTAATACATATATATACTTTCACAATAGTATATATGCATATATAAGCATGCATAAGCATTTTTATAATTTTTTATAATTTTTAAAGGATTCAAATTGATTTATTTCTCCCCTTTGTACGCATAAAATTTCCAATAATTATCCTTAAAATTATTTTTGTGGTGATTTAGCCATCTAAATTCTATATTTATGCCAAAATAATGTTGAAATATTTTTAGTGCATTTTTATAATTGCATTTATATTTTTTAAATCAATTTGCGTATATTTGCAATACTAGCCATATTAAAGCATAATTACGTTTTTAATAAATAAAATGATCTTTTATATTTTTAAAATGTTAAACAACTATTTTAAATTATTTTAGTATACGAAATTATTTTTTTAGAAATCATTTATCTTTTTTTATAAATTATATAGTGTTACAATGGCTATTTAAAATCTAGCCTAATTTCATTTCAATTTTAGCCACAATACCCAGCCCAATTTTTTGGATTGAATTACCCAGGCCCAAACCACTACCTGCCTGACCCAATCCCGGCCAAATCCTGGCCATTGATCGTTTTGATCAACGACCCAGATTTTTCCTTTCCTAATTAAACTAACTGATACCCCCTAAACCTAATTCATTTCACCACCAACCCCGCCACCCTAAATTCCTCTCTACCCTCAAATACTCTCAACCCTAATCTCCAATCACCGACCTCCATCTATGGCCATCTCCGGTGACCTCTCACCCCCCTCTCAAGCCTCCAATGGCTTCTCTCATGTCATTCCTGTCATCTCTAAGGTCCTCAAGGGACCAGGGCCATCTATGTCTGTATGGTTCTCTTTGAAACCCTAATTTCGTTTCTAAAACTCCTAGATTTGTACAGATCTAGGACGATTTGAGTTTTATCCTTGTGTGTTTTACAATAGCCTTGAGTTTCTTTACAAGAATCGTATGATTTCAAGTGATTTTTCATCTTTTTCTAAAATTAGGGTTTCTAGAATTTCTTTTTAAATTTTGTCTGATTATTCTTTGTGTTTAAACTTCTGATTCTCACACATTTTTGACTAATTTTATAAACTTGCTGCAACCCTAGACCGTTTGTACTGAAAACCCTAATGTTTTGTGGTTTTCGTTTGGTTCTGATACGGGTACCTCTGATTGTGTTCTTGCCTTGGATTCTTGTGACTTCTCATGATTTACTTGTCTTAGCATGCTTCTACTAAAATTTTCTTAGTTTAAACCTTCACTGATATTATGAACTTGTGTTTATACTAGACATTCATGCAAAACTTATATGCTTCTCTTCGAATCAGTGTCGTTTAGCCATGGGTTTTGTTAAGGCTATGTGAAATACTGACCATTCATGCTTTACCTCATTTTATATGCTAAGCATGCTGCTTCTTTCATGATTTACTAAACCCTTGATTACTTTGAATCCCTTATTTTCTAGTTTAATTTGATCCCTTTCCATTTAACGTTTTGATTCTTACTTCTTTACCTAATTTGATTAAATTTACCTGCCTTAATTGTCCTCCTTGCCTTGTTTGTATTCCTTTGATTATTATTGATTTGTTTCCTTAATTAAACTGCTGTGCATTTACCCTTAATTACCTATTCTATACCTAAAACTTTACTTTATTCTTTTCCTTAAATACCTGGCATGTTTACCGTTGATTGAACTGTCCCTTGATTAAGGGAAGATCTTGTTGATTTATGGGTAATTTCCCTGATTTACTACTCAATTGATCTCTTGCCTTGTTTTGTTAAGTTTTTGACTCCTATATAAACTTTCTATTCTTTTAAGTTCACTACACCAAGAAAAAAAAAGGAACTCTAGTTTATCTACACTATTATACTCTCAAAGCTCTCTACTCTCTTTTGTTCCTTACAACTCCTATTAGTTCAGTCGGCTGTAAGCCAAGGCTGATTACTGGCATTATTTTTACTATGTATTTAGCATACTCTCTTTAACTGGCATGTTCTGATTCAATTCATATTCCAAGCTATGTGTTTACTTTGTTCCTGCAGTTTATCAATCTTGATTTCCAGTTTATGAGCTATTTTACTTAATATACAATCATCATGCCTAGATTATTGTATCACAAAGCATGTTTTAAGTTTATGGTTTCATACTGTTTAGCATGACCAAACCCTGCTTGTTCTAAAATCTTGAATGTTTTTTTAGTACAGTTTGTTTTAATGTAATTCTATCTATGACTTAAACCTATGTGTTCTCAATTTAACTTTGTAACTACCATCTATGTATTTGATTGTCATCACTAAGGTGTATTCTAGGTGTCCCCCTACCTCTTTCCCTTGTGTGAAATCTTTTCTGAAGCTGTATGTTCTCCAACCTGCTTTCTGACTATATTTAAATGTCTTCTTAAACTATTCCTACTCTTAACTCTGTTCTGACTTTCATAAACGTTCTTTCTGCCACTAAGACCTTCTTTCTCTATCTACCAAACTCTTTCAAAGTCATTATGCACTCCCACATTGGTCCTAGAGTATTAGGTCCTGCCCCTCTGGCATGTGTACTACCTTGAGATCCTTGAGATCTCTTTGAACTCTGGCATGTCAGAGCTGGCCCTTCCATACTGCACTTAAATAAGTTATTGTTGAGATATCCTTGAGGTCCTTAGGGAATTTTGACACACCTAGACATGATATTGTCTATGGAATTTGGATTTGAGGTTATTGGAGGCTTGGGAAGTCATTTGCGCCTGCTTCAGGCTCCCTATAGTTAACTTCTTCTTTTCCTTCTTTATTTGTTTATGTAATTTGTTCAGCTGGTCTATAATAATTATTTGTAAACAACATTGGGGTGATTAGTGAAAAAGGGTGGGTAGCTATATCTGTTGAGTAATTTGGGTAGATACCATGCCTATAGGATTTAAACGGTTTCCATATTAGAAATTATGTCTATAGGATTTAAATGGATTCAATAATAGAAACCACGTCTATAGGTTTAAAATCAACTTCATAATTAGATACCATGCCTATAGAGCGTAAAGTGATTGAGTTCAATTCGTGCTACTGCATGTATTTACATTTGTCTTGCTAAAATCATGACTATAAGTTCCAACATCAGCTCTTAACAATTAGATACCATGCCTATAGGACTTAAAATCAGAAATTCTGCCTATAGAATAAAAATCAATTTAGTTACACAAGTCAGTCTAATTCATGTTAGTTCACTTTGAAATCGGCTTAATCAATTCTTTAATTGAGTTTTTAAAACACTGCCTTAATTCACTACTACTAGAAAGCATGCCTATAGGATCTCAAATTTTTGCTTAAAACTGTTCACTATTTTACTACATCAATGTAGTTATCATGCTCTTAGGACATCACTGTTAAACGTTTAGGCAAGCCTATAGGGAAATTTTACATTCTGCAACTCTGAAACTGTGTTTTGCTACTTAAAGCTGTCCAGATTTAACAAGTTTAAACCAGTAGGCAAGCTAAATAGAATTTTGACATTTTGTCCTAATTCACCACTGTATAATCCTTGCTCACCTAGATATCATGTTCTAGGATTTTCTCTTAAGTATTGGACTGTTGTGTGAAGACGTGCACTTACTTTCTATGTTTGAGGAGGTAACTGTGAGCCTGTAACTTGTTTCTTTAAATGCAGTCCTAACTGTTCTTGATTGATGCCTAGATTTTTATCCTTTAAAATCTTAGGGAGGTCTAGAACTGTCCAAAGAATAGAGGTCCTAAAATACATCCAGGGCCACGAGGAAGGGACGAGTAGTGCACGCATAGGACATTGTCAAGGTTACTAGAACGATTTAGGCTATGACCAGGGGGAATTGGGTAGTAAGGATGTGATGACTACGCATTAATGTCAGGTGTAGCCCCTAATTGAGGAGTGTTACCGGGCATTGCATGGGGCGATCATGTAGGCTAACCAACCTAGGACTCCTTCTTCCTAAATTCCCTTTGCTTAAACTTTACCTTTCTATATATGCACAGTTTGTTCAAGTCTTTCCTTTGTCTCATTATTTGAGTCATGTAATGTCCAAAACCTGCTCTTATTTGTAATTATGTGTTTAAGTTATTTATTTGTTAAAGGAATAGTTCATAAGTATAAGTTCGGCCGGGACCCACTGTTGTGGACCGAGAGGGGTGCCTAACACCTTTCCCTCAAAGTTATTTCGAGCCCTTACCCTAAATCTCTGGTAATACAAACCAATCCAAGAGTTAATCGCTCTAGGTGCCCTAACACACCATAATCCATTAGGTGGCGACTCTTCAAAACCCAAATTCCCAAAAGGAAATGATTTATTACCCAAATGAATGTTGGAACTTGAACTTTCTCCGCGAAGGGAAGAAAAGGGGGCACGACAATATCGTTCATATTATGTTTAATTACTGCTAAGAATCTACATGAACTGCAAGCATGTCTACTTTTCTGTATAATTAACTGTTGCAACCTATTGCGGGTTGGTTCGTCACTACCATCAGTCCATAGTTTGGACTTGTTATTTACTGAGTTGGTGTACTCACGTTACCCCCTGCACCCGTGTGTGCAGAACTAGGTATCTCGGGGCACAACAGTGGTTGTTGATCACACCAGTTGGAGACTTTCTATGGAGTTTGCAAGGTAGCTTCTTGGCGACCGCAGTTCCGCCTTCTCCTCTTATTATCTTACTTTAGTATATTTATTTGGATATTCTCAGACCGTGTTCGTCATGTTATTTCGAACAGATGTAGTAGTTTTAGCTCATGACTTAGTGACACCCGAGGTCAGGATTGTGTTTCATTCCGCTGGATTTTGATTTTTAATTTTATCTTATTGAATTTCTGTTAAAATTATGATTTTCTTAAGTTTTTATTTGAGAAATGGAGTAATTGGGAATAAGTGGCCGGCCTAGTATCACGATAGGCGCCATCACTACATGGTTAGATTTTTGGGTCGTGACAATTATGGAGTAGTTTATTTTAGAGTTTGGTGGATATGGTATTCTGATTGATATTTATGGATTTTAACTCTAGTTATTTTGCATGAATTGGTTTATGGAGCTTTGAATTGATTGCAATTTTTTCACCTAAATATTTTATCAAAAGAGGAATATTTTGGGTGATTATCGTTGCATTATCTTGTTTGTTTTAATTTAGTGGTTCTTCAAAGTAATCGAAAGAGCTTGTCGAATTGTTGATTAAATCAAGTTAGAAGAATATTTGAGAGACGTTTTCCTAAAGACTAGTCCATTTATAATGTTCTTGCATATCTTTACAATGCTTTATACTAGTTCACTTCGAAGAGTTAAGATTTAATCGAGAGAGGAGTCTTGGCTACATGTTTAAACTAATCATCGAGTGAATTCATGAGAATCACTAGAACATTAGAGTGAATTGAACTAGAGTTAGATCCCAAATAGTTATCTTGCACGTATCATGTCACGACCCTTATTTCTCCCATTAATTATCTTTGTGTTGCTCAACTCTTGTATTTCTCTGATCAATTGTTAGTTGCTTTAATTTTAGTAGTTAATTTTAGCGCGTTATCATTCCAATCAAAGTATTAATCATCTTGAATAGCGTTAAACCAGAAATTACTTGAACATTATTTGAATATAATCCCTGTAGAGATGATAATTAAATTATACTATCTTTGGCCAGCGAGCATCATATTCGTGTTGTGTTTTACGCTCGTCATATTTTGGCGCCGTTGCCGAGGATTGGCAATCAATAATGTTTGAAATAGTTTTTGGTGCTAATTTAGGAATTATATTTTTTATTTTTATTATTATTCACGATTCTTTCATTTGTGTGCAAGCAACATGTTAAGTTCATTGGTATATGACTCAATGCTCTTCCAAGGAATTGGTTCCATACAATCCAGAATTGGACAAGCACCTGCAACGGTTGAGATATGCGAAGGAATCAAGTGGATCATTCTTGTTTCAGACTTCGAATCAAGATAAAATGGCAAACAACGAGAATGATAGAGTAGACTTAGCTGCAAGAGTGACAACACAACATAGAGAACAAGTTGCACGGTTAGCAGCCGAAGCGGCCCTTAGAGATGCTGATGAGTGATAAGTGGGGATTTTGACTGCTTATTAGCACCTTTTTTCTTCCGTTTTAGTTTAAAAGCAGTGAATTGTGTCCCCGAGACTGATTGGCACAAAATCTTACAAAGTGCGAACCGCAGAATTTCATCTGCGGCCGCAGATGATGAAGGAAAGCCCAGTAGAATTTCTAGCAAATTGCGAAACACACAAGAATTGTGCGTCCGCAAAAGATGAGCTTGAGATAAACTTCAGAGAGTTTGCAAATTCCTAAGTTCCAAGTCCCTCAGAATTGCGGACCACACAAGAATTGTGCGGTCGCAGAAGAAGTGTCTTGCAGTCGCGAAGTAAAGGTGCGGACCGCAGAAGACCGAGTTGCGGCCGCAGTGCTAAATTTGCGAACCATAGAAATGTTGCCTCATGGACGCAGTTATGATTTATGCAGCTGCAGACCTCTACCTCCTGACAAGATGAAGAAACCTGCGGACCGCACATGGAACTATGCAGCCACAGCACCTCCCGAGGGGAAGTTTTGTCCAAAATTGTCAACTTTATATAAATAGAAGAGTATCACGTAATTAGGTCAAGTTTTGAATATTCCAAGTACTATAGCCGTTTCTCTTTGCTTCTTTAGGAAACTTTAGCTTATTTTTGTGATTTAACATTAGATTTCTCTATTTTAATCTTTCAATATGAGTTTTATTATCTTTTCTTCTACACCCATTATGAGTAGCTATAGGTGTTAATCGGGCCAGGCTGACCCGTTTTCAACCCGCTTCAACCCAGGTCAGTCCGGTTCAGCCCGTTACTGTATCTTAGTGTGCGGGCTGAGACGAGTTGGTCGAGGGCGGGTTTTGGAGAAACATATTTTGGACAACGGTGCACTGTACCCGCTAAGCCCGTTAACCCATTAATGGGTTGTTAATGGGATGTAGCCCGTTATCAGCCCGTTTACTGTTACAAATTTTATATTTATTTTTATTTTTATTATTTGGACCATTGCCAACGGTCAAAATTTAATAAAAAAAATTACATTAGCCCGGCCCGCCCAAACCCGTTAAGCCCGAACCCAAACGGGCCCACAATAACCCGAAAATTCCCAACCCGCTATCAACCCATTATCCCAGCCCGGCCGATAAACGAACAGGCTAGAGTTTTTCCCGTTCAACACGTCCCAGCCCGCCCGATAAACAAGTATATGAGTAGCTAGAGTTTTACAAGAGTTGTGACCCAATCCTAGTGTATAAACCTTATGGGTGATTAATTTAATACTTGTTTTGAATGGGTATTTATTATTTAGCTTAGTCATGCTTAAATTTTAGAATTAATGGTTGTAAACATTGATTCATGCCTATTTGACTTAGTCTCGTCTTGAGAAAGAGGGATCTAGTCTAGGTTAACTTAGCTAACAAGGAATTAGGTCAATTGAGAGATAGATTAACCCAATTAAAGTGTTCAACCTAGATATAGTAACAACCTGACTTGAGCTCTTATCAACCATTTTGGTAGATACCCATTTATTCTTGAGAAAGCCAAATTAGGCAAAACCATGACCGAGAGGTATTGAGTGGACAACGTATTGTTGTGAGCTATTGTTACACCCCATGTTTTCTGTTACATCTCGCATTTTCGTACGTTAAAGCTTCGTCGTAAGTTACTTGACGTAGACTCGAGGATGAGATTATTTTTGAAGTTATAAGAATTTATGCTATTTATAATAGGGGATAAGTAAGTTCCGTGAAGGTTAAAGGTAAATGAATCAAAGAAACTAAATTTTGTTGAAGGTCATCGATTTGGAATAAAAAATGGTCCGAGTTATAATACCCGGTATTTATGGACTAATGCCATTCAAGGTACCACATGACCATGATAATAGGGTACATAAATTGTGTTAAAAGTGAGTAGTATTTTAAGTAATTTGAGATAATTCTTAATTATATGGATAATTGGTTAATTATTAGTTAATGGGGGAATTAACAAGTTAATTAAGAGTTAGTGGATGATTAATGAAGAACCTTGGATAATACGAAGGAACCCTTAACGTGGCATCCAACAAAGTCACAAAATTTGACTCTTAAAGTTCAAATATAGGTGGCATATTTAGAGTAATAGGTGGCTTAGTCATCTAACATGTGGGGCCCACGAAAAGACCAACCATTTATAGAAATTTTATTTCATCATTGTTGGAGAAGCAACCCATTTAAAGAATTTCTCATCAACATTGTACATGAGGGCCATGTTACGGATGGAGCTCCATAGCTCATTTCATATTTCATAACATAATATAGTGTGAGATTTTGCAATTTTAAGGAATACGATACAATCTTTCTCAAGCAGGAGGCTACAGGGAATTTAGGATTGTCACTCTTTCTGCTTACTCTAGATCGTGTGTGTCGCGCCCACTTTTTCCCTCTTTGCATCGGAAAATCGGGTTTATGACATTTTTGGGGTAGGACAACTCATTCCTTTTGGGAACTGGGTTTGCATTTGGAAAGTCGCCACCTAATGATTTAAGGTGTATTAGGACACCTATAAGGTTCATTTGTAAGTTTATTTGATAACCAGAGACAGGTTAAGGGCTTGAAATTATCCTAAGGGGAAGGTGTTAGACACCCCTTAGGATCCACTAGTGTGTTTCCCGACCAGACAGTTTTTGTGAATTTGTACAATTAGCAGATAGACAAAGATAAGCTCAAATATTAGGGGATTCAAGTTTGAACACATAAGAGTTTGAAAAACAATTATTAAAAGGTGAATTTTGAAAAGGAGTTACAGCTCTACAAATACTTGAGAATATAAAAGGGAGGAGGGGGTCCTAGGTTTATTTACAATATGGATCACATCAATGCGATACCCGGTATGACACTCCTCAGAAGAGGGGATACACGTGGTAGTAGCACACCGGTCATCATATCCATATATACCCTTCCAACCCCGTTAAAGTATTAAAGCACGGATTGGTCTCGACCTCTATTGCATGCTATTACACGTCCCATTCCTATCAATCCCGAAGGAATTTAAGACTACTATTCCTATAAGAGGGAGGTATTTAGGCTGACTCTTGGGTTTTAAAGGTAAAAAGGCTAAGGCGACATACAAAATACGTAGGACTGCATATTAGGGGTAACATATAAACAAATAAGAGGCCCATATATAACTCCGCAGATAATGCAAATAAATGGCATGACTTAAATACAGTTAGGGTCAGAATTTAAAGTACTACGACAGGATTTTTTAATTGTTGAAGTAGACCATATTTATTACATAACTCAGATAAGATGTCTGAATCAGGTCTGCCTGCTGGTTGTAGCAGTTGCTAATTAAACAATGGCGAATCCAATTTTATTAAGCAATTACTTAATACTTCCCTAATTGTGTACTGGTGATGTCCTATAAGCATGATATCTATCACTGATTAAGAATACAGCAGAGCAGTGGTTAAATTAAACAGGCAATTTGGATCCTATAGACATGCTTTCTAGACCGTATTAATAAAAGAAGTAGGTTGTTTCAACTGATTCAGAACAGTACGAGTCAAACTGATTTTAACTATACTGGTTTGAGATCCTATAGGCATGATCTCTATTATTGCTGATTTCAACTCCTATAGGCATGGTATCTAAGTGTTAATGACTGATTTGATACTATAACCATGGAACATTCAGTGAAGTAGGCAGGATTACTTTGATTAAAGCGAAATTCCTATAGGCATGATCTCTATCTGTACGAAAATAAAGCATGCAAAACTTGAATTAAAACAGAACAGATCCTATAGGTATGTTCTCTACCCTTCTAATAGCTAAAACATGCATAATTACCTCATCCTTTTTCACTGGCCAGCCCCCAATATTTGTTACAAATTATTACAGACCAAATACTGAATTACATTAGAAAAGTGTATAATAAGAAGTTACAACCATAGGAAGTCTGATTATGACTTCCTCTCTAAGTTATGGAATAAACCACCTCAAAAGCCACTTGTTTCAAAGCCTTTCTCAGACCTGGGTGAGTCAAAGTTCCCTGAGGATCTTAAGGGACCTCGGGCAGTGCTTACACCCAGGTTTGCATAACCAGATAGAGGTGAGTGCAGTGTGGAAGGGTCATCCCTTATGTGTCCAAGTTTAGAGGGAGCTCAAAGGTCCCAAGGCAAGGCTCACACAAGAGAGGCAGAACCTAGGTTCTAAGATTATAGTAGAAGTGCAGAAAATAGTAAAAAAAAAGAGTTTGTTTAAAACTGGATTGGGAAATAGTAAGTGGTAAGGGTGATTTGAAAATAGTAGTAGTAAAACTCAAACTACACAGAATCAGTAGTTACACAAAGGGGTCAAGGGGTTTTGGGAATACATTGTATGAAGCATATGACCCCAAAAGAGGTCATGTTTGGTCATGCACAACAATAGATGATGTTGGCATGCCCACAAACTTGCAAGAGAATAAAACACATAGAGGGGACATGGGGGTTTGGGATTCATAAGTCAACAAGTACACACATATGGGAAGAATTGATCTAAGGGGAATGGGGACATATTGCATCATGCTAATAATACAACATGATTGCAGAAACATAAGCAGAAGCATGCAAGAGGGCAAGAAATTGGAACAACTTAAAGAAACATGTTGTTGTTGATGCTTGAAAATTAACTAGGACATACCAGTAGAGAAACAAAGTGTAGAAAGGAAAAGTAGGCAAAAATTCCATAGTCTAGCCTTGGCTTTCAGCTGGCTAGACAAAGCAGTAGCACAAGTAGTAGTAGAGAAAAGAGAGAGTTTTGAGTGTAAGTGTGTGTTCTTGAACTCAATTGTTCGTGTCCTTGAAAGAAGAGGGGTGGGTATTTATAGTTTTGAAAATGAGTGAAGAAGAGGTAAAGTCTTAAACACAAACTTGGAAACAATCACAAGTCAGAATCAATTAACACAAGTGATTCCCTTTAATTAAGGAATCACTGTTTAACGGGTAGTAGCAGGTTTAATTAAGGAAAGACATCAGTTTGGGGACAGATTGATTATTGCCATATAAGGGGCAATAAAATCATGAAGTAAATAATCAAGTGTAGGTACAAAATAGTCTTATTTTGGGAAATGGTTCAGCAAGACAAAACATCAGAGTAAAGGAAAGGAATCAATTAATTTAAACAAGAGGGTGAAATTAGGGTTCATAAAAGAAAAGCTTTTGCAATCAGTCACAAGATCAAGATCAATCAAGGAAGAAACATGATTCTGCACTTCAGTATATAAATAGAGTGAACAAAAGCATCTAACATGAGAGGCCAAACACATTAGCAAAAAATATAACACAGGCATACAGTAGCAACAGGGTAAGCTAGGATTCAGCAGTAAGAAAAATATTCGGAGCACAGTAGTCGGGTAGGTTAAGTATTCACATAGAATCAAAACTAAAGAAACATAGCAACAGGTAAAGAGAATAAAAAACAAGTAAAGGTCTCACAATAGTAATAAGTGAAAATAAAACCCCTTTTAAGAAATTAGGGCTTCGACGGTAGTCGAGTTTAAGAGATGAAAAGAACTCAAATCAGACAAGTCGAACAAAGAAAAGAGAGTCATAAACGAAGAACTTAAGATAAGCACACATTTAAGCAAATAATTTCAGAACTCGGATAAGACTAAAAGGAACTAGGGTTTTAAACATTACTGACTCAAGTAGAAGGAAAAAATAAACAGGTAACATAGCAAAATAATGAAACAACACCAAAATCAGAGAAGAGATCATTAAAAGAGAGGTTAAGAGAAACCCTAATCGGAAAATGAATAGTCATTTTGAAAGAAAATTTTGAAGAACCTTCGAGAAAGCACTTAAGAAATTCATAGTAAGTACAGATCTAACGTAGATCTGAAAGAAAATTGAAAGAGCTTAAATATTAGGGTTTCGAAAAACACAGAAAAGGTGAGAAAGACCTTGAAAGTTACTGATCTAACAAGGAAAGTCAAGGACCTGCCTTGAAAGGCCATGAATGGCCGGAGAAAGGTCATGGATGGCCAGAGAAAGGCCATGAACAGAAGTCGAGCAAGGACTGGACCAGATCCCTTCAAGGTCTGGCAATGAAACCACAGAAACAAACACCCAGGAGCCATATGAGGCTGATACACATCTTCAATGGCCACGAGAGGTCATGGATTAGGCAGGGGTTAAGGCGGATTAGGGTGGGATGAGATGGCGACGACTAGGGTTCATGTGAGGTTTCATAAAGAATTAAGAGAAGAGGGGATTCAGAGGCGGCGTTTGGTGAAGAATGAAGTAGGGTAAGGGGTCTTTTGAGTTTAAATATGGAAGGGCGAATGGAGGCCGTTGATCTGAGTGATCACCGGCCGGGATTCAAAAGGGTAGGTGAGGAATCTGGGTTGGGTCGTTTAATTGGGTTAGTGGTAGGGTATTAGAAGGAATTGGGCCATGAAATTGGGTTTAATTTAGGGTCAAATTTAGGCTAAAATTGAAATGTAATTGGGCTATTATTTAAATAACCAATTTTCCCCTTTTAAAAATTATAAAAATAGTAAATTAATTTCTAGAAATAATTTGAGAGCACCAAAATGATTTGTAACATATAATTAATAATTTAAAAATACAAGGCTTAATTTCATGAATATAAAACACAATTGAATCTTAAAAGGGCCAATATTGCAATTATATACAATTCAGCTTAAAATACTAAATAAATTTGTAAAAATATGGAAAAGAATACCTTAGCTATATCTTAGCATAAATATAAAAGTCCAACAAATGAATTACAAAAATAATAGTTTTTATAGATAAAAGAGGGAAATACATTGATTTAAAAACCTTTTAAAAGTTATGAAAAAATAATAAAACACTTGGATATGCTTACATATATATATATATATATATATATATATATATATATATATATATATTGAAGTTATTTTGCATATTAAAAATATATAGGGAAAAATTGGATATCAACAATTGCCCCTCTTTACCCGGGAAGGATGAAAGAGTTGTCGGGTAAAGATATGATTACCAATTTTGACCGAGCAAAATGGTTCGAAGAGGTTTAGGTCGTGCCTTGGCTTCTGAGCTGCCTACATATCCCTAGTTTTACGAGAATCAGGCCATATGTAGTTCAGGATCCATCAGCGGAGTATGCCGATGGAGGCATTTCAAGAATGAACGCAATATCTAGGGCCGGTTGAGTGAAAGGTTTACGGGAATGCTTAGGTTTGATGTGGCTACGAGAACTAGAGCGGGTCCGCCCCTGCCGGGATGGTCGTTGCTTGCCAGTTTACCAGCAATTAGAAATAATACAAGTGTATATTGTGCATAAATTTATATATGATGCAAATTCCCGTCGGACCATGAATGTTGTCTTCGGACAGTTAGGATGACGTCCTGAGACCATGACGTCCTAGGCCATGGAGCATACAATAAGGATTCCCAGGCCATGAAATGCTGCTCTCGGGCTATGAGGATAGTGCCTCCGAACCATGATGCCTTTGAATAATGATATGCAAAAGATTAAAAGGGATCTTCAGGCCATGCCATGGTGTTCTCGGGCTATGAAGATGATGCCTCCGAACAATGACACCTTTGGATAATTTGGCGATCTTTCAGCCTATGAGATGCATTATTAGGCGATCTTTCAGTCCATGAGAATGAGATGCAGTATGGGACGATCTTTCAGCTAATGACATGTAGTATGAGGCAAACTTTTCATCCCTTGAGATGCAGTAGCATGATGCGGACAAGACAGAGCTTAGTCTTGTGAATTGAGGGGCAGAGCTTAGCCCGTAAGAGAAACGAAATAAACGATGCTTGATATAGTGCTTAGTTTCGAAGAAAATTGGAGGCAGATCTTAGCCTCAGAAGGCAGAATGGTAGCCTTATGCAAGTTGGAAGGCAGAATAGTAGCCTTATGCAATGCAAATGCAGATGGAGGTTGAGCTTAACCACAGAAGGCAGAATGGTAGACTTATGCAATACAAATGTAGATGGATACAACATTTAGTCTCGAAAGGCAGAATAGTAGCCTTATACAAGTTGGAAGGTAGAATAGTAGCCTTATGCAATGCAAATGCAGATGGAGGTAGAGCATAACCTCGGAAGGCAGAATGGTAGACTTATACAAGAATACATATGGAGATAGCGTTTAGTCTCGGAAGGCAGAATAATAGCCTTATGCAGATTGGAAGACAGAATAATAGCCTTATGTAGGAACGAAATAACGAGTGATAGTAGAGTTTTCTTTAGCTGATATCAGATTGTGATATTGTGATTACTGAGATCATTGTGACAGATGAAACGTTACTGGTGTGTGTTGATAGCAAATGTTTGCAAGTATAACGGTTCGGAGAGTCGTTTTCCTGAATAATGTTTGTCCTTGAGTGTATAGTATGTTTAATGATTTTGCAATCCTGGTGCCTGCATCCAAAGAAAAATCATGAGTTTTGTAGGGGAGGGGGGGAGGTTAGCTCGTATCTCTGCTGGCTTTGCTTGTCCTGCTCGGCTTTGATCTGGTGATACTGTACGTATCATTGGGGTAGCATTGCTAAACAAAGCAATTTCCGTAATAAACATGCATAGTTTCGTAAAGATATGACATAAATGTATAATTAAGAAATAGCTTTTAGATGAACCGATGACTGTGACGTGGCTCAGGACATTGCAACTTCTCTAGCTATGGAATTTTGAGGGCCCCCTCAAAATTCAGCCCCAGTTTGATGAGTTAATGTTTCTGACTGCTGCTCGCGGCGATTGGCTGAAATTACTCCCCCTCAAAATTCTGTCCCAGTTTCCAATTGTGGGGGAAATGAAATTTTTTTATTGCATTGTGATCGAACCCACAAGGATACCTACGTATCCCCTCTTAAACGGGAATCAGGTCAGGCATAGTTCAATTTACATCATATAAGGGAAGCATAAAGATTACACATAGTAACGTTTGACCACATCTGAGTTGATTGCCTTTGGCCGGACTTCTCCGTCTATCTCTGCAAGTATGAGGGCTCCTCCTGTCAGAACCCGGTGAACTATGTATGGACCCTGCTAGTTGGGAGAGAATTTCCCCT
Organism: Nicotiana sylvestris; assembly: GCF_000393655.2. Classification (NCBI taxonomy): domain Eukaryota; kingdom Viridiplantae; phylum Streptophyta; class Magnoliopsida; order Solanales; family Solanaceae; genus Nicotiana; species Nicotiana sylvestris. The sequence continues at coordinate 140,955,134 of NC_091058.1, forward strand.
TGGCTTCATCTTGATGTGGAAAAAATTTCTTTAACACCAGCTGCCCCGGTGTGAATTGTATTGGCTTGACTCTTTTGTTGAAGGCTAAGGACATTCTGTTCTAATAGAGTTGACCATGGCAAATTGCATTCATTCTCTTTCCGTCTATAAGGTCTAGTTGTTCATAACGACTTTTTACCCACTCTGCGTCGTCGAGCCTAGCTTCTTGTATCATTCTTAGGGAAGGAATTTCTACTTCAGTGGGAATGACAACCTCCATACCTAAACCAGCATATATGGAGTTGCCTCGGTTGATGTACGGACTGTGGTGTGATACCCCAATAGAGAAAATGATAACTTCTCGTGCCACTATTTATGCTTCTCTATCATTTTCCTCAATATCTTCTTGATATTCTTGTTGGCAGCCTCTACAGCTCCATTCATCTAAGGCCTATAGGCTGTGGAATTCTTGTGTTTGATCTTGAAGGTTTCACACATAGCTTTCATCAAGTCATTGTTGAGGTTGGAGCCATTATCAGTAATGATCGACTCTGGAATCCCGAATCGACATACAATACGGTCGCAGACAAAGTCTGTCATAACTTTCTTGGTTACTGCTTTGTAAGATGATGCTTTGAACCATTTGGTGAAATAGTCGATTGCTACTAGGATAAACTTGTGCCCGTTTGAAGCGACATGCTCGATTGGTCCGATAACATCCATTCCCCAGACAGCGAACAACCATGGTAAGCTCATTGCATTGAGCTCATTTGGAGGTACCTTTATTATGTCTGCATGTATCTGACAGCGGTGGCATTTCCGGACATACTAGATGCAGTCCATCTCCATAGTCATCGAATAGTAACCGACTCGGAGTATCTTCTTTGCTAAGACAAAACCATTCATATGTGGATCGTAGGTCCCAGCATGAATTTCCTCTAGTAGCCTAGATGCTTCCTTTGTGTCGACACACCTTAATAGTCCCAAATTATGAGTCCTCCTATACAGGATTCCTTCGTTGTGAAAGAAGTTGTTAGACAATCTCCGAAGTGTGCATTTCTGAGTAGGATTTGCAAGCTCTGGGTACTCTCCTTTTGCCAAATATTCCTTGATATCATGAAACCAAGGCTTTACGTCTGCTTCTTCTTCAACATGGGCACAATAAGTTGGCTGATCATGGATCTTTACTGGAATGGGATCAATGAAATTTTTGTCTGGATGCTGTATCATCGATGACAGGGTAGCCAATGCATCGGCGAACTCATTCTGGACTCTAGGAACATGTTGGAACTCCGTCTTCGTGAACCTTTTCCTCAGTTCCTGTACATGATGCAGATATGGGAGTATCTTGGAGTTCTTGGTTGCCCATTCTTCACGCACCTGATGTATCAGTAGGTCTGAATCTCCAATCACTAGCAATTCTTGAATGTTCATGTCAATGTCCATCTTGAGCCCTAAGATGCAAGCTTCGTACTCGGCCATATTGTTGGTGCACGAGAACTTGAGTTTGGCGGACACTGGATAATGCTGACCGATTTCTGATACTAGGACTGCTCCTATGCCAACTCCTTTGAAATTTGCTACTCCATCGAAGAACATTCTCCAACCGTCATAAGATTCTGCAATATCTTCTCCTATGAATGATACCTCTTCATCAAGAAAATACATTTTTAGGCGTTTGTATTCTCCATCCACGGGATTGCATCGAAAAATTGGGTTTATGACATTTTCGGTGTAGGACAACTCATTCCTTTTGGGAACTGGGTTTGCATTTGGAGAGTCGCCACCTAATGATTTAAGGTGCATTAGGACACCTATAAGGTTCATTTCAAAGTTTGTTTGATAACCAGAGATAGGGTAAGGGCTTGAAATTATCATAAGGGGAAGGTGTTAGGCACCCCTTAGGATCCACTAGTGTGGTTCCCGGCCAGACAGTTTTTGTGAATTTTGTACAATTAGCAGATAGACAAATATATGCTCAAATAATAGGGGATTTAAGTTTGAACACATAAGAGTTTGAAAAACAATTATTGAAAGGCGAATTTTGAAAAGGAGTTATAGCTCTACAAACACTTGAGAATATAAAAGAGAGGAGGGGGTCCTAGGTTTGTTTACAATATGGATCACATCAATGCGATATTCGGTATGACACTCCTCAGAAGAGGGGATACACGTGGTATTATCACACCAGCCATCATATCCATATCTAACCTTCCCACCCCGTTAAGGTATTAAAGAATGGATTGGTCTCGACCTCTATTGCATGCTATTACCCGTCCTATTCCTATCAGTCCCAGAGGAATTTAGGACTACTATTCCTATAGGAGGGAGGGTTTTAGGCTGACTCTTGGATTTTAAAGGTAAAAAGGCTAAGACGACATACAAAACATGTAGGACTTCATATTAGGGGAAACATATAAACAAATAAGAGGCCCATATATACCTCCGCAGACAATTCACATAAATGGCATGACTTAAACACAGTTAGGGTCAGAATTTAAAGTACTAGGGTATGATTTTTTAATTGTTGAAGCAGACCATATTTATTACATAACTCAGATAAGAAGTCTGAATCAGGCCTGCCTGCTGGTTGTAACAGTTGATAATTAAACAAAAGCGAATCCAGTTTTATTAAGCAATTACCTAAGACTTGCCTAAGTGTGTATTGGTGATGTCCTATAAGCTTGATATCTATCACTTATTAAGAATGTAGCAGAGCAGTGGTTAATTTAAATAGGCGATTTGGATCCTATAGGCATGTTTTCTAGATCGTATTAATAAAAGGAGTAGGTTGTTTAAACTGATTCAGAACAGTACGAGTCAAACTGATTTTAACTATACTGGTTTTAGATCCTATAGGCATGATCTCTATTATAGATGATTTCAATTCCTATAGGCATGGTATATAAGTGTTAACGACTGATTTTGATCCTATAAGCATGGAACATGCAGTGAAGTAGGCAGGATTTCTTTGATTAAAGCGAAATTCCTATAGGCATGATCTCTATATTCATGAAAATAAAGCATGCAGAACTTGAATTAAAATAGAATAGATCCTATAGGCATATTCTCTACCCTTCTAATAGCTAAAACATGCATAATTACCCTATCCCTTTTCACTGGCCAGCCCCTAATATTTGTTACAAATTATTACAGACCAAATACTGAATTACATCAGAAAAGTGTAAAATAACAAGTTACAACCATAGGAAGCCTGATTCTGACTTCCTCTCTGAGTTATTGAATAAACCACCTCAAAAGCCACTTGTTTCAAAGCCTTTCTCAGACCTGGGTGAGTCAAAGTTCCCTAAGGATCTTAAGGGACCTCGGGCAGTGCTTACACCCAGGTTTGCATAACCAGATAGAGGTGAGTGCAGTGTGGAAGGGCCATCCCTTATGTGTCCAAGTTTATAGGGAGCTCAAGGGTCCCAAGGCAAGGCTCATACAAGAGAGGCAGAACCTAGGTTCTAAGATTATAGTAGAAGTGCAGAAAATAGTAAAAACAAAAAGTTTGTTTAAAACTGGACTGGGAAATAGTAAGTGGTAAGGGTGATTTGAAAATAGTAGTAGTAAAACTCAAATTACACAGAATCAGTAGTTACAAAAAGGGGTCAAGGGGTTTTGGGGAATACATTGTATGAAGCATATGACCCTAGTAGGGGTCAGGTTTGGTCATGCACAGTAATAGATAATGCTGTCATGCCCACAAACCAGCCAGAGAACACAAACACATAGAGGGGACATGGAGGTTTGGGATTCATAAGTCAACAAGTGCACACATAAGGGGAAGAATTGATCTAAGGGGAATGGGGACATATTACAGCATGCTAATAATACAACTTGATGCAGAAACATAAGCAGAAGCAGGAAAGAAGGCAAGAAATTCGAACAACTTAAAGAAACATGTTGTTGTTGATGCTTGAAAATTAACTAGGACATACCAGTAGAGAAACAAAGTGCAGAAAGGAAAAGTAGGCAAAAATTCCATAGTCTAGCCTTGACTTTTAGCCGGCTAGACAAAGCAGTAACACAAGTAGTAGTAGAGAAAAGAGAGAAAGTTTTGAGTGTAAGTGTGAGTTCTTGAACTCAATTGTTCGTGTCCTTGAAAGAAGAGGGGGTGGGTATTTATAGTTTTGAAAACGAGTGAAGAAGAGGTAAAGTCTTAAACACAAACATGGACAATCACAAGGCAAAATCAATTAACACAAGTGATTCTCTTTAATTAAGGAATCACTTTTTAACAGGTAGTAGCAGGTTTAATTAAGGGAAGAAATCAATTTGAATACAGATTGATTATTGCCATATAAGGGGGCAGTAAATGCATGAAGTAAATAATCAAGTTTAAGTGTAAAATAGGCTTATTTTGGGAAAGGGTTCAGCAAGGCAAAACATCAGAGTAAAGGAAAGAAATCAATTAATTTAAACAAGCGAGTAAAATTAGGGTTCATAAAAGAAAAGCTTTTGCAACCAGTCACAAGATCAAGATCAATCAAGGAAGAAACATGATTCTGCACTTCAGTATATAAATAGAGTGAACAAAAGCATCTAACATGAGAGGCCAAACACATTAGCAAAAAATATAACACAGGCATACAGTAGCAACAGGGTAAGCTAGGATTCAACAGTAAGAAAAATATTTGGAGCACAGTAGTCGCGTAGGTCAAGTAGTCACATAGAATCAATAGTGAAGAAACATAGCAACAGGTAAAGAGAATTAGAAACAAGTAAAGGTCTTATAGTAGTAATAAGTGAAAAGAAAACCCCTTTTGAGAAATTAGAGCTTCGACGGTAGTCGCGTTTAAGAGATGAAAAGAACTCAAATCAGACAAGTCGAACAAAGAAAAGATAGTCATAAACGAAGAACTTAAGATAAGCACACATTTAAGCAAATAATTTCAGAACTCGGATAAGACTAAAAGGAACTAGGGTTTTAAACATACTGACTCAAGTAGAAGGAAATCATAAACAGGTAATATAGCAAAATCATGAAACAACACCAAAATCAGAGAAGAGATCTTTAAAAGAGAGGTTAAGAGAAAACCTAATCAGAAAATGAAGAGTCATTTTGAAAGAAAAGTTTGAAGAACCTTCGAGAAAGCACTTAAGAAATTCATAGTAAGTACAGATCTAAGGTAGATCTGAAAGAAGATTGAAACATCTTAAAGATTAGGGTTTCAGAAACCCCAAAAAAAGTGAGAAAGACCTTGAAAGTTACCGATATAACTAGGAAAGTCAAGGACCTGCCTTGAAAGACCATAAATGGCCGGAGAAAGGCAATGAACAGAAGTCGAGCAAGGACTGGACCAGATCCCTTCGAGGTCTGGCCATGAAGCCACAGAAACAAACACATAGGAGCCATAGGAGGCTGATACACATCTCCAATGGCCAGAGAGGTCATGGATTAGGCAGGGGCCGGAAAATTGGGTTTAATTTGGGGTCAAATTTAGGCTAAAATTTAAATGTAATTGGGCTTTTATTTAAATAACCAATTTTCCCCTCTTAAAAATTATAAAAAATAGTAAATTAATTTCTGGAAATAAATCAAGAGCATTAAAATGATTTGTAACATATAATTAATAATTTAAAAATACAGCGCTTAATTTTATGCATATAAAACACAATTGAATCTTAAAAGGGCCAATATTGCAATTATATGCATTTTAGCTTAAAAGTACTAAATACATTTGTAAAAATATGCAAAAAAAAAATTCCTTAGCAATATCTTAGCATAAATATAAAATTCCAACAAATAAATTACCAAATTAATAATTTTGGAAATAATTATTGGGTTTTTATAGATAAAAGAGGGAAATACATTGATTTAAAAACCTTTAAAAAGTTATGAAAAAATAATAAAACACTTGGATATGCTTTCATATGCATATATATGCCATTTTGAAGTTATTTTTCATATTGAAAATATATAGGAAAAAATTGGGTGTCAACAGTGTGGTAGAGCTCAGTTGTAAGAACTCAATTTCCTTAAATCCATCTTATTCAAAATATGACGATGCCTACATCTAGAAAGATGGTTGGTAAGGGATTGAATGTGGTTATGGAAGAGTTGTGTCAAAGGAGCTTGATTTTGCATCATGCTTGTGATGAGTAAATGTAAGGTCTCCAGCAGATCATGTGTGTACTAAGACGTGTAAGCTTCTTGATAAGGAGCCTTAAGGCAGAAATCTACCCACCCATATGGTGAAAAGCAATGAGACATTCAGAAAGTACAAGTTTCAACAAGTAAAATAAGTAAGATGAAGTAGGGTACGAGGTACCCAGTTAGTAAAGATGATCATTATCTATAATTCAGGAAGAGAGATATAAGAATTTTGAGTTACCTTCAACAGTGACATAGGTATGTACAATTGGCCACATCGAACTCAGTTATTCCCTATGGGAGCTAACATATATGGTTTAAGAGAAGGACGGGATATTAGGATCCGTTTGGGATTAGAGTAACCCAAAATGATGGATGGATTATTTGTGTTAGTTGACATTTCCGAAGGATATTTCAAATGTGCTAATAGATCTCCTTGTGAGACATCTAGATGGTGCACTCTAAAATAGTACAACTAGATATGAGTACTACAAAGATAGGCACTGGAAGCTTTGAAGGGATAAATATTATCTTAGTATGGCTCTCATCCCTAGTAGAGAAAGAATGTTAGGCAACCCGAAGAGCCAGTAGATGGAGCAAGGGGAGCTAAAAGAAAAGGAATGTCTTGTTCGAGTTTTCAGAATAAAGTGATAGACATAAATGTTAGCGAGAAATAAGAAGAGAGTTAATGAAGCATTATGAGTAAGATGTGATACATGGATGGCAATGTAGATCAAAAAGATGATAGTATTATAGAGTCTATAGTTAAGAGAAGGAAAAGACGAGAGGTGATAGGGTTTGAGACAACAAAAGAGTATAGGGCATAAAGTCATATCCTCATTTTAAGAAATAAGTTCGTGACTCCAACGCGACTACGTGAAGGAAAAGCTAGACCCCAGAATAATAGAAATCAGTATGGGCTGGTGAACAAGATAAATTAAACATGAATTAGGGACTGAGTAATTTGATATGGTCGACATCATGAGAATTTCAAATTTCATTCCGGCGATAGTAGAATGGACAACAGAAGAAGATTCATGAGAAATTTAGAGAATGGCAATTCAAGAAGACGCTTCCCTAAAACAAGCAATGTGAGAAAAGTTAAGCTTAAGGGACTGTATGTGCCAATTATACTAAGTGTCACCCTCGTGAGTAAGAAATTTTGTTATCCTTGGTAAAGAAGGATTATCGCAAGGTGAGTAAGGGTCATCGATGATGTGAAAAGACACCAATGATGAAGAGGTAAAACATCTATAGGTAGATCGTCGTAGCTCTAACTTTTAGTACTCCCCTAAAAGGGGGAATATGGGGTGATATGACATTAAGTCAGAATTAAGTGGTTCTAGTAGCTATGGAATGGTAAAGAGAGAATGCAATAAAAATAAGAAAGGAATGAGATTGCACTTATTCAAATCTTATAGATATGCTATGATGCTAGAACACTATGCAAACATGACGTCAAGGAAAAGAAGTAAAGGTTCCTGCCCGGGATGTTATTGATAAATAATGAGCCAGTGCGAGAGGTAAGTTAAGACAAAAGGAAATAACCCAAGAAAGATTAAGCGGACTATTGATATCAGAATGGACCAACGAGTAGTTAGTAGTTGATTCAGGAAGAGCCTAGTTATGGCTAGACAATAGGTTACAGACAAATCAATAGATCGTGCAAGATAAATATAGTAAAACCCAATATAATGAATTCAGCCTCGTAGTTATGACATTGTAATACCTTGGATATATTCAGATTGGAGTTGGAGAAGTTAAGGGCACCGTATGAGTGTTACAGAAATAAAATAGAGTGCCACTAGGAAGACGATCAAAATATCAGTTCAAAAGCAACCCTACAAGCACAAGGGCATGGAGGTAAGTAACTACGGATAATTATAGGCGAGAAGGACATCAAAAATTCTGTCGAGTATGCAATGTAATAAGCTCGCATCTTTACAAGAATCAGAGGGTCCCCCCTAAGTACTACAATAAAAGACTAGCTGAGGAAATAAGAAAGAAGGCTTCAACCTAAACATAATAACTTGAAGAAGAAATGGTCATGTAAAAACAGTCTCACTACAACATTGTATGCACTCCATAAGAAAGTGGCACTTACCGTGGCTAATGAACGGGAAGTAAAATCAAAAGTAATATTCAAGATCATATGAGTTGCATGAAACTTCCGGCATGCACGAGAACTAAGATAAGCCAAGTAGGCACGCAACAAGGAGGCAGAAAGACCAGGAAAAGTAATAGCTTATGTTTAAAGAAAGCTGAGAAGGAACAAAAAGGAATTATTCGATCAATGATCCAGAGTTAGTTACGCTATGAACATACTTAAGATTTTGTAGTATTATCTAAGCAACATATAAGTTGACAATCATACAACCGTAAAAGACTCCGGTATAAGTTAAAAGAAAAAATTGAGTCCAGGTCATAGACGAAGTATTGAATTATTAAAAGATTGTATCGTGGATATTTCATAGCACCCATGAAAGGCTAAAGTAATAGCTAATACCAAAAGCCGCAGATCGGGAGATAGCTTAAGCCTACATAAAGGCCGATCAAAAGGAAGAGGAAACTAAAAAGTTACATCAACTAAATAAATTAGGAGTCTGATTATTAGACCCAGAAAGTTATAAACATCATGATTGAGAACATTGCAAAATCACTCTTAATATCATAGGTACAAGATAGATAGTACAGTAGCTATATTTTATAACGGCCCTATAATAAATCCAGTTGGAAGAGTACCAGCCTCATAAGAAGTCAGTATGAAGCTCTCACCGGATTGTGTATACATCAGAGGTCCAAGTATTATAATAGAGCTTCAAGTTGTTGATGTGAATTATACCTATGTGGAAAGGAGGTCATGAAAGAGATAGAAGATATGATGCGAGATTTTAAGGTAAAGGTAAACAACGTACGAAATACTCAAATGCAGAATGTTGTGACTAGTTCATACTTCGGATAAAAGGCTAGAAGCGCGGGGATTCGGTATCCAGGAATAATAGCGGCATCGTTAGTGACATATCTTCCAGCCTATGGGTTCTAGGTACCGAGAGATCTAGTCAAGAGAGCAAAGAAGAGTTGGAGACGATGTGATGTCTCGCTTGATGCTCTAGAATACTATAAATAAATTTATGGTGAAAGCAAGTTGAAGGAAGGTGGCAAATAATATAAATAGATATGTGTAGTCGCAAGCTAAAGTATGGTAAAGCGACAAGGTTTTAGGAAGACAGGAGTAAGGATAAGAAAGGGCGAGTGAGAAGGTGGCAAAAATGGATAAGTCCTCAGGATTAAGCCCATGAAAATAAGAAGAGCTGATGGTTTCTCTAAGTTATACAAAGCTCAGTATAGCTTGAATGAATTCAAAGGAGTCTAAGACTAATAACATTTAGAAAAGATGGAATGTTGCCTTGGTAGTAGAATGAGGGTGTAATTGTGATAGATAAAAGATGGTATTTGGGCCTTCGACTGAGTTATGATTTGAAGGGGGGGGGGGATTTCATGAGTTGTACGTGATTAGAATAACCCCCATAGGATGAATCACATTGGGATGCTATGAAATACGATTATGGAAGCATGGTATCGCCCCCAGGTGGATCATTTTAATCATTTCAGATGTTCTCCGATGAGACATGAGCCCTAGTGGCAGTATTACATAAGAGGTCAAGTTATCGGTATTAAGACGAATCAACAATGGATGGATAAAAGTTACAAAGTATGAGATGAGATTAGACCATCATTATTAAGATAAACAGTAATGAAAAGGCATTAAAGAACTTAGATTTATGAATATAGGATAAGCAACAAGAGTAATCTGGAGTTTAGTAGCAGACCTCAGTAATGATAAATCGAAGTAAGATGGCAAGGAGAGTACTAAAGTATTCGCAAGCGCTATAGAATATGGTAATGATAAGTGCATCAGTAAACATTCGAGGATGAATGTTCTAAGGGGGAGGGGAGAATGATGTTACACCCCATGTTTTCTGTTACATCTCGCATTTTTTTACGTTAAAGCTTCGTCGTAAGTTAATCGACATAGACTCGGGGATGAGATTATTTTTGAGGTTATAAGCATTTTGCTAATTATAATAGAGGATAACTAAGTGCCGTGAAGGTTAAAGGTAATCAAATCAAAGAAACTGAGTTTCGTTGAAGGTCGTCGATTTGGGATAAAAAATGGTCCAAGTTATAATACCCGATATTTATGGACTAGTGCCATACAAGGTACCATATGACCATGATAATAGGGTACATAAATTATGTTAAAAGTGAGTAGTATTTTAAGTAATTTGAGATTATTCTTAATTATGTGGATAATTGGTTAATTGTTGGTTAATGAGGGAATGAACAAGCTAATTAAGAGTTAGTGGATGATTAATTAAGAACCTTGGATAAGACCAAGGAACCCTTAATGTGGCAGACAACAAAGTCACAAAATTTGACTTTTAAGTTTCAAATATACGTGGCATATTTAGAGGAGTAGGTGGCTTAGTCATCTAATATGTGGGGCCCACAAAAGACCAACCATTTATAGAAATTTCATTACATCATTGTTGGAGAAGCTAACCATTTTAAGAAATTCTCATCAATATTGTACATGAGGGCCATGCTACGGATGGAGCTCCATAACTCATTTCAAATTTCATAACACAATATAGTGAGTGATTTTGCAATTTTAAGTAATACGGTGCAGTCTTTCTCAAGAATATTGTACGAATTATTCTTACTTCGATTCTCCATTACACATTTTTTGCAATAGACGGGTGTTAGAGGGATTGTCGGGAGAATCGACTCAGGTATGTTAAGGCAATCCCTTCTTTCTTTTTGGTATGATCCAATTGATACAAATGAAACGAGAAAATGCACAACTTTCATAGAAATATTAGAGGTGCTTATATTCTTGAATTCTCATGTGTCTTATTATTATACTTCTGTTCATGGGTCTCAGAAAAATACGTAAGTTGAAAAAAGTTTACTTCATGATATTACTCAAAGGCATAATGTTCTTATGACATTTCGAGAGATTTTATTGATGTACTTCTCATACATTGCATTCATTTATACATGTACATTGACTCATGACTAGATGGCAATATATACACATATATATGTATATTATATGTATATGAGATATGGGAAAAGGTTACGACGTTATATACGGACCACTACCTGATAAACTGGTATATGTTGATAATTTTTCCTACAGTGGCCGAGATGATATGATGGGATGCCCTCAAGGGCTTAATGATATTATGAACACATGTACTTATGCACGACATGACATTCATATGCATATGCATGACACTATAAGTATTTCATGATTTATAGAGTTATCCAGACTTACAGGTTGAGTCATTTACTCCATGTTTCTTCTATGTCTTTTATATACTTATTTATGTGCCTTACATCCTCGGTAGATTATTCATACTGATATCCTTTTGTTGGGGATGCTTTATTCATGCACTACAGGTATAGACAATCAGTTTGACAACCACTCATAGTAGACGAGGTTAGTATTCAGCAAAGGATCGGTAAGACTCCACTTCATTCATAGTGTAGTCGAGTCTACGAGTCATCGTGCTAGAATTTTGCTACAGACTTATGGGTAGGTCGGTACCCAGTTCCATTTGATGTCAAATACTCTTAGAGGCTTTGTAGGTAGAGGTTCATTTTGTACAGTATGTCAGAGGTCTTGACGGACCATATGTATTCATGCTTTAAGAAAGATGGTTCATTGATACAGTGCTTTCCCACTTATAGTTATACATTACGAGGTATGGCCATATTGGCCCAGTTACCAATGACAGTACGATAAGAAAGATATGTTACGTTGATACTCGGTTGAGTAAGGCACCGGGTGCCCATCACGACCCATCATTTTGGGCCGACAACTATAATACATCACAATCAATAAAATGAGCATAAGATTCTTTATCCCATCAGGCAAACACCTAGGTCATGGTCATAACCCTAGGCCTTTTTATATATTTGGAATACATTCAAAAGCATTTACCTCTTAGTTTTATATCTTTGGATTTGAAATTATTAGTTTAATTTTAGAAGTAGAAATAAAAATCTATTTGTGGAAGTGCAATCTAGATATTTCACGTACTCATTCCGAATATATACTACTAACTCTCATCTTAGCTCCCTGTGGATTCGATCCTGATTCTTTGTTGGGTTTTATTATGGCAAACGACCATGTCATACCTCTTTAGAGGCGTGCATTTGGATGAGATCAATTTATGGCGCTGTTTTTGTGGAGTTAAAATGGTGTTAGCTGTATATTTTGGTTTTTGTGTGGATTATCTTCTTTTCCTTCTGTGTTACTAATTTGCGTGAATCGATTAAGGTACAGTTATGACAGCGAACAACAATGAACTCAGAAACATGCCTTTGGGGAATGTGGACAATAAGGATGACCAAGATGATGAGGTTCCTCTTGAACCTCAAGCAAATAGAAGATATCGGGTATCTCATGACAATGTCTCAATTCCACCCCTACCTCCACCAAGAGCGGCTCTACACCGGGTGTAGCCGAATGAAGGGTATGCAAGTGCAATAGTCCTCCCCGGATCAGGGCAGATAACTTTCAAATCACCAATATAATGCTCGCTTTGCTAGAGCAACGAGGTTTCTTCACCGGGTCGCTAAGTCAAAATGCATACAAACACTTGAAGGGGTTTGTGGACACTTCTTAGGGGAGTAAACAAAAAAACATCTCCGAGGATGCTTTGAGGCCAAGGCTTTTTCCCTTCTCTCTACGAGGGAAAGCCCTATATTGGTTGGAATGATTGCCAAACTATCCAATTCATACTTGGGATGAGTTGGCGGAGAAATTTATTGCCAAGTTCTTTTGTCCTGGGCATATGGCTACTCTTAGAGATGAGATTCTAGAATTCAAGAAAGAGCCCAATGATCTAGTACACGAGACATGGGAGCGGTATAGAATAATGGTCAAAGAGTGTCCCAATAACTATATGACAGAGAATATGATTCAACAAACTTTCTATCGTGGGGTTAATACGACCAACCAATGCATGGTGAATCAACTTGTCGGTGGGAATTTCATGACAACGCCATGTGCGGAAGCTTGTGAGATTTTGGATAAAATGGCAAACACATCATCGGCATGGCAATCCCGGGCTAATGTTCCACAAGGTGATCCGAACGTGATTCACCTCCATAAAGAGTTGCATGACCAAGGGCAAGGCATTACTGAATTGACCACCGCTATGATTCAATTAGCAAATTCTCAACTTCAACAAGTGCAAAGTCCTAAGAAACTCAATGCCATGGATGAAGTAAACATGATGGTGAATAAAAGAAGGACCAAGGGTCCGCAAGTGCAAAATTGAGTGGATAATTTTGTGCAAGAAGATAGTGGGTTTGATCAAGATCAATCGTACAATGAATAAGCGGAGGAGGTGCAATATGTGAACAACTACCAATGGAAAATAAACAACCCTCAAGGCCCGAATCAACAACAATGGAGACCTCAAAGCAATCAAGGTAATTGGAACTTTAACAATAAAGGTAATTGGAGTGGTGACAACAATCAAAGGAATTGGCATAATGATGTCTCCCAAACTCACACCACAAATATAGGTAGTGAGGCGATTGAAGCAATAATAAATCCCAACGCGAGTCGGGGTCGAATCCTCAGGGAGTTAGAACTGGGATTAGGTATATATTTAGTGCAATTGTCTGATATGCCTCAAATTATACTGCCACATTCTTGTTTGTTGTTTTTACTTCTACTTTAAGCTATTGATTGCACATATGAAACTAGGAGACAATACTCTAGATTTGATCCTTTAATTAGGGTTATCAATTTCTTGTTAGCCAAGTGTTCCTAGACTTATTATCTATTTCTCAAGTAGAGACTAAGTCAAATAGGCATGAGTCAATTTTTGCAACCATTAATTCTTGAATTCAAGCATGAACTTGGCTAAATATCACTAGACCAATAACAAATAATCCCTAAATCAAACACACATTAAGTACCCACACTATGGTTGGGACACAACCCTAGATAGAAATTTAGCTACTCATGAAAATGAAGAAATACAAGAAGAAATTAAGATAGAATGCATAATAATTGATTAGCGAAAGAAAGTCTAATATTTAGAAGTTAATCTAGTAAAATATTACTCAAAACAGCAAAGAAAAACGGCTCAGGTGCTATCCCAAAACTAAACTTAACCTAAAAATGACAAAAAGTTCTATTTTTACTAAGCTGAATATATCTGACAAAAATGCCCCTACGAAGGTTGTGCGACCGCATAATTGTGTGTGAAGTCCGCACAATGAGCTTCTGTGGCTGCATAATTCTAATGCGGTCTGTATTCCTGGAACTTAGGCTTGGCACTTTGGGACTTCTATGGTCTGCATAAAAATAAGCGCGGCCACACTTCTGATTGTGCGGCCTCACAAAAATAGTGTGGTCTGCATTCCAGCTTTACTCTAGAATTCCTATCTCTCTGATCTTTATCTTATGTGGACAGCATAATTTTGAGTGCGGCCGCACTGGGCCTTCTGTGGCCACACAATTATGGTGCGGTCTGCATGCCTTTAGCCTTCCAAAAACCCAACTCTCTGAATCTCCTTGTATGCGGTTGCACAATAATTGTGTGGTTTGCACTGTAGGCCTTTTTGCCCTGTTTTGGTTCTTGTTCACTTTTCACTCAGTTATGAGATGATTTTGACTTCTTTGGCTCGTTTCCCAATATTCCTATGCAAAAGCACATTTCATTAGTTCTTGGGAATACCTTTAAGCATGTTGAGCTAAAACGCAAGTAAAAGAGAGCAAATAAATAGTCAAAATCCCTACTTATCAACTCCCCCAAACTTAAGTTTTTGCTTGTCCTCAAGCATTTAAGGCAATTCCTACCTCCACTAGAAAAAGGGATATTTCAGCTGGCCTAAGGTGAATCAATCACACATCAATTGGGACCAACAATTACCCACAACATATATGAATTATCAACAACGCAATGATTTGACTTTTTGGGTACAATAGTTCTAATGTGACACTAGAGCATCAAGATTTGACTCTATTCATCAAGGAAGCTCGCTCTTTCACGTAGGTCATTGTGGATCCCAAACTCCTCCTCCTCTACTCGCCATTAGCAAATCTCACTTTTGAATGTAACACTCAAATTAAAGATTGTGAAAAGATCGCTCATCTCTCTCAAAAGAATGCCATAAGTCCGGCTCTAAGTACCATAAGTTTTTCCCTCATGTAAATTACCACTAATTTAAGCTCACTCAACTTTAAATCATGTAGGGCTTTTTTTGGGGGGGGGGGGGTAATGAAGGCTTTTTGGATCAAGGAAGGTCTTGTAAAATAGAATGGGTTCATCTTTCCTTAAGCACTCCCTTTTCTCATTTTGGTTTATACTTTGTTGACTCTTTGAGTCAATTTCTTTTTCCTCGGTAGAACTAGAGAGACGTCACGTCACACTTTCTTGGTCATACAATCATTTTTCTCCTTTTTCTCTTTACTCCATGCCTTTCATAATTGTTTTCTTTGAATCCATTCAACTTTCTACCTTATTCATTTTCTTTTGGCATTTTTTTTCTTTTTGTTCTTTCTTTTTTTCTTTTGCCTTCCCTTTCCTTCATTTCTTTCTATTTTGTGTACCTTTTATCACTTTCAAACTCCGCGTCTCTCCCCCAAACTTATGTTTTTTGCCAATTGTTTCTCAAGAATGCTAAGGAAATATTGGGTGCCAAAAGAGGGTCATTACAAAATGGATAAAGGCTTGCGCGTGGTTATTGAAAGAAAAAGGGCTTAGGCTCAAATGGGTTGACTAGGGATATCATATTGGTAGGCTATGGATGATTTCAAACTTCTAATCGGATCAAGGAGTGCCTACACTCATTTCTCAAGCCAGGCTAGATTTAGAATTTCGCCTAGAAAACTATTCAGGGCTAGTTCTAGACTATAAGCATGGGTACTTGGACTTGCAGTTCAATACCTCACCTCTCACACTTCCGGATTGCTAAAGAGAACGGAGTCGAGGGCCCACAAGAACCCTAGTTATGATTGAGAATCACAACTAGAGCTATTTTCTGCCAACAACTTGTTTTTAACCATACGATCATAGGTAAGTATGTTGGTACCAAGTGAATCATGCTTGAGACCCTTTTATTCATTACTACTATATTTGCCTAAACATAAAGAAAATGGACTCAATCCCTTAAGAAGGTTGTCACGCCATCTATCATTGGAAAGATCCATTCAGTTCACACAAAATCCTCCTTTGGAAAGAACCGTGGCATTACGAAAACCAAAGGCTTATTGTTCACTTAAAACGTAAAAAGAAGCTAAAAAATTAAAAAGAAACTACTAAAGTAAATAGGAATTTATACTACTAAGGAAAAACAAACTAAAAAAGTTATGAAGTAAACTGCCGAAAGTAAAATAAATATACAAAACGAAGTAAAATGAATATATACATAAAGTAAATGAATATATACATCGAATGGGGAGAATATATACATACCAAAGAGAAAATAAAGATAAAGAAAAAATAGTGTAATATTTATTACATGCCAAATGTCAATGTCAATCAATGAAAATAGACCACCCCCAATGAAAATAAGCATTGTTCCCAATGCTTAACAAAAATAAGAACAGGGAAGGGTAGAGAGTGAAGAAAACTCCCTATGTGGTATCATTCTCCATAACATCTACAGCGCCCTCGGGCTCCTCTAGCTGTATCTTATCATTACCTGGCTGAGGGACAACACGGTTGCTGAGCATCTAGATCATCTCCTCAGCGGTGTGGGCAATCACAACCAGCTCCTCAGACTGGACGACTGCTATATGTGATGCCTCTGGTACTGCTAGTGCTTCCTGTGCTACTGGGGTTGCATGTGCTCCCTCCATAAGTATGTCCAGTAGTAGATCTCCGACAGATGTAATCTTTTCAATCTCTTTGCTCAGCTTCTCCATCGACTTCTTTGATATCTAAGACCTCCGCATCTTCTTGACATGTTTTCCCAAATCCTTAATGACCTTACCATCCATTACTAGAGTCTCCATAATGGTCTTCTGGTTGTCCAGAATCTTCTTCAATGTTTCCTCCACTGACGGAGGTACCTGTTGCTCTGTTGGGGCTGCTGGGGCAGAGGACTGCGTTCCAAAAACACCGGATATGTCAGTCAGCTTTGTAGTAGCTGTCTGCATCTAGTTGTTGAGACTCGCTAATGTCTGGGAGACTCGCAGTGCAGTCTGACGGTATGTAGATGAAGATGGCACTAATAGTCTGGAAGCGAATGCAAGTCCGTTGTCCCGGTAGAAGGGCTGGCTGCATTGAGAGGTAATGCAGATGCTGAAGGCTCAGTAACCGAATCTTTAAACATTACCGCTGGCACCTTAGACTGGCCAGTGAAGGTAGTAGCTTACCTTTGAATTACGGGTTGTCAGCTCTCTGAAGGTGGTACCATGAGAAAGGCTTCTTTGCCTTTACTTTGGTATCATAATACCTCGGCTCCACCCTTTGATCCTTGAATTATTCAGTGAGGAAGTTTGGGTATGGATATGATCTTTCACTCTTCTGGACAACTAAAATGATGTTGGTAGACATGATGGCACCAACATTAATCGGATACCCAGCCATAATGGATGCCACCAAAACTGAACGGGGAAGTGGGAAGTTGTTGTCATTGAGGCATGGATCAATGCGGCTGCACACGAATGTCTTCCACCCTTTTGCTTCAAAGTTTAGGGTAGGTCGAACTATTAGAACCCCTGCTGTGAGCCACAACGATGTTGACCCTCGGATTGCCAGAATCTTAGATAGCCATAGATGAACTGCATCACCCATAACTATCTTTTCCCAGTATTGCACTGCTTTTACTTCTTCAAACCCCACATATGAGTTCATCGCACAAGAGTCAAAACAAATTTTCAGATTTCGAACTTTCGTCACCTTGGTACCATTTTTTATGTGAGAAACGTCAGCATATAATTCTTTGACCAAGTGCTCATTTGCATCTAGAACGCTGTGGGCGAACCATTTCCATCCTTTTCACTCCTGGAATTTTCTAAGGACATTGGGGTTGTGCTTGTTCAAATATTTCATCAAGAATCGTCTCTCAAGAGTTAACAACCTCTGCGGACACCATTCTCTAGATTTTTCAAAGGCATTAGCACTGATAAATCTGTCTTCCCATAGCTCTGGCCTCCTTGATCTTTCTAAACCTCCCACTATAGTATCACCCCCTCTTCCATCATCTGGGGCATCATCATCATCATCGTCCAAATTAATTGGAGTAGCTGGAGCATGTGGGGAAGAGCGCTCAGAGTCTTGGCTACCCTCTTTCGAACCGTCAGAAGAGCTAGCATCAGAAGATGACTCGTCTACTAGGTGGAATCTACCAGGGGCTTATTGTGGTTGGGCTTCTGGTTGTGCTTGCACGGAGTTTCCCTCAGAAGCCTCCCCAGATGGGAGATACTCACTGGTCTCAAAAGGTTCAGGAGCTCTGTTGGCTGTAGCTTTTTTGCTTATCGCTCTTTGGATGGCAAGTGGCAGGTTACTCTTGCCTCGACCTCGACCTCAGCCTCAGTAGGGTTCTGCCCTCCCTTTAGATGTATCTCCTCTGCCCTGTGATCTAACCATTGTTTGCAACATATAAGTAATAGAAAGAAGCTAGAATTGAAGCTTAGATGTATGTTGCATAGTTGCGGTAAAGCATACTTAAAAGACACAGTGCAGACCGCACAAAAGTGAGTGCAGCCGCAGACTGCCGAGTGTGGCCGCACAACCCCAGGTTCCGACTACTGGGGTCTCTGATGTTTCATCAGTGCGGACCACACAAAAGTGAGTGCGGCCGCACTAGTCCACTGCGGACAACAAAATTTTGAGTGCGGCCGCACAACTCATTCACACACATGCCATAACTCAGAGAGCTGAGGACCACACAAAAGTGTGTGCAGTCACAAAGCTCAAAGTGTGGACCACACAAAAATGAGTGTGGTCGCATAATTTGAATTTATTCGGCACTGGTTTAGGGTTCATGCAATTTTGTTCACAAATTCGACATGGTTTGAGCAATTAAACATGATTAGCTACTTACCCAGGGCCCAATTAACACATACAAAGCTACCCACATAATTTTGAAGAACATAATAAACACATTTGACATTTATATGCCTAAAATATACTTAACTAATCAAACAAAACAAGAACACATTTTAAGAAGAAAGAACAAAAATCTAACATGGATTGAACATACCAGTAGTGAATGATGCAGGTGAGGATCTAACTTGATGAAATGAGAGAAGATTTAGAGTTATTGAGATATGCATTGTGTTTGCTAGGCTTCAGGGTTCAACGAGCGTAAAATGTAAAAAGCTGAGAAAGGTCCTATTTATACTTTTGACCCGTCGGGCCCAGAATTAACATGAGTGCGGCCGCACAATTTTGAGTGCGGTCCACACTCCTTACCTGTATCTCTGAAGAATTGCTGCGGTCTGCACAAAAGTGAGTACGATCGCAGAATTTGTGCGGACCATACAACTTTTTGTGCGGCCGCAATTTGTTAAGGAATTTTGATAGGCCAAACTTCAGAGACCATGTATTTGTGATCTTCAGTTGTGCGACCACACACAGAATTGTGCGGCCGCAGAGTGCCAGTGCGGTCCGCATAATTCTGGTATGGTCCGCACTTTTGTGACACTTAACTAGATTTTCTTGCACGGTCCCTGCAATGCACACCCATTCCTTCCTACACTCTAAAACTAGTTAGCACAAAACCAAACCTATCTAATCTAGAGAAGAAAAACAAGAAACAGAAAAAGAAACACATGGGTTTCCTCCTAAGAAGCGCTTGATTTAATGTCACGGCACGACGCAGATTACCAATCATTTAAAATGAAGAACCGCCACAATGTGGCCATCATCAACCTTGCCAAGATAATGCTTAACCTGGTGCCCATTGACTCTAAAAACCTCATCATTCTTATTTTTCAAATCTAGAGCACCAAAGGAGATTACATTCACCACTTCAAAAGGCCCACTCCATTTCAATTTCAACTTGCCCGGGAACATCCGTAACCGGGAATTGAACAAAAGCACAAGATTACCCTATTTAAACTCCATGTTGATGATGTACTTGTCATGGAGGTAGGGGTGATTATCGGGCGGATCAGGCGGATATTTATGCTTAACGGTTCGGCTTATCAGTTATCGGTTTATAAATGTAGTAATCCACTAGCCATCCAATAAGACATTGGGCGGACTGGTATCATATTGATGATTATCGTACTGTTATTGGGCGGTGTATCGGCTAGATCATATAGACAATAAAAAAGAAGTAAAGAACTAGAGAAACTATCAGATTAAGACTTTTAACCGCGGTGGATTTCAACAAATTCAACTGGACATTCATTTTCCTACAACGACTTTTAAGGATGCTGCCAAGTGCCACTGATGAAGCTCTTGTTGATTTTTTGCTTGATGAGGTAAAGAGATAAAATGTCTATGATACTGTATTCTACAACTATTATGCCGAAGGAACCTTTGGTGCTAGTATCTTCTTTAATGGCCTCTTTTCTACAGTAACAGAATTATCAAAATGTTCCTTTCGCCATTAATGTTTTCCCGCTATTGTTTATATTACATCTCTCCTTGACTAGCTCCCTCATCAGCAAGTCTGTTTAGTTTACAATCATAAAGTTTAGAACATAATCAAACTTAAAGTTTACAATCACAGATTCACAATAATAAGTTTGTACATGTTAAAGCACCTTAGTTTAATGGCTGTATTGATTTAACAAAATTAACAAAGGGTTGGGCTTCATCTAACAAAACAACCTGCATAGTTGATCAAACAAATTAACAAAGTGCAGACCATGCATATCTTAACGAGTTAATGGTATATATGATAAAGAAATTGAGTAATTCGCCCCTAAACCGCTAAATTGTTAATTAAAAAATTTCAATCTGTTTACCAACCATTATCCCAATAACCCGATACCAATAAGCCAATAAGCCGTTTTTGCAGTTCGGTTAACGGTTATGGTTCGGTTTTGAACAGTCCTACATGGAGGTACTTCATTTTCTCCTTGTAAAGGGACGAACTTATATGGGCATGGTACCAGAATTCATCAAACTCATTCAAATGTGCCACTCTTAGGTTTGCGACGACATCCCACTCAAGGTTCAACTTTTTCAAAGCCCACATGGCCTTATGCTCAAGTTCTACCAGAAGATGATATACCTTCCCAAATACCAATCGATACTTTTTCAAAGCTCACATGACCTTACGCTCAAGTTCTACCAGAAGATGATATACCTTCCCAAACACCAATCGACATGGAGACATCCCAATCGACGTCTTGTAGGCCGTCCTATAAGCCCAAAGAGCATCATCAAGTTTTCTTGACCAATCCGTCCGGTTGGCATTCACAGTCTTTGACAAAATACTCTTGATCTCCTGGTTGGAGACTTCAACTTATCCGCTTTATTGAGGATGGTGGGGGGTTGAGACTATATGAGTGACACCATACTTGGTGAGTAAGGTATCAAAAGCCCGATTGCAAAAATGCGAACCCCCATCACTAATAATGGCCCTCTAATGATACCCAATTTTTCCCTCATATATTTTAAATATGCATATATATTTTCAAAATAGTGCACACGGATTGTTATTAGATTTACAAGCATGTACAAGTGTTTTTACAAATTTTTTTATAAATTTTTAAAGGCTTTAAATCAATTGATCCCTGCATTTTAGTATACAAATATCAAATAATTATCTCTCAAATTATTTTATGATGATTTAATCATCTAAATTCATTTTTTATGACTATATAATGTTTAAATATTTTAATTTTATTTTTATAATTACATTTGCATTTTTATGGCTAGAATTGCACATTTTGCAATAATGGCTTATATACATGCATAATTACATTATTTACACGAAAAATGACTTTTATATTTTTTATATTATCAAGTAATTATTTTAAATCATTTTTATGGACAAGTGATATTTTTATCATTTACAAATTATTTTATAATATTGTTTTACTAAGTTAAATGGGTATTTAACTAATAGCCATAAAATTCCTATTTTTTCGGACCTAGGCTACCAAACTAGCCTAATGCCTAGCCCAATTACCCTGACCCAATTATCCTACCCGTCCATAATGTTCCCCATCCTAGAATCGATCCTGAGCGTTGATTTCAGAAGATCAATGGTCCAAAACCCTCTTTCCCTTTTTAATATCCCTAACTCACCAAAGCCTACCTCATTTCCAAAAACGCTGCCGCGTTTGAATCCTCTCCTCCTCTCTTCTCTCTCAACCTTCCCCTAACCCTAGCCCGCTGTCACCTGAACCCCTTCGATCTATGGGGTTTCTCTTCGATCTTGGGCCTTATCTGGCCTCCTATCTCTACTGGTTATACGATTTCTACGCTGTTTGATGTAAATCTCGAGAGACTCGAACCAAACCTGGTTTAAAGTCTCTCCTTTCTCGATTATTCCATCTATGTTCACTCTGATACTTGTGAGTATGAGTATCTTCGTATTTTTTTGGGTTTCAAATTTCTGGTTCAAACAAGATTTGATTCGCTTCTGTCCTTTTTATGAACCTAGCTATTTTCTTGTTAAATCCGTCTAGATCTCTTTAGATCTGAAACGATTTTGTATTTGTTTGGTATTTCTCCTTTAAGATTTTCTTTTCTTACTATTATTATTGACCGATTTCGTTTACTCTAAAAGCTAGGGTTTTGATTTCTGAGGGATTTTTGCAAAAAGGTTTTAGCTCTTAAATGTTCTCATCTCTGACTTTCTTATTTACTCTTTGACCGATTTTTACTTGATTTAATCCAGCTCCATGTATATGTCTTTGTGTTTTTTAGGGTTTTGATTATTTGACTGTTTATCCTACTGTCCTTTTCCCGTTTACCTTTAATCTTGTCAATTGAGTGTTAATTGATTTTATTACCCATATAAGGGTTTGAATTTAGTACCCCGCATCTTCTTATTAAAATTTTACCTGTTTTACCTTATTTATGTGATTAATTATCCGTGCTACTGGCCTTATTTTGTGTTCTGAATTTTAATTGACTTCTGAACCTGCTACTTACCTTATTTAGACCATAATCTAGGTTGCTGATTTACTCCGTGTTAATTTAAGTGATATCTCCATGATTCTCCCTATTAATTGATTCCTGTTAAGCTCTAATTGACTGATTGATTGATCTTTTTACCTTATTTGTGTACCATTGATTCTCCTACCTTATTTGGTTTTACTATACTATATGATATAAACCCTTCATCATTTTGATTTTTATACATGCTCAGAGTCACACGCCTAGGCTTAGAAACACACACTGATACACACGAACTCCTACTTACACCCTTACACAATTTAAGTTCTTTGATTTGCTGCAGTGTCTAGCCGGCTGAAAGCAAAGGCTAGACTCTTGGATTCCACTGCCTTCACCTTCCTATTTGTTATCTCCTCAATTGGTATGCCTCAATTTCTATTACCATGCTCTATTCTATATGTTATGTAGTCAGTTCACAATAGACATCAACATGTCTCAATTTCATGTTTGTTTCTCTCTTAACAAGCATGCTTTAATTCATGTTATCCTATCATGTTCTGTGTGCTAGTATGAATAGTTTACCTTAACATGTTTCTGTTTGATCCATGATTTCTGTGTACTTCTTTCTAGACTGGTATGCTTTAATTTCCTACTATCCTGCTCTATGTGTTTGTTTGGTTGGTTATCTTAACTTCCGCATGCTTCTATTCAATATATGTCTACATGTTTGCACCTAGTGGTAATTAATAAACCAAATCAACTTCAGTCATATGAAACCTTATTGATTCAGTTGTATGCCTCTATTCATAACATGTTTAGATACTGCAAATATGTATGGTCAGTTCTGTTTGTAACTCAAGTGACCCTACGCTTTTGTGATTGTTTTAGTTGACACAGTATTTATACCAATCTGTCTGGATTCTGCTTGTCTAGGTAGAATTCTATATCTGTTTGCTCCTGAAGAAAAAAATATTTTTTCTAAAAAACTATCCCCTACCCCCTATATGTACTACTTTTCAAATTTCTGCTCTTAGCTACCTAGGTTCCTACCACCGCCAATGTGAGCACTGCCTAGGGTCCCTGAGACTTCTTTGAACTCTGACACATTGGAGTTGGTTTCCAATCTCTTACGAATCCTGTGTTGAATGTATGGATCCAGTGTGAGCATTTCCCGGGGTCCTTGAGGCTCTTTGGGAACTTTGACACACTGGAAGCATGGCTTAAAGTGTTATGGATCCTGCTACCTGTGTATATCAGACTTTCTTGCTTGAAGACCTAGCTTCCAGGATTAGTGTTAGGCCTGCCAAGGCTCCCTATAGTTTAATGAATAGTTTTGTGTAATTTATTCATATTGGTCTGTAATAATAATTTCTGTAATGAATAGATCTGGGGTTTGCTAGTAAAAACTGGGGGGTTTATTCTATATTTTTACTTGAAACTCGGGTAGAAAACCTGCCTATAGGTTCATTGGTGATTATGTGAGGGTTACTACTTGTTTAACAATCATGTCTATAGGGCTTCCTGATTGCTTTGTTCTGTACTTTATGCACATGCTAAAAATCTTGTTCATAGATTCTTTGCACTAGAAATCCTGTCCATAGGATCCATGCACATTTTTCATGCATTAGTAACCATGTCTATAAGATCCTATTTGTTCGATTAGTAATTTTACTGGCAATGTGTTTGAAGAATTCTGCCCACATGTGATTAATAGATATCATGCCTATAGGTTTACAATCGTAGATACCATGACTATAGGGAATGAAGGAACCAATTTCAAACCTAAAAATCATGTCCATAGGATTTAATCTAATAGATATCATGCCTGTAGGGTGAAATCAGTTTATAAACTTAGGAATCCTTCTAATAGAGTTCAAATCAGTTTCTGTAATTTAGATATCATGCCTATAGAATTTTAAAATTAGTTTCTGCAATTTAGATATCATGCTTATTGGATTTTAAAACTAGTTTATGCAATTTTGATATCATGCCTATAGGGTTTTAAAATCAGTTTCTGTGTTTAGATATCACGTTTATTGGAAATAATGCTTATAGTTAGTTTCAAAACATAGAAAACATACCTATAGGATCTAAAAAGGATGAAAACCTGCTTGTTAAAATCAGTAGTTAGTTTATGAACTATAGTCATTAATTAACAATTTTAGATACCATGTCTATAGGATTCTGCTTTGGTCCTCACTTAGGCATGCTGATAGAGCAATTGAAGAATTCTGGGATTAAAATTATGATTTATTGTTGTTTGAAAACGCGCCCAGATTCAGGTTATTAATAAATCAGTAGGCTAAATTGTTAGGTCCAGATGCCCGCCTTAGTAAACTACTGTTATATTCTGTTTATGCTCATATAGATATCATGCCTATAGGGTCTTAAATTGATGAAATTCTCTATCTGAATCGCGTGCATTTGTTGTTTACTTGTGCAGGTTAACATGAGCCTTCACTTGCTTCTTATGTGATGGTTTTATCTGAATTTTTGTTTATCGCTTAGTTTTCCCATTTTTAACAATGCAGGTGAGTCTAGATCTATCCAAAAATAGAAGTCCTAAACACCTCCAGGACCATAGGTAAGGGACGGTTTGTGCACGCATAGGATATGAATCAATTAGTATGCTGAAGTAATAACCGGTGGATGGTAAATGGGTAGTAAAGGAAATGATGACATGTGCACTAATGCTATGTGTAGCACCCCAACTTGGGGACGATTACCAAGTATTGCACAAAAATTGATCCTATAGGTTAAAAAAACTAGGACCCCTTTTACTTCTTGTTTTAAAAGTAATATATGTTTGTTTAAATAGCTTTATTTCCTTATAAGACTAATTCGCTTAAATTGAGTTTGGCCAGGCCCCACCGTTGTGGACCTCGAGGGGTGCCTAACACCTTCCCCTCAAGATAATTTCGAGCACTTAACCAATCTCTGGTGATGTAAACTTGTTCACGAGTTATTTGCTCTAGGAGCCCTAACGCACCTTAATACATTAGGTGGCGACTCTTCAAATGTCATACCCCACCCTAAAAGGAAGGGGAGTTGTCCCAACAAATGTTGAAACCTAATTTCGCGAGATAGCATGGTGAATCTGCTGGAGATATTTTTAGGCTCTTACCATAACAAACTTGCTTTTTATGAATTAGTCTTAAGCATGCTTTATTTTGTTAATACATGTGCACTCTTTCCCCTTCCCTCTTCATCTAGATTTCGTTGCCTATTTTCAAGCATTTATGATTTCCTTTACTAAAGAAACTGACTTGTCTTCTTGTTTTCTTTCTTAAACGTCTTTCAATTATTAAATACCGCATCTATCATTTTTTTCTTAACGTGCAAATACGTGACAACATGCTATTTATTGTTGCATAAATCATGTTTAACATCATATTCCACTTGTGCGTAATCAATCCTATAGCAACGCTTGATGAGTGTTTGCGCCCTTCCTATATATCACACTTTAAATTCGGAAAGGCGTATTTGCAGTAAAACTAGTCGATCAGCGGTGCAGTCGACAGCTCCTTGTCTTCCCCCTCAAGTTGTCCACTTGAGGGTACCAGTCTAGACCTCAATAGAAACCTTACTCTGATTAATTGTACATGCATAATGGTCAAACTAGCCGGGTTAATATGTTGTGCATATAATAACCCTTTAAGACAAGCCTCGTCCAAAAGTCCACCGGGTTTTCCATAATCCCAATAGACGCAACCACGATTTTTTGCATTAATTTTGGAGAAAATAAGTGTCGTCAATATGCTAATCATTGTTGTATAATAGTCGGATCTGGATGGGGAAATGGCCTAACCATATTTGTTTTTGCAGAAAATGAGGCACAAAGTCCCCAGGTTCGGCATAGTCCGTAACATACCACCACTGTTGCTAGATTGGAAGGAGGATCTTCCACCAAGTGATAAAAATCATGTGAAAAGGGTCTTGGGAAATTTGCCTTCTCTATTGGACCTCTAGTCGAACAACATGTTGATCGAAGCTGCCACAATGTTCTAGGACAAAGAAAGAGCCATGTTTCGCTTTGGAAACATAGAAATGACCCCTCTCTTGGAAGAAATATTGGGATTCACTGGGCTACCTTGGGATAGTCCTGGTTTATTGGTGTCGGAAAATCGCACTACTAGGGGGTTTCTGAAGATGATGGGTCTGAAAAAGAATGATGACTTGGAATTTCTGAAGAATTCCTACATACCCTTCGACTTCCTCTATGAACGATACGGTCATATCAAATCTTATCACATTTTTTATGTCAAATTCTCCATCACTTCCTTGGGTTGGATTCACCGCAGGGTTTTTGTGTTCATTGTCTGTTTCTTGGGTATGATAGTGTTCCTGATCCAAGGGGATATAATCCACACCAGACTAGCCATGGTAACCAAAACCTTGATGGATAGGATCGAGGGGCAGACATATACCATTATCCACATGATCATAGCAGACATATACCAGGACTTAGAATGCTATCATAAGGGGTACAAATACTTCGAAGGGTGTAATCTGCTGTTACAAGTTTGGTTGTCAGAGCATCTCCAAAAAGGTCAATACCGTCAGGAACTTCTGTGAAGGCCGTGGAATGATCACATAGCTTTCCATCATCCTAAGAGATTAAATTATATCCCAGACAGGTTTGCTCAACTCGAAAATGGTATAGGATGGACACAACTTTTCAGCAATTTTACTGAGGATCAGGTTCAATGGATGTTCGAATGGTTCCCTGCCGACGAGTTCATCATCAGATCTAGGGATGTTCCACACTTGGTACTGATCTGGTTAAGAGGCATATACCATTTTGCTCCCATCAGGGTTATGAGACAGGTAGGGAGGAAGCAGGTCATACCGTGAGTTGCTAAAATAAGTCACTATAAAGCAGATTTTTAGGATGACGATGTCCCATACAAATGTGAAGCTCATCATATGTGGCATTCGAAAGTTATCATGGAAAAGGATAACATCGAACCAGATCGATATCACGCCGGTCATGTGTACTTCTACCCATCATGGTTAGAAGATAACATAGCCGGAATATTCGAGCCAAGGGTTGGTCCAGGAAATAGAGTCATAGATGAAGTTGCCGAAGCATAGGTAAAATATAATAAACTGTGCAAAAGAGTTCACAAGTCCGAGGCCGAGCATTTGGAGCGACACAAGACCGATATGGAACTAATTAATGAATGGAGGGAGATGGCTGTTAAATCAAGCGAAAGGTTGGAATATCTGGAGTACAGTCTGATGGAACTGGAGGGAAAAATGAGGAAGGGAGTCACCGATTGCCAGAATGACGAAGGAAGCGAAGGAGAATATTTGTCAAGGGAATACCTATTACTAAAACTACGGGAATTGGGGAATTTGATTGATGAAGCCAAAAACATCCAGCCTGGAGAAGGTCCTTCGGGGACCACGTAGATTAGGTTTATCCACTTTTTCAAATGTAATAAGACCAAGTGCCATCAGTGACTTATCTTATTTAGTGTCGTCTTAGATTCATCTATTTGTACATTAATGAAATGAGGCCATTATTGGCACTAAAATTCTCCAAATCAATGTGTCGCTAGGCCTACCTCGGGCACAACGAGGCTCCCAAATTAGGATGCGGATTTACATTCCCGCAATACATGTTTAAATACTGCAAACATTTTCAGACTCCTTACTGACTTGTTTACCTTTGTCTTTCTTTATTTTTTATTATTCCCATCCCCGAAGGTTGGTTCGCACATACTGGCATCATCAACATATCACACCAGATTTAGAGGCCCTTCACCTTCTCCTCCTCCGAGTAATCTGAAAAGCAGAGGAAAGCTAAGATGGATGATTAGAGTGGTATCCGAAAAGAAAATCCCGAGAATATTGAAACTTTAGACGGTCGGAGTACTCCGGCCTAGAATAATTTGGTCCTACGATTGGAGCAAAAATTTGCTGGAGTTACAAGGAGAACTTGAGCAGGTCCGCAACTTTGCAAACCTCTCCCTCACTCTGAACGTCCCGGACGTTAACCAACAAAATGCCCAAAACCCAGCACCTCCTCAAAATACGCCAAACCAACGTCCACAAAATCCTCCCGCACACCATCAATACGCCACACTACCTCAAAATCCCAATCCTCTACCGGTACCAACTCCTCCACAACACCATCATCAACCAACCCAGTACCCACAAACCACTACCTATCATAGTCCTCAAAACACACCACAACCTACTCCCGATCCTCAAAACTCGACCAACAACCACCACTACACCCAAATCCCTAGAACCCACCAAAATAACCCCATATATGTAGAAACCTTACCTCACCCCACTCAACCAATCTCCTATACACCAGAATCCACTGAGAAGGACCTGCTCATCAAGAATATGGCCGAGGAACTCAAGAATTTGGCAAGTCGAGTTCAGGGTGTTGAATGAGGTAAAAGGATAGAGGGTATGAACTATGAGTATTTATGCATACAACCAGATGTAGAACTGCAAGAGGGTTACAAACCTCCCAAGTTTGAAATGTTTGACGGAACGGGTGATCCCAAGGTTCATCTGAGAACATATTGCGACAAGCTCGTGGGGGTCAGAAAAGATGAAAGGATTCGAATGAAGCTCTTCATGAGAAGTCTTACCGGAGATGCTCTATCTTGGTACATAATCCAAAATCCTAAGAAGTGGGCCAATTGGGTGAGTGCATCAGATTTTATGGACCGGTTCAGGTTTAATACGGAGAATGCACCGGATGTCTTCTATATCTAGAACCTAAAGAAGAGGCCAACTGAGACCTTCCGCGAGTATGCTACTCGGTGGAGGTTGGAAGAAGCTAAGGTCAGACCAGCATTGGATGAGGAACAGATGGACAAGTTCTTTGTCAGGGCACAGGACCCACAGTATTATGAAAGGCTAATGGTCATTAAGAATCATAAGTTCTACAATATCATCAAACTCGGATAAAGAAATGAAGAGGGTATTAAAAGCGGGATGGTGACAAATTTTGAGGCATTGCAGGCCACGAACAAAGCATTGCAATCAGACGACATATCGAAGAAGAAAGAAGTAGTGCAATAATGGTGGCCCAAGGCCCAAAATCTCTACTCACATACCAAACAACTCCACCTATATACCAACCCTCACCTCCCAGATATTCTCAACCCGCCACAACCTATCACACTTATAACACCCAGCCATCCTACTATCATTCACCTCCAACTCGTCCAAATTACCAGAAACCCCAACCTAATTTTGATCACAAACCACCCACACAGTACACCGCCATTGTTGAACCCAGAGACCAGTTGTACCAAATATTGAAGGATGCAAGTTATGTCACCCATATTCCCGCTGTAGCAATAGAGAATTCATCTTAATGGCACAACCCGAACAAAACCTGTACATATCATTCTGATATGAAAGGGGCACACCATTGACGAGTGCTGGGCATTGGAAGATAAGATCCAGACATTGATTGATAATAAGGTCATACAAGTGAAGGAAGCTGCACCCAACGTCCGCAATAATCCTCTTCCAGATCATAAGGGAGAAGGGATTAATGTGATAGAAACTGATGAGGAGTGGGATCCCGAGGGATTAATTGGACTTATCAAAGAGGGTGACAATTCAAAGAAGCCCACAGTCATGCTCAATCCTATTGTGGTGTAGGTATAGCCACTAGTTGATGTTAAGGTAACCGCATCGGTTCTATTTGAGGTAGAAGTAACATCACCTACAACAGGACATGTTCCATTTGAGGTAGAAGTAACATCACCTATAACAGGACATGTTCCATTTGAGGTAGAAGTGATCACACCTTTCACAGTGACAGTAGCAACCACACCTCCTTTCAAGTCCAATGTCATACCTTGGGATTATGTTGTCGATGCTAGGCGAAAGGGAAAAGCAAAGATGGAAGAATTTGGTGTCGTACAAGGGATGACTAGAACTGGAAGGATCTACACACCCAAAAATTTGGGAGGGTCAAGCAAAGAGGCTGCTACCAAACAACTTGTCATTGAAATTGGACCAGACGATCTTTGGAGGAAAGTACAGGTGAGAGAATACTCCGTCGTTGATCATTTAGACAAGACTCCCGCCCAGATATCCATCATGTCGCTATAGCAAAATTTGGAGGCGCATAGGAGTGCTCTGATGAAGGTATTGAATGAAGCTTATGTGCCCAAAAATATTATCAGTGGAGAAATGACCAACATGGTAGGGCAGTTACTAGAGAGTCACAATATCACCTTCCACGAGGATGAACTACCGCCGAAAGGGTTAAGTCACAACAGGGCACTGCATATCACGATACAGTTTAAGACAAATTCATTGACAGAGTCCTAATAAATAGGGGTTCAAGCCTCAACATTTTTCCATTGATTACTATAAAAAGGTTGGGCAAAGATTTCCATGAGATATGAGCAAGGACTATGAACCTGAAAGCATTTGATGGATTTCAAAGGTCCATGATTGGAGAGATTAACCTTTGTCTGCAGATGGGACCAACTTGGTTCGATGTTGAGTTCCAAGTACTAGACATATCATCTACGTACAATCTTCTATTAGGACGATCTTGGATACATGCCGCTGGGGCTGTGGCTTCCATGCTACCCCAGTTCATGAAATTCGAATGGAACCATCAGGAGGTAATCATCCACGGGGATCGAAGTAACCCCATTTACACTAGTCAAACTGTTCCGGTTGTCGAGATTAGAAGAAGGCTGGGTGGAGAGACTTATGACCACATTGAACATGTCAACTCAATTGAGAAAGACAAGTAGTGGAGTAATAAAATAGAAAGCATACTGGCATGGTCTGGGTATGAACCCAACAAAGGGCTTGGGATACCAAATCGATACAATTGAAACGTCACGACACAACTTTCGGGCTGGGATATCCATAGACTTGGCAAGAATATAATTATTGGTCGCCACCATGGTGCGGTCCTTATTACCCTCTCTAGCAGCCAGTGGCCCATCTGAGTCAGTCTTTTCACAAGGCCGATACAATATGGGGATTTGTAGAGGAAGAAGTTTGGATGGGCTAAGGAACCTATTTCTAGAAGACGAGGATATGGATTGCAGTGTGATAGTGGAGGAGGAGGAAGAAGTAGGCCTCACCATTCGGACTGTAGAGAAGAGAGTTATTCTCAGGAATTGGATTGCCACATCATCCTGGGCCTACCGAGTTCCTGGGTAGCTTGGCAATTAGCCTGACTTATTTTAATAGCCATTCTAGGCATTTAAGATATTTTAAATATTTTGTTTCGAAATAATTGCTCGAGCCATCGAGCCGTACCTGTTTTGGATATTTTCAAATTTAATGCATTGCTATTTATTATTCATTATTGTCTTTCACATTTTTCTTCTACAGTGTCATTATTCCTTTTCTTGATGAACCGATGATTGTGACATGTAATGAGACAACATAATATGAGGATAGTGACTCAGAAGGAGAGGATGAAATACCTGAGGAAGTTGTCAGAGAAGTTGAGAATTTTGAGAACAAACCTAAGTCCAACCTGGACGAAACCGAGGCAATCAATTTGGGAGATTCTGAAACCATCAAAGAGACCCGTATAAGCATTCACTTATCACCATCAGAGAAGGAAGAATACACTCTTTTTCTGAAAGAATATGAAGATATTTATGCATGGTCATATGATGGCATGACCGGTTTGAGCACATCCATAGTGGCTCATAAGTTGCCTACCAATCCATTGTATCCGCCGGTAAAGCAGAAACTCAGAAAGTTCAAGCCAGATATGAGCCTAAAAATCAAGGAAGAAATCACCAAATAGATCAAAGCCAAAGTCCTCAGGGTAGTTGAGTACCCAACCTGGCTAGCCAGCATTGTATCTATTCCAAAGAAAGATGGGAAAGTCAAGGTGTGCGTTGACTATCGGGATTTAAACAGAGAAAGTCCCAAGGACGATTTTCCACTGCCAAATATACACATCCTGATCGACAATTGCGCCAAGAATGAACTCCCATCCTTTGTAGATTTCTTCGCGGGTTATCACCAGATCTGGATGGACGAAGAAGACGTAGAGAAAAGAACCTTCATTACACCGTGGGGAGTGTACTGCTACAAGAAGATAGCATTCAATCTAAAGAATGCTGGGGCTACTTACATGAGAGCCATGATAACCATCTTCCATGATATGATACACAAGGAAATAGAGGTGTATGTTGACAATGTCATCATCAAATCCAAGAGTGTCGCAGATCACATAGCAGACTTGAGAAAGTTCTTTGACAGGCTAAGGAGGTACAATCTAAAACTGAACCTTGCAAACTGTGCATTTGGGGTTCCCGTAGGAAAGCTATTAGGATTCATTATCAGTCGCCGAGGAATCAAGTTGGACCCATCCAAAGTTAAGGCTATCAAAGAGTTACCACCACCAAAGAGCAAAAAGGATGTGATGAGCTTCCTGGGACACCTCAACTACGTCAGCCGCTTCATAGCAGAGTCCATAGTAATATGTGAACCCATCTTTAAAATGTTGAGGAAGGATGCTGAAACCAGTTGGACTAAGGACTGTCAGAAGACTTTTGATAAAATCAAGGAATACCTATCTACACTGTCAGTCCTAGTCCCGCCAGAACCTGGGAGACCTTTACTACTCTATCTGTCTGTATTAGATGGGGCTTTTGGATGTGTTTTGTGACAACATGACGAGACAGGAAGAAAGGAGCAAGCCATGTACTACTTGAGTAAGAAATTCACACCTTATGAAGCACGATACTCTCTGCTAGAACGCACTTGCTATGCTTTGACATGTACAGCTTAGGAATTGAGGCATTACCTCTGTGCCTATACCACATACCTCATATCCAGGATGGACCTTCTGAAGTACATCTTTCAGAAGCCCATGCCAACCGGGAAGTTAGCTAAGTGGCAGATATTGTTAAATAAGTTCGATATCATCTATGTAACTCAAAAGGCGGTCAAATGATAAGCATTGGCAGACCATATTGCTGAAAATCCTATGGGAGGAGAATACGAACCATTAAAAACGTATTTTCCTGATGAAGAAGTATCATTTGTAGGAGAGGACATTGCTGAAGCCTACGACGGTTGGAGAATGTTCTTTGATGGGGCTGCAAACTTCAAAGGAGTAGGCATTGGAGAAGTTTTGGTATCAGAAACATGTCAACATTACCTGGTATCCACAAAGCTTAGGTTTCTGTACACCAACAATATGGCAGAATATGAGGCTTGCATTATGAAGAGGTTCACAAAGATAGAATTCAAGCATGTTCGAAGAGTCCAGAACGAGTTCGCAGATGCACTGGCCACCTTGTCATCAATGATACAACATCCAAATAAGAAGTTCATCGATCCCATCCTGGTGAAAATCCATAATCAATTGGCTTATTGTGCTTATGTTGAAGAAGAAACGAATGGAAAACCTTGGTTCCACGATATCAAGGAATATTTGGCGAAAGGAGAATATCCAAAATAGGTAAACCATACTCAGAAACGCACTCTGTGGAGGCTGTCCAATCACTTCTTCCAAAGCGGAGGGACACTGTATAGAAGAACTCCTGATCTGGGGTTGTTAAGGTGTATTTACACAAAGGAGGCTTCCAGATTACTTGAGGAGATACATGCTAAAACTTGCGGACCACATATGAACGGTTTTATTATAGCCAAAAAGATATTCAGAGCTAGATATTTTTGGATAACCATGGAAACAGACTGCATTAGGTACGTCCATAAATGTCACCAATGGTAGGTACATGCAGACATGATAAAGGTACCACCAAACGAGCTCAATGCAACAAGTGCACCTTGGCCTTTTGCTACTTGGAGAAAAGGATGTCATCGGTCCGATCGAGCCCACCGCTTCCAACAGACACTATTTCATTTTAGTAGTTATCGACTATTTCACAAAAATGGGTAGAGGCTGCATCTTACAAAGTTGTAACCAAGAAAGTCGTCGCATATTTTGTCAAGGATTGTATTTTTTATCGATTCAGGGTCCCCGAGTCCATTATCACGGATAATGCCACCAATCTCAACAGTGATCTAATGAAAGACATGTGTGAAACCTTCAAAATCAAGCACAAAAACTCTACAACATACATGCCTCAGATGAATGGAGTTTTGGAAGCTGCCAACAAGAACATCAAGAAGATACTATGGAAGATGGTAGAAAA
The DNA here is from genome assembly GCF_000393655.2 of Nicotiana sylvestris. Classification (NCBI taxonomy): domain Eukaryota; kingdom Viridiplantae; phylum Streptophyta; class Magnoliopsida; order Solanales; family Solanaceae; genus Nicotiana; species Nicotiana sylvestris. The sequence goes on from NC_091058.1 coordinate 140,990,419, forward strand.
TCACAAACAATGGCACGAGAAGTTACCCTTTGCCCTATTGGGGTACCCCACTACGGTCCGCACAAATACTGGGCCAACTCCTTATTTACTGGTTTACGGTACCAAAGTTGTCATTCCAGTCGAGGTAGAAATCCCATTTTTAAGGATTATACAAGAAGTCAAACTCAGTGATGCAGAATGGATAAGGAGCCGTTATGAGCAACTAGCCCTCATAGACGGAAAAAGAATGAATATAGTATGTCACGGTAGCTTTATCAGAATAGAATGTCCAGAGCTTTCAACAAAAGGGTCAGACCAAGAAAATTCACACTGGGGCAACTGGTGCTGAAGCGGATTTTCCCGCATCAGGATAAAGCCAAAGGGAAATTTTTACCCAACTGGCAAGGTCCTTACATGGTTCACTGGGTGCTAACAGGAGGATCACTCATACTTGCAGAAATAGATGAAGAAGTTTGGCCAAAACCTATCAATTCAGATGCAGTTAAGAGATACTATGTTTAGACTATTTACATTCCTTCATCTGATGTAACTGAACTATGCTTGACCTTATTCCCGTTTAAGAGGGGATATGTAGGCAACCTTGTGAGTTTGGTCATATCTTAATAAAATCTTTATTTTCCCAGAACTAGAAACTGGAGCAGAATTTTGAAGAGGACCCTCAAAATTCTGAATCAAGTCCAGCCGATGCCATCATACGCCAGACAGTCAAAAATCAGTTAAGTAACTGGGACAGAATTTTGAGAAGGACTCTCAAAATTTTGGGGCAAATCCAACAAACTTCATTGCACGCAGAACAGACGAAGGATCAAACTGGGGCGGAACTTTTAGGAGGACCCTCAAAATTCTAGTGCAAGGAAGCCGCTATGTCTCTAAAAGTGTCACAGTCATTAGTTCATCTAATTTACTTGATATTATATATCATTATGTTCCTAAATAACTCTATTTCATAAATATGTGCATATTTTCGAAAACATTATTTTTGTGACAGCCAGGTGTTACCCAGGGCAACTTAAATAAGGACTATAGAGCAAAGCAAGGCAAAGCAAGAAAACAAAGGCACGAACCAACCTCTCCTACAAAACTCATGATTTTTCTTTGAATGCAGGAACAATGAACATAGCAGGAGTATTCACAAATATACATATATCAAAATTAATATCAATCAGGCCACCAGATTCAAATATATATCCAGCTAAGAAACATTCTACTTCTATTTGCTACTTGTTCACTGCATAAGGCTAAGCACTGCCTTCCCTTGTATGAGACCAAGAGCCCTATCTCAAATCTTGCATGAGGCTAAGCCCTGCCTCCATATTCGCATTAGGCTAAGCATTACATTCTCTTTGCATGAGACTAAGCCATGTCTCAAATCTTGCATGAGACTAAGCCCTGTCTCCATATTTGTATAAGGCTAAACATTGCCTTCTCTTTGCATGAGACTAAGCCCTATCTCAAATATTGCATGAAGCTAAGCCCTGCCTCCATATTTGCATAAGGCTAAGCATTGACTTCTCCTTGCATGAGACTAAGTCATGTCTCAAATCTTGCATGAGGCTAAGACCTGCCTCCATATTCGCATAAGGCTAAGCATTGCCTTCTCTTTGCATGAGACTAACACCTGTCTGAAATCTTGCATGAGGCTAAGCCCTGCCTCCATATTGGCATAAGGCTAAACATTGCCTTCTCTTTGCATGAGACAAAGACCTGTCTGAAATCTTGCATGAGGCTAACCTTGCCTCCATATTCGCATAAGGCTAAGCATTGCCTTCTCTTTGCATGAGACTAAGACTTGTCTCAAATCTTGCACAAGGCTAAGACCTACCTCCATATTTGCATAAGGCTAAGCACTGCCTTCTCTTTGCATGACACTAAGCATTGTATCAAATCCGCATCCATATTCGCATAAGGCTAAGCACTGCCTTCTCTTTGTATGATACTAAGCCTTGTCTCAAATCTTACACGAGGCTAAACCCTGCCTCCATATTTGCATAAGGCTAACCACTGTCTTATTTCTGCATGAGACTAAGCCTTGTCTCAAATCTTGCACGAGGCTAAGCCCTGGCTCTATATTCGCATAAGGCTAAGCACTGCCTCCCTATTTGCATAAGGCAAAGCACTACCTTCTCGTGAGACTGTGCATTCTCTCCCTCTACATAAGTGTTGCTCCATTTTCAAATTTGCATTATCTTTTTTTTCTCGGGGCTAAGATCTGACCCCAAACTCTGCACAAGGCTAAGCGTTGCCTTGTTATTACCTTTGGTATCATATCTCTATACCTCGTAGGCTGATATATAGCCAACTTGTCCAAAGGCGTCATTGTCCAAAGGCATCATCCTCATAGCCTGAAGACACCATGTCATGGCCAGAGGATCTCTCAATACTGCACATCATTATTCGAAGGCGTCATGGTTCAAAAGCACCATTTTCATGGCCCGAGAATGTCATTTCATGGCCTACAAATCCCTTATCTCAAGATTCATGGCCCAGGATGACATGGTCTAAGAACGTCATCCTCATGGTCAAAAGGAATTTGCATCATGTTTAAACTCTCGCAGTAATCTATATACTTGCGTATATTGTGTTTCAAGTTTTGCAGGAAATCCAGGAAGTAACCGTTCTTCAAATAGGAGCAACCTTCGCTCCAGTTTCTGCTCATACCATTCACACCATGATGTTATTTCAAATGTAACCGATTCCCATCAATTACCCGCCTTTACTTTATAACCGTTCGGATACCCGCCCTGTGATACGACTATAACAATTCAGATCTCCACCCGTAGCAGTGAATAATTTTGAGTTGAAGCAAGGCTTGCTTCAAACAATCCATAACAATTGTGTCTTTAGAGGAAGGCGAATGAAGATCCTAACACTCACTTAATGGACTTTGCGGAAATCATGAACACCTTTCAGTACAATGGAGTGTCAAAAAATGCAATCTACTTAAGGGAATTTCTCTTTTCATTGAAAGATGACGTGAAGCACTAGCTTTGAAGCTTACCAACTGGGTCGATCAGGACATTGGAAGATATGACGGAAACATTTCTTGACAAGTACTTCTCAGCTATAAAAATAGTGAAATTCAAAAGGAAATTCACAACTTCTACCAGAAGGAAATGGAAACGGTCTTCAAATCTTAGGAAATATTCAAGGAGATAATGAGAAGGTGTCAGCATAATGGAATCAAATTGTAGATGCAACTCCAGTACTTTTGGGATGGACTGACACCCTCATCGCAACGAACTTTGAGTATTGCAGTTGGAGGTCCATTGATGAAGAAAACTCCAAAGGAGATTGTCTCTATTGTTGATGAATTGTCTGAGGATGCTAACCAATGATCCGCTGAGAGTAATGACAGAAGAAATCTATTGGGGTTCACCAGGTGGAATCTAACACATTAGTGCAAGCCAAGGAGATAGGAAAGTTGACCTTAGCAAAGGTCCAGAGCCAGCCACCATCAGTTTGTGATTTTTGTGGAATGAGTCAACCAATGTATGAGTGTCAGTCCTCAGCTATAGATGAAGTTTTAAATACTGTGGGAAGCTTTGACAGAGGAAACTATCAAAGTGGAGATAATTTTAACTCCATAGGACATAGGTACCCAAGTTTTTCGTGGAGTTTTCCAAGTGGTAGTTTGAACTCATGGCGACAGAATAATCTGATACCCCTGGGACAAGGAGCTCAAGGATTTCAAAAGTAGTGTAGGCAGTAATACCAATCCCCATAGTCTAATCAGCCTAGCATGGAAGATTTAATGAAGGCTTTCATTATTAAGACATATGAAATTTTTGAAATTCATGGTGCAACTATTCGAAACTTAGAGAGATAGGTGGGGCAGATTGCTAGTTTGTTATCCGAGAGGTCTCCAAGAACCCTTCATGCGGATACCGAAAGGAATCTAAAGGAAACAATAAATGTAGTGTCTTTGAGGAATGGTAATGTATTACAGGACCCCATGGTAACACAAAATGATGAGTTGATTTGAAATAAAGTTAAGACTGAAGGGGAGTAGAAAAGTGATGAGCATCGTAGGAGTGAAGTGAGGGTAGAGCAAGAGGATGGCCTGAAGAAGAAGAACAAATCTAAAGTTCCAACGAGGACGAAGAAAGACAAATAAATAAGTATTGACGAGACTGAATATAGTAAATATATGCCTGCTTTATCTTTCCCTAAAAGGAAAAAAGAGAAAAGATGGACAAACAATTTATGCATTTTCTAGAAGTTCTCAAGCAGGTGCATGTTAATCTACCTTTCACAGAGGTACTCTCTCAAATGCCACCATATGTCAAGTTCCTAAAGGAGATCTTGTCCAACAAGCGGAAAGTGAAAGAGACATCGGTTGTCAAGCTCACAGAGCATTGTAGTGCTATTCTACAAAATAAGCTCCCTTGAAAGTGTGGATATCCAGGGAGTTTCACTATACCTTGCTCTTTAGGAGTACTAAATTTGAAAAAACTTTGTATGATTCAAGTGCTTCTATTAATCTTATGCCTTTATCTATTTTTAGAAAATTGGAGGAAGAGATTGGAGAAATCAGATCTATACATATGTCCTTGTAGCTGGCGGATCAGACCACAATCATATCTGAAGGAATAGTGGAAGATGTGCTAGTTCGGGTGGACAAATGCTCTTTTCCGGTATACTTCATCGTGGTGAACATGGAAGAGAATAAAGAAGTCCCTCTAATTTTAGGGAGACGTTTCTTGGTGTTATGCCCCAAACTTGGGGCGCGAGACCGGCACCGGTGCCTTATCTATCCTTGCGTACCAACTTGCGACTAAATGACTTTAAACATATAATGTGATATATTTGGCTATGGGGCCATATTGCAAGACAATTTTTGTAGCAAAATATAAAACTGAACAGAAACTAACACTGACTAAACATCAATATAAAGCTGGGCCGACAAAGTCGTCATATCTACTACAACTGACAAACCAACAAAATATACATACAAGGCATACAAGCCCAGATATGTTTATAAGCCTCTACTGACGGATGTACTGTGATCGAAATATGGCCCCAACCTACCCATAACCTATATGCATATATACACAAGATGTACACAAAACTCTAGACCCGGCAACTCCGAAGGACGTGGAGCTTACCAATAAAGCTGATCTCGGGCAACACCTACTAAGGAGGTCTACTCATCTGTCTGTCTGAACCTACACATATGAAATGCAGCATCCCTAGCAAAAGGGACGTCAGTACGAAATAATGTACTGAGTATATAAGGAAATAAAATAACTGAAATCTAAAACTGAATTGATAATATAATAACTAAAAGTAACTGGGAGTCAAAGATGATCTGGAGATATACTTACCAGCTGATACTGACTCAACTCTCTCAATATAGTAAGTAAAATAAATGTCCGGCTCTACAAGGCTCGGAATGTGTACTGCTCCACCAGAGTAGGCTCACTCATAAGCTCTCGGCCATGCTAGTCTCTATATCTCGACCATTCTGGGCTCGTTCAAAGGTGCTCGGCCACAGTCGGCTAGGTATATAACTTACTATCTGATCAGAGGTTGCCCAATAGGGGTTTGCCCACCGATTATAGCTCGATGGTGGTAAAAATACTGTAACGTTGTATATATATAGATCCTCCACTCTCTTGACTAGAAGAAGACAATACTCAATTGAATATAAAGTCCCGATAAGGGAGAATACTGTAACTTATGAGACTAGGATAATGTATATGAATTCAGGAGTATGAACTTCTCTTTATGCCTAGTTATCAAACACATGTAATTACGAGATCATGCCAAAATAAAAGAAGGGCTTAGACTTAACATACATGAGCCGATTCTCTTGACAATCCCTCTAACATACGTCAATTGTGAAAAAATATGTAATGGCGGATCGAAGTAGGGGAGAATCTGTATGATATTCTTGAGAAAGATTTCACCTTACTCCCTTAGAATTAAAAAAATTCTATTGCTATTGTGTTAAATAGTTTTCGTGTGAAATGTTGAAGCAAATACGTTACCAGAATGATATCTCTCTTTGTATGAAATAACTTACATTGCCATGTAGATTAAATGTAAGCATCTCTCGAACAAATTATGTTTCTATGAAGACTAGATATTAGCATCACTTTTTGTTATTTTGGAAAGTCTTTTACCTTAGTGGGTGTGGGCCCCACTTAGGTGATGACTTAGCCAAGAATTTCTCTAAATGTGACACCTATTTGTTGAGTAAAAGTTACTTAATTAGGCTAAGCTTGCTGCCATGTTAGGGGATAAGATCCATTAAGAATTATCTCAAACTATATAAAATGCTACTTACTTTTAACACACCTTAGACACCTTACTATCATGGCCATGTGGTAACTTGTATGGCACTAGTCCATAAATGTCAGGTATTATAGCTCAGACCGTAATTTATCCCAAATTGACAAACTTCGACGAAACTCACTTTATTCGATTCTCTTAACCTCTCACCTTCACGAATTTACTTATCACTCATTTGAAATAGCATAATACTTATATCCTCCAAATAATCTCATTCCCGATGTTACATCGATTAACTTACAACGAAATTTAACGTACGAAAATGTGGGATGTAACATCTCATTTCCGAGCTTATATGTATTTACTTATAGCATACTTCTACGTACGAAAATATGGGGTGTAACACTTGGCTACAGGAAAAGCTGTATTAAATATTCGGGAAAGGCAACTCATGCTAAGAGTGGGGGAAGAAGGGTGGTGTTCAAAATAAAGGAGGCCATAGGTGCACCTAGAGACGATTCGAATGCACACTCTGAAGTCAAGGCAAAGGCCCTAAAAGAGTGAGCTGGAGAGGGTAATCATGACAAGTGTGGGGTGTACCTGAAGAAGGCAGAAAAGAAACTTTCAGCATGGATATGTGCACTGTGTCGGGTGTGCAACGTGGATCCCGACTTTGATTCAGACCCAGAATAGATGATTCAGGGTAGTTCCATTTTATCTATTGCTTTTAATTTGTTTGAAATGGGGACAAGCCACAATTTAAAATGTGGGGTGGGGGATGTAATTATGTATATATATGTGTTTTTTTCTCAGTTAGGAACATTTGAATAAATAAAAAATATTTGACTTTTTCTAACGATTGATTTCCTCTACTGTCTTATTGAGGGATCAAAGTCGAAGAAAAAAAATCTTTTAATTTTGTTTTATTTTCTTAGGTAGTGTAATAGTTTTTCCTTGGTTTTTCTTTGTGTCGCGGTTCTTTTCCAAGGGTTTTACTTGAACCAGATGTAGTTAGCTTTTTCTTTTTGTAGGAAAAAAATTCCTGGGTCATTGTGCTAGTTGGGAGCAATTTTCCTTGAATGCGTATTCTTGAGAGTGGTGAATGCCTTAGTTGTGACGCCTAGGCTCAATTCTTGACTCATGGATAAGTGACTTAATATGTTTGATCTCGACTATGAATGCCTTGATTGGAGAGTCGAGATAGATCCGATCCTAAGTGGGTTATGTGCCAATGTGTGTGTGAGATTGTTGTTGATATTTTGTGCATGTCAGTTAATGTCTAGAACTTGCCCATTGTGTTTGCAATGAGAAATAGAAGTCTTGTTCGGTCTATGAACTGATATAGAATTTTTTTTGTTGAGCCAGATATATGCCTATGACTCGCCTAATTGTTGTGTATCCTAATTAGCCCTTTTGAGTATGTAATCCTATTTTCTTTGGCAACCACACTACAAGTCTGGCCCATTTGTTTGAATTGACTATCTGTTTGAACCTTTCACCTCTTGTGAGCACTTGAATTTGCTATGATCTTGTTAAAATCTAAGTGGAGGTATAGTTGGATTTTGAGTGGAACTGAGAAAAATTGGAAAAACAAAGGTGAACTGTTTGAAAATTATAAGAGCCACCTGTAAGGAATTGAAAGAAAGAAGAAAATGAAGTTTCTTAAAAAAAATCACAACTTTGAAAAGAAAAAAATGAGTTTGTGTATGTATTAAGAAAAAATTGATTCCTTGTTAGTGGTAGTTCTCATCTTATTTGTGCTTAAAAAAATTGGGAGCTTGGTGTTATTAGGTTGTAAAGGTGGAGATTTAGTTCAACATAAGTGTGGGATTTGAGTTGTTAATGTATATGTATTAAAGTGGCTAGGGAGGTGTAGTCACTCTGTCCAAATTGTATCCTACCCGTCCCCTAGCTTACATTACAACCAAATAAATTCCTACTTAATTTTTGACTGAATGATCTCAATTAGTAGAGTATTACACTACGAGCAAGTCTATGGTACATCATCTGTGGCACGTGAACTTTAATTCTGAGAGTGAGTGAATTATTTCTATCTAGACTTCCTATTTGTTCTTGAACTTTATTATGTGTGGAACTACTATATATATTTGGTGTGAGGACACATGATTTGCAAAGAAAATGTACGGTTTTTGGCATCTGTGTTAGAGTAAGTGGGCAGGTTGTGAAAAATTGATAACAGGGATCTTGACTACTTATTAGCACCTTTTTGCTTTTGTTTTAGTCCGAAAATATTGATTTACGTTCCCGAAACTAATGAAATTGTGCAAATTATAGGAATGTCGGAAGTTTGGTCGCCCATGATGAAATCCGACTCAATAAGGAGTGTTCCGAATCACAAAGAAATAAAGGGCGCAAAATTAAAGAAGTGCGATCTGTAGAAGGGTTTCTATAGCCGTAGAAGAAAGTGCGGACCGCAGAACTCCATTTGTTGTTGCAAACCAAGTAAAAGCACCCAGCAAAACTTTGGCTAATGTGCGGACCACACATGAATTGTGCGGCCGCAAAACAGGGCCTGCATTTACAAATGACTCAAAGTTCAAAGAGTGTGAAAAAGATCAAGTCCGGAAGCCCCACTGAAGGGCGGACCACACAAGAATTGTGAAACCATAGAAGATACTTTGTAGTCGCAACCCAGAAATGTACGACTGCAAAATCTGAACACCTCAACTGGAGAAACTGCGGACCGCACATGGAATTATGCGGCCGTAGAACCTCCCGAGGGGCATTTTTGTCAGTGAATTTTGGGCCACTATAAATAGACAAGTTTCACATTTTTAGGTTAAGTTTTGATGTTTAAGCAGCTGTAGCTGTTACATTTTGCCATTTTAGGATGTTTGTGACTATTTTAATGTTTAAACATTATATTTTGTCATTTCAATCTTTGAATATGAGTTTAATTAGTATTTCTTCTTTATTTTATACAATCCCCACTATGAGTAGCTAGATTTTGTACTAGGGTTGTGACCCAACCCTAGTATAAAGCTTATGGGTACTTAATTTAATGCTTGTTTGTAATTGTGTGCTGATTATTTAGCTTGGTTTATGCTTCAATTTTAGAATTAATGGCTGCAAACATTGGTTCATGCCTTTTTGACTTAGTCTCTACTTGAGAAAGAGGGGCATAGTCTAGGATAACTTGGATAACAAGATATTGGGTTAATTGAGAGTTTGATTAGACTAAGTAAGGTTCACACTAGAGATAGCGTGAGAACCCATCTTGAGCTCATATCAACTATTTTGTTTGATACCCATTTGAACTTGAGAAAGTCAAATTGTGAGCAAATTCACTCTTTGACCGAGAGGTATTGAGTGGGTAACGTATAGTTGAGAGCTATAATACACCCCAATCAGCAACATGTATTAATGCATTTAACACATTAGGCGAACACCTAGGTCATGGTCATATCCCTAGGCCTTTTAACTAATTGTAAAAACACCAAAAATAATCATTCGTTTCTAGTTTCCTTTCTTAGTATTTTCTTAGTTTATAATTGTTAGAGTAATAGTAGAACTAGTAATCAAAACCTTCTGTGGATGTGAAAATTTAGTTAGTCCATTCACTCTCATCAAGTGTATACTCCTATCACCCATTGTAACTCCCTATGGAAATCAACCCCCACTCTTGTTGGGTAATATTCTTCCACCTACTTCCACTCACTATTCAGTGCAGATTAGACGTGGATCAATTTTTGACACCGTTGTCGGGGAGTTAAAACGGTGTTAGCTATATATTTGGGTTTGTTTTTTGAATATCTTCTTTTCCTTATGTGTTACTAACTTGTGTGAAATTTTTTAGGTACAACCATGGTGGCAAATAATGATCTCAGAAATGTGCCTTTGGGGGATGTGGACGGCGAGGATGAGCAAGTTGAGGAGGTACCTCTTGAACCTCAAGCGAATAGAAGAGGTTGAGTGCTTCATGACAATGTCCCCGCTCCACCCCACCTCCACAGCGAGCATCTCCACACCAGGTATTACCCAATGAAGGATATGCTAGTACAATAGTCCCTCCCCGTATTTGGGTGGGCAACTTCCAAATAACCAATGTGAAGCTCACTTTGCTTGAGCAACAGGGATTCTTCACCGGTGCTCCAACACAAAATGCTTATAAATATTTGAAGGGGTTTGTGGATGGGGAGCAAGCAAACAAATGTCTCCGAGGATGCATTGAGGCTAAGGCTTTTTCCCTTCTCTCTATGGGGAAAGCTTTAGATTGGTTGGAATGATTGTCGAACCATTCAATTCACACTTGGGATGAATTGGCGTAAAAGTTCATTGCTAAGTTCTTCTCTCCCGAACAGATGGCTACACTTCGAGATGAGATTTTGGTGTTCAAGCGAGATCCGAATGAACCACTACACGAGATATGGGAGCGCTATAGAACAATGGTTAAGGAATATCCCAACAAAGATATGACAGAATACATGATTCAACAAACTTTTTATCATGGGATTAACATAGCCAACCAAGTTTGTAGTGAATCAACTTGCCGGTGGGAACTTTATGACTACGCCTTATGAGGAGGCATGTGAGATTTTGGATGAGATGGCGAAACTGTCATCAGCTTGGCAATCCCAGGCCAATGTTCCACAAGGTGATCCGAATATGATCCACCTTCATAAATAATTGCATGACCATGGGCAAGCCATTTTCAAATTGACTACTACCATGAATCAACTAGAAAAGTCTCAACTTAGTCAAGTGCAATCTCCTAAGCAAGTCAATTCCATTGAAGGGGTGAACATGATGGTGAACAAGAAGAGGGCCAAGGGTCCACAAGTGCAAACTCGAGTGGAGAACTATGTGCAAGAAGATAGTGGTTTTGAGCAAGATGGTTCCAATAATGAACAAGAAGAAGAAGTGCAATATGTGAATAATTTTCAAGGGCAAAGAAACAATTTCCAAGGCCCAAGCCAACAATAATGGAAACCTCAAAACAATCAAGGCAATTAGAATTCTAACAATCAAGGAAATTGGAGTGGTGGCAACATTCACGGGAATTGGCATAAAAACAACAATCAAGGAAATTGGAGTGGAAACAACCAAGGAAATTGGGGAGGTAACAATCAATGGGGATGGAACAACAATAAAGGCACCGGGGGTCAGGTTTTCAAATGCCTCTAATGTATCAACAACCAAGCAACCCACCTCCTTATCCTTCCCATGGTTCAAGTTCTTCAAATAATGAGATGGGGCGTATTGAAAATATGTTCAAGAAAATGACAGAAAAGAATGTTGATTCGGATACCCAACTTGCCTCACACAACACATCAGTTCACAACCTAGAAGTTCAAATAGGGCAAATCTCTCAAGCTCTAAATTCTCGTCCTAAGGGGGCACTACCAAGTAACACGGTAGTAAACTCAAAGGGTGGAAACAACACAGGACATGCCATGGTTGTTACCACAAGAAGTGGAAGAGGTGGGAATGCACCCACCTCAAGTCATAGGCAACTTATTGATGATGATCAAGTGATGCAAGAAGAAGAGATCCCGAACAATGTGGCGCAATCTAATGATGAAGGTCGGACTGATATTGATGATAGTGTGTAAGAGACTCAAGAGGAAGTGAACCCATCCAGGGAACACATTATTGACATACCGGAGCTGGTAGTGCAAAAGGCTAAGGCACCATTATATAAGCCTCCACCTCTATACCTTCAAAGACTTGCCAAGCAAAAATGGTGAGAACCAATTAGAGAAGTTCATTCAAATGATGAAGAATCTCTCAATCAATGTGTTGTTAGTTGAAGCTTTGGGACAAATGTCCGGTTATGCAAAGTTTATGAAGGATCTTGTGACAAAGAAGTGTTCAATGAATTGTGAAATAATCAAATTCACTCATCAAGTGAGTGCAATTGTGCCTTCAATGGATCTTAAGTTTGAGGATCCCGGTGCTTTCATGATTCCTTATACAATTGGAAGTGCCGAGTTTGCTAAAGCTCCTTGTGATCTTGGGGTAAGTATCAATTTGATGCCCTATTCGATTTTCAAGACTTTGGGAATTGGGCAACCAAGACCCACCTCTATGAGATTGCAAATGGTCGATCGTACTATGAAGAGGCCCTTGGGAGTGATTGAAGAATTCTTGGTTCGTGCTGATAAATTCATTCTCCAGGCGGATTTTGTCATTCTAGATTGTCAGGTTGATTAAGAAGTGCCGATTATTCTTGGGAGACCTTTCCTTGCTACGGCGAACGCTATTTGTGATATTAAAGATGGAGAATTTACCTTCCGGGTTGGTGATGAAAAAGTGGTATTCCATGTATATAAGTCCATACGTCAACTAAATAGCAATGAGGTGTACTCTTTTGTGGACTTGGTGACCGATGTTATTATTGATGATACAAGTGCTACAGTTAATGTTGGTGATATATTGGAGGTCGTCTTGCTCAACATTGATGATGACGAGATGGATGGGTTCATGAAATATGTGAACTCTTTGCAAGGAATGGGGTAGTACAATTTTGCACCCCGAAAATTGTCGGGTTTTCAAATGCCTCCAATGTATCAACAATCAAGCAACCCACCTCCTTATCCTTCCCATTGTTCAAGTTCTTCAAACAATGAGATGGGGCGTATTGAAAATATGTTCAAGCAAAAGACAGAAAAGAATGTTGATTCGGATACCCAACTTGCCTCACACAACCCATCAATTCGCAACCTAGAAGTTCAAATAGGGCAAATCTCTCAAGCTCTAAATTCTCGTCCTAAGGGGGTACTACCAAGTAATATGGTAGTAAACTCAAAGTGTGGAAACAACACAGGACATGCAATGGTTGTTACCACAAAAAGTGGAAGAGGTAGGAATGCACCCACCTCAAGTCATAGGCAACTTATTGATGATGATCAAGTGATGCAAGAAGAAGAGATCCCGAACAATGTGGTGCAATGTAATGATAAAGGTCGGACTGATATTGATGATAGTGTGTAAGAGACTCAAAAGGAAGTGAACCCATTCAGGGAACACATTATTGACATACCGGAGCTGGTAGTGCAAAAGGCTAAAGCACCATTATCTAAGCCTCCACCTCTATACCTTCAAAGACTTGCCAAGCAAAATGGTGAGAACCAATTCAAGAAGTTCATTCAAATGATGAAGAATCTCTTAATCAATGTGTTGTTAGTTGAAGCTTTGGGACAAATGCCCAGTTATGCAAAGTTTATGAAGGATCTTGTGACAAAGAGGTGGTCAATGAATTGTGAAATAATCAAAGTCACTCACCAAGTGAGTGCAATTGTGCCTTCAATGGATCCTAAGTTTGAGGATCCCGGTGCTTTCATGATTCCTTGTACAATTGGAAGTGCCGAGTTTACTAAAGCTCCTTGTGATCTTGGGGCAAGTATCAATTTGATGCCCTATTCGATTTTCAAGACTTTGGGAATTGGGTAACCAAGACCCACCTCTATGAGATTGCAAATGGTCGATCGTACTATGAAGAGGCCCTTGGGAGTGATTGAAGATGTCTTGGTTCGTGTTGACAAATTCATTCTCCAGGCGGATTTTATCATTCTAGATTGTCAGGTTGATTAAGAAGTGTCGATTATTCTTGGGAGACCTTTCCTTGCTACGGCGAACGCTATTTGTGATATTCAAGCCGGAGAACTTACCTTCCGGGTTGGTGATGAAAAAGTGGTATTCCATGTATGTAAGTCCATACGGCAACTAAATAGCAATGAGTTGTACTCTTTTGTGGACTTGGTGACCGATGTTATTATTGATGATACAAATGTCACAGTTAATGTTTGTGATATATTGGAGGTCGTCTTGCTCAACTTTGATGATGATGAGATGGATGGGTTCATGAAATATGTGAACTCTTTGCAAGGAATGGGGTCATACAATTTTGCACCCCAGAAATTGTCCTTGGATCTTGAAAATAGGACAACTCCTCCTACAAAGCCTTTTATTAAAGAGCCTCCTACCTTGGAGTTGAAGCCATCGCTTCCACATCTTCGGTATGAATTTCTTGGTCCTTATTCTACTTTACCAGTTATTCTTTCCTCTTGTTTGACTAATTTGCAAGTAAATTCCACATTGGCGGTGCTACAAATTAGGAAGAAGGCTATTCGGTGGACCTTGGAGGATATTCGGGGGATATACCCCGCCTTTTGCATGCATAAGATCAAATTGGAGGATGGCGCCAAACCATCTATTGAACATCAAAGGAGGCTCAATGAGGCTATGTAAGAAGTTGTCAAAAAGAAGATTATCAAGTGGTTGGATGCCGGGGTTGTATACCCCATCTCCTATAGTTCAAGGACTTCTCTGGTTCAATGTGTCCCACAGAAAGGAGGCATGACGGTGGTCATCAATGACAAGAATGAATTGATTCCTAAAAGGATAGTTATCGGTTAGAGGGTGTGTATGGACTATCGAAAGCTCAACAAAGTCATAAGGAAGGATCACTTTCCACTTCCTTTCTTAGATCAAATGTTCTATAGATTGGCGGGCCGTGCTATCTATTGCTTTCTTGGTGGGTACTCGGGCTACAACCAAATTCTCATTGCTCCAGAAGATCAAGATAAAACGACCTTTACATGTCCCTATGGTACTTTCACGTTTGGTTTGTGCAAAGCATCAATGGCTTTTTAAAGGTGTATGATGGCTATTTTCACGGACATAGAGGAGGAATACCTTAAAGTTTTAATGGATGACTTCTCGGTGATTGGAGATTCTTTTGATGATTGGACAAAGTGTTGGATAGATGTGAAGAAACAAATTTGGTGCTCAATTGGGAGAAATGTCATTTCACCATACCAATTGGTGTTCAGAAAAGCTTGTCATCTTCCGGTGGAACTAGAGCACAAGGCCATGTGGGCCCTAAAGAAGTTGAATCTTGATTGGGATGTAACCGCTAACTTGAGGGTTGCACACTTGAATGAATTGTATGAGTTCCGGTACCATGCTTATGCAATTTCGTCCTTGTACAAAGAAAATATGAAATGTCTTCATGACAAATACATTTGGAACAAAGAGTTCAAGGTGGGTGATTTTATATTGTTGTTTAACTCAAGGTTGAGGATGTTTCCCGGGAAGCTAAAGTCTAAATGGAGTGGTCCCTTTGAAATTGTGGGTGTGACACTTTTTGATTCATTAGACTTAAAGAACAAAAACAATGAAGTATTCTGAGTCAATGGCACTGGGTGAAGCACTACTTGAGAAAGGTTGGAGAAAGCCATGTCGTGGCAGTCGTTCATTTCACTTGAGGGTATTTTGTGTCGTACCACGATATAAATCAAGCGCTTCTTGGGAGGCAACCCATTTTCTTTTCCTTTTTCTTTTTGTAGTTAGGTATTTTTTGTGTACTAACTTAAATTGAAGTATGCTGTAGAGATGAGCGTGACTTACAAGAATAGTGTGAGAAATATGGCTAAGTGTTCCAAGGACTACGGACCGCAATTAATTTGTGCGGATGGCACATTTGTTAGTGCCATGGTAGAAGAGCATTGTGGCCACATATTTCTCTTGCAGATCACACAATTGAGATGTCAAAAATACCAACTCTCTAAAGTTTAAGCTTGTCAGTGCATCGGTCGATCTGCGACTGCACGTGAAATTTGCAGCCGCACCTAAAAATATGCGGACCACAAATGAAGTTCTGAGATGAGGCCCCAGGTGATAGAGTGCGGACCAAACATGAAAATGTGTGGCCGCACTCGTTCTTCTTCCCCTTATCAAACAGTTGGTATAAATAGAGGAACAAGGCTCATTTTACACTTTTCCCTTTTTGAACAAAAACATTGTGCTCTGTTGAATTTTCTTGGAGATTTCTCACTATCCTCACACACCACCACCTTGATCATTCACTCATTGCACTCACTCTATCTGATATGTTTCAATTTCATGATAAATGTTTTGTATTAGTATAATTTCCAGACTTTTAGTTCTTAGGCCATTTGTTATTACAGTTCAATTGTGTGTCCATGTGGGGTAGATCTGAATTGGTAAACTTGATACATGCTCTAATAGGGTTGGGTCAGTACAATTTCATATTTTTACAATGTTTCCATGTCTAATTGTGTGAGAAATTGAATAACCTAAGTAGAAAAATTTGGTTTGTATGTAACTTTTGAAATTTACGGCCGTACTTGAATTTGTGCGGTCTGTAGATGTTGAATTTGGGCAACTCAGTGAAGAAGAAATATGTGGCCGCAAATTAAAATGTGAGGACCGCAGAATTCCCTTTGCGGCCGCAGATCCGCAAATCTTCTGTCATCAGAGAGTACTCACTTTGACACATCAATGTGCGGCAGCACGTCAAATTGTGCAAATCGCTAAAATCCGCTTGCGGCTGTAGATTGGTCAATCTCTATCGAGTTAGCATTTTTAGGATTCGGAGGTGCAGCCCCAAGTCAAATTGTGCGAACCGCACTTCACTTCTGCAACCACACAACAAACATGTGCGGTCTGCGAGTCCCCATCTACGACCATATGCTAAATTGTGCGGACCGCAGATCACTTTCTCTACAAGCTTGATTTAACTTTACACCCCCAATGTGCCTTATGGTTTATCCTTTACTTACATGTCTCTTTTATATGTTCGAACATCTTATTGCTATAGACATGTAATTTTTGACCCGCGCATTATAATTACCCTTAATAGTCCTAGTATTTTTTGAATATTACTTGAGCTTGTTCCTATATTAGTTCACTCTATTTTTAAATTTAATTCTATTTCTAGGCACAAAAAAGGGAAAAATACAAACAAAAAAAAAGTAGTTTCGCTTTTCTATCTAATTCAATATTAGGTATTTTGAAAGATATATTATTTTTTAACCTACTTTTATTTTAATATAATCATTGAAAAAAAATACAAAAGTAGTTTCATATTTTATCTTATTTCTATTTAGTTTAGGTTATTAATATTTTTATAGCAATATACTTTTGTTTTTGCCATGATTTTCACTTTTATTTTTGAATATAATAATTTATATAAAAATGATATATATATATATATATAGTGTCATAGTATGATATAGTTTATTTTAATTAGTTAGAATTAATTTTAAATTATTTTTATAAAGAAAAGGTTTAAGCTTATTAAATTGATGGATTTTAGGGCTAGTCGTATCTTAAAGAAGACCAAATAAAGACCTAAAATCTGGGTAGCCCAATCCCAATTCCCCTGACCCGTCCAATTAACCCGTGACCAGCCCCATAACCGATCCGACCCATCTCCTTTGTTAGTTTAATCCTAGCTCTTCATCTACTTCCCATCCAATGGCTATAATTAATTATTTAAGCCATATAAAAACACCCTTATAACATTTTACACAACCCTAACACTACAAAATTTTACCCAGCCGCACCACCCCTCTGCCACCGCTACAACACCTCCAAACCCACCGGAAAATTCCTTCCACGTAAGCAATGTTCCCCTCATGGTCCCTCCTCATCATTAGGATTTGATTTTACGTGTTTTCTTCCTATTTTTCATCTTTGGATTTACCTCTTTTAGGTGAAAATAGGAAAAAGGGGTGCGTACGATTGAGTTGCACTCGATATACTCCCTCCATTTCTCTTGTGTCACCAATAGAAGAGATTTTCCGATTTTTATTTTGAGGATTCTTGGAAATTCGTCGAGGTTTTTCATATTTCTTGGGGAGAGAGTCTAGGGTTTTCGAAGCTGGCCTATATATTGAGGCTTTTGAGGTCAGTCTTGTTTTTTTTTTTTTGGATTCAGAGAGAGAGATCGGAAAAAAGATTCTAGGGTTCTTGGGCTAATTTTCGACTTTGCTTTGTATAAATTTCAGGAAAAAAAATCTATAAAAGAGTTACTTTCTGTCTTCTTCATCTTGGAATTCCGATTTTTGAGTTTTTTTAAAAAAAATGGGTTTCGCTTGAAGATCCGAGGTTTGGTTTCGAGTTCGTCGCGGTTTGTTGAACGCAGTTCGGGTATCTGGTCGCATTTCGCTGCCTATGTTTGGGAGTTCCAATTGAATATTCTGTCATGGACTCATTCATTGTACAACTTTGTTCAATTTAGTTATTATAGCTGCTGAAATTTCATCAACTAGAAAGTAATTTAAGGTCCATCTCTCTTCTCTTATCTCACTGATTTTTGGTTGGGTCTGAATATGATTTGAGCCTCAACTAGAAGGGATTCGGGAATGCGTAATTTGTTTAGTTCCTAATTGAGTATTAAGAGAAAGTAGTTTGACCAAGATTTGTTAAACTGATTTTGAGGAATCATTCTTTTACACCGAAATATGTGTGAATTCTTTAGTATTTTTTTTGAGTTATTCTAATTAGAATCTGTTGGAGTATTTCAAGTTAGATGTGATGGGCTTCTCCAATTAAACTACCACTTTTGCTAATTAAGTGTGCTTGGCAGCCCAGTGCAACACTTTCAGTTTTTCTTGTGTCTCAATATTAACTCGAGAAATTTAACATCGTCGAGTAATGAAAGTTTAAACTCCCTGATAGTGCTAGAATTTTAGATTAGTTTTAATATAGATAAAATCGTAACGTGAAACTTGAATTGCTAAATGAAATTTAATTTCTTTAATGTAATAAAAATGGAGAGGTTTTGAACATCTTGAAATATCCTCAAGTATATATGCCATGTCAGTTGAGATTAAGTATGTCAATTGTCAAATTTGGTAAGAGACTGTTGAGAGCATATTATTTTCCAGAATGTTTAAACAGAACAAAATGTTAGTTGGTCTTTGTTATCTTCATATACTCAGGCTAGGCCAAATTTGATCAATTAAGTTGATTTCATGTTCACCTCTTCGTGAGCTATAAATGGTTGTTTCTTATGTTAGTTTGCTATTAAGTGAGTTCGCACCCCTGTTGTTTGTTGAACTGTCGTTGACATCAAATTGCATTTATTTTGATTTGAGTCATTATCAGATTAATTGTTGGCTTTGATTGGATCACTGGTTCTTTAGATTTTGGTAGCATCATTAGATATTAAGCATATTTTCACATGAGCCATAGTTTAAGGTTCTGCTAGTTGCTTGTTCTTGGAAATTGACATGGTTAAAGGGGGATTTTAGGGGGCTCTTATCATATTTGGATCCACTATTTATTTCTTTTAACTGTTATGCGTGTCTTTCCTAGCTTATATATTTTTTTTTGGATGCTTATTTCTTTTGATTGGTCAATATCTGCTTGAATGATTCATTTGCCATGGGAGTGTCAAGGAAAGACCAAGCCTATTAGTATTTATTTCACATGCATACTTTAGGATTAGGCTCGGACTAAATATATAAAAGGTAAAGAATTAAAAGAGATGAGCATGAAATTAAATTTTATTTTTCTTTTAGTTTTATTTATTTTACCTTTATTATACTGTCCGCTAGGAGCATGCTTAGGCCAATCACATTTGGGTAGGCAAACCTTTAGGATGTTCGTGTTATAGCTTCTTTCTGAGGCTAGAGGTCCCCCCTTAATCAAATTATCCAGGGAATCCCCCGAAGGATTTGTATATATTTTATTCCGGGGTATGCCCCGAAGTATTTGTACTTGGAGATCGATATTAGAACTCGTAGTATTCTATTTTTATTTTATTAGGTGGGGACGACCTCGAGCCTCTTTTGATTGTTTATTTTCTTTTTGGGTGTTATTACCTCAATTTGAATGTCTTAAAAGCCAACTTGATTGAGTGCGTAACCGTACTAATTACGGGACTCAGGGAATGCTTAACACCTTCTCCCCGAGTCAAATGAACCCTCTTTCTTAATCTCTGGTGCGGACTTGCTTTTAGAGTCTAAAATTTTTTAAAAGGAAAAATCATTTTAAGAAAAACGGTGACCTGGCACACCGAAATCAAATGTCAGGTGGCGACTCTAAGTTATTTCCTTTGAACACAATTTTGTCACTTTTCAAATTGAAAACCCTTTTCAAGTATTACTAAATATTTTATTTATTTTAAGAGTGTTAAGTGAGGTTTGTTTGAGAAAGGGGTGTGACATCACTGGCGACTCGGCTGGGGGCTTGCAGGTTCGAGCTAGTATTTGATCTTGTTGGCTTTTTAGCATATTCGGTTGAGGTTTTTATGTATTTTGTTTGCTTTATTTGATTTTTATTTTGTTTATGTCGTCTTATTATTTGCTAGTTGCTTATTTGTTTACCGTTTTCATTTTTATGTGTTTATTGCTTTATAACTGTCATCATTTGCATAACCTCGGGTCTTCTTTATGCAACAAGTTTTTTGGAGTACGTATGAGCGTACACGGCCTTTTTGTGAGTCACTCGTGTCTTTAGGGGGGTGGCGTCGGAGCGTGGAGTGGGCGGACAGTTAGAGCAGCCGCCATCGACCACGTGCCGCCCCGAATCGCCTTGTCTAGTGAACCCAAACCGTAGGTTAGCATTTAGGTAATGCTTATTTGCATCATATCATTTAAACCTAGCAGGGTTCGGTCCCAGGCACCGTGTCCCGTTGTAGGAGGCCTATCCAAATTATGTCAAAATGGGCTTATGGCCCAAAAAGACATTTAATCATCCTTATGTGCTACATGCTGCATTTCTTTAGGGGTAAAAGGGTCATTTGGCGGACCAACAATATTTGAGGGTGAAGTATAAAATGAAGCAATTAGGACCCACTCGCATTTTTCTTTCATAATTTTTCAAATATTCAAAAAAAAAATGAAAAAGATTTTACATCTTTTATCATTTTCCAAAAAATTCAAAAAAGGGAGAAAAAGAAAATCCAAAAAGATTTTACATGTTCCATCATTTCTCAAAAAGACAAAAAAAAGGGGGTTTTCCAAATTAGTTGCATTTTTAAAGGCTTTCTCCCATGTCTCATCTTCCGAGACGTGATACGTAGGAAACCCACATAGATTCCGGTCTTCCTAGTATCTTAAGTTCTTGGTTTTGCGGGGTCTTAGCCAAATCTTGCATTTCTAGCCACTTTCGGCCACATCGGTCATTCTTGCAAAATGGGGTCATTTTCGCAAAAGTGGTTCAATAGCTCATGTCTTAGGATCTTGAGTCCACAACTAGGTGTCATATTATTTTAAGGTCCGTCCTTTTCAAGTTTGCATCTTTAGCCACTTCTGGCCATATCGGGCGTTTTGCAAAACGGGTCATTTCTGCAGATTAATTTTGGGTCATGATTATTGGGAGTTTGAATCCATATAAGATTTAGTAAGGTATTCCCATGCCTTTGAGGTCACCTTTCTTGAGTTGGAACTTTTAGCCACTTTCGGCCCCTTGGGCCATTTTGCAAAAATAGCCCAAACGTCCCCTAGGAAATGTTGTGGTGTCACATAATGTCTTGAGTCATTAACCATCTTTTCCCCATTCAGGTATGGATCCACTTACCAATGCTAGAGTATCAATAGTGGTCAAAGTCCCTAGAAGGCTAGTAAAATGGTGGAACATGTTCACATTACTTGAGCAGCGTGATCTGATGGGTAAATTAGGGACTCTTATTTCTTTGATGGACAACATCCCCTATCCCGACCTTGCAGAAGCAATGTTGACATTTTGGGACCCACAGGGAATGGTATTCAAATTTGGGGATCTTGAGATGACACCCACCTTAGCTAAGATAGCCGGGTTAACTCACCTGCCATGCCTAGACAAGGATTTGATTTACACAAGGGCTCATTCAAGCACCAAGTTTCTTTAGATCATAGGGATGGATTTAGAAAATCACATGGGATATTTAGATCAATCTTGGGTACCTTTGGACTTTTTATTCGAGAGATTTGCTCGTCCTACTGGGTATGAGACTTTCACAGATGAATTTTCCATATCATATGATTCTTGGAAGAAGAGGCATCCTATGGTCTTTGCTATTGCATTGTTGGGTCTCATGGTATTTCCTTTGGAGGGTAGACATATTAGCACGTGTCTGGGGTCAATAACCTTTGCACTTTTCCATGATAAACACAGTAGTAAAGTCACCTTGGTTCCGACAATTTTGGCAGAGATCTATCGTGCTTTGACCAGGATTCGAGAAGGTGGGAGGTTCTTTGAGGGAAGCAACTTGTTGCTACAGCTGTGGATGATGGAACACTTACATCCTGCCACCATGTTTGAGAAATATGTGATTGACTGTTGTTTGAGAGATCGAGTGAAGTGCATCGAGCATAAAATGACATTCGATAAGTTTTTCTTACCACTCGGAGTTCAGGCTTAGGTTGATTATTTAGGATCCTTGACTAAAGAGAAGATTTTGTGGTCATACCTATGGATTTATTTGGACGTGATCTTAGCAGGATCTCGCGTGCAAGACTTCTTGGTACTGATTGGACTTTGGTGTACTAGATCATACACCCCTGCTAGAGTGATGTGTCAGTTAG
The DNA here is from genome assembly GCF_000393655.2 of Nicotiana sylvestris. Taxonomy (NCBI): domain Eukaryota; kingdom Viridiplantae; phylum Streptophyta; class Magnoliopsida; order Solanales; family Solanaceae; genus Nicotiana; species Nicotiana sylvestris. The sequence goes on from NC_091058.1 coordinate 141,012,936, forward strand.
GGAGGAGACAAGAAGTCCCTTACATTCCTGATTCTCGTGACTTCACTAGGGAATTTGACATTATGCCTCACAGGGAGGTCGACATCCAGACCTATTGGCGTCATGCAATGAAGATGGGTAGAGATACTTTAGCAGTTGACCCGCATTCACCTGGGTATACCCATGAGTACTTCATATGGCTACAATCTACTCACCGGGGGGTTAGCAAGCCATTGCCTCGACGTGTTAGAGGAGTATTTGACGAGGAGGCCACCTCACGGATATTACTTAGATAGTTGATGGATCGATTTACCCAGGAAGAGGAGGCCCATGCAGCAAAAAGGGTTGGGGTTCGAGCTACACTTCAGTCATTGAGATCATAGTTGGCAGGGTTGGTAGAAAACATAGGTCAGCACCGTGAGTACCTTACTAGAGTCAGCCTTCCAGATGCAGGCACGCATTCTAGGATTCTCATTCTCAGCTTCGAGGTGTTCTTGTGGGGCATAATACAAAGCTTAGCTTCGGCAGGATTGACAAGTCCATTCGGACCTTCATCAGACCCGTCCCAGCCAGAGCCGTCGCATTCAGGAGCATCTTGAGGAGTCATTCTATTTAGATGTTTTGAGATAGTTTCATGTTGTCTTTTACTTTCATGTCTTGTCTAGGATTATCGAGTCCTTTAGGTAGTGTCAGAGTTTGTCATAGTGTAGTCGAGTATATCATGTCTTTCATTATCATACTTCCCATTGTATTTTAATATAGAAAATTTTAAATGAAAAATCCCAAAAAGATTTTATTTTTAGTTTATTTTCTATCACTCTTCCAGAACTACGCTTGATTTGATTCATGAGGGACATGATACGTAGGCAACCTACAGGGGGTTCGATCAAATCATTTTTGGTTCAAAAAAAAAAGAGAAGAAAGAAAAAAAAGAGTGATAAGAGGTGTTGGTAAAAAAAGAGAAGGAATGATCGAAATTAGCAAATTGGGAGGATGCCATACGACCCTGCGACCCTCAAAGCCATTTTAGAACCGTTAATTGTTGCTAGGTGCATTGCACGTAATCTGATATTATTATTTGATAGATGCCCTAACGCTAACATGGTGGTTTTGTGTTGTTGTCCTTTGTTATCTTTATTTAATAACAGGAAAGTGGTTAGTTTGTTGACATCCTGGCAAGTCATTCTTATAACACCCGATCAAAGCGTCAAACAGTCATGGATAGCAAGGAAACAAACACTGTAGTTGTAGACCTACCAAGGGAGATTGTTGAGTCGGAATCAGAACTACAAGAGGAGGTCCGAAGGTTGAAGCATCAGATGGCGGAAATGTATCAGGCTTGGATTAAGGGACACCCTCCACCCTCATTCCCTACCAACTACACAGAAAACCCTGCTTCCATTCCACCACTCTCTCAACCCCAGATGCCCAATACCATTGATCTTTCCCCACAACACGCACCTGGCTTTACCCCTTACCACAACTACCCCGGCACTTCGGCCCAAACTTTTCATGCTCTACTAGCCAAAACAACCTCGTACCCTGCTCTGACATCTACTCCTATTTTTGCACCCCCTCCACAAGCTACCCTCCATTGATCCTCTAGTGAGCCCGCATTCCCCGCTCCAGATACCCACTACTATGCACCGAAGCCCACCTTCAAAGTCCCAGATCCTTACTCTTACACTCTCCAATTTGAGCCTCATGTTGAAACTGACGAACCACCTAAGAACGTAGAGCAAGAGGAGATGTTCAGGAAGGTAAAGAGTTTGGAGCAATCATTGAGAAATATGCAAGGGTTGGGAAACCAGGTGAGTGTGGCCTATAAGGATTTGTGTTTGTTCCCCGATGTCCAACTGCCTGTCGGGTTCAAGATGCCCAAGTTTGACTTGTATGATAGACATGGGGATCATGTAGCTCATCTAAGGGGTTATTGCAGTAAAATGAGAGGCGTCGGGGGAAAAGATGAATTACTGATGGCATACAGCTAGAGTCTGAGTGAGGCAGCTTTAGAATGGTACACCCACCAGGACGCTAGCAGGTGGTACACCTGGGATGATATGGTTCAGGCCTTCGCCCGTCACTTCTAGTACAATATGGACATTATTCCAGACCGACTATCTCTGACTAACGTGGAAAAGAAACCTAGTGAAAGCTTTAAAGAATATGGGTTCCGATGGAGGGAGCAAGCTGCACGAGTCAATCCTCCGATGGAAGAAGACGAGATGGTTAAATACTTTCTTCAAGCCCTGGAGCCCACATACTATGGCCACTTGATCTCATCCATTGGTAAGTCTTTCAATGATGTGGTGAAGATGGGAGAAATGGTGGAAGAGGGGCTCAAGTCGAGTAAGATCATGAGTTATTCTGCTATAAAAGCAACCACCCAGGCAATCCAGAATGGTACTGGAAGTTTGCTAGGCAAGAAGAAGAAGGACGATGTCGCTACGGTTGTATTTGGACCATGGCATGGCCAGAGGGGTTCACCTCATCAGTACACCCATCCTCGACCCCAACCTCAAACCTACGCCCAAGCTCCATATAATCCACCCCAACATTACTTTTCCCTGCAAAACCCCCAAATACTCAGCTAGGCCATCCTAATACCTTGTTCATCATGCACAGTCATATGCTCAACCCCCTCCTTACCCACAATGGTGTGCCCCAGCCTCACAGAATACCTACCTAGCTCCACAAAATACCTATCCACCTCCACAACCCTACCAAAACCCCAATGGTTCAAATTTTCGATCAAGGCCGGAGTATAGAAAAGAGAGGCAGCAGCAGAAATAAACCTTTACCCCGCTTGGAGAGTCCTATGCTAGTATGTTTCAAAGGTTAAGGCAGTTGGACATCTTGAGGCCAATTGAGTTAAAGACACCAAATCCCCCCCCCAAGAACCTCGATTATTACCTAAGATGCGCCTATTGTTCTGATGCTCCAGGGCATGACATAGAGAAGTGCTGGCATTTGAAAAGGGCCATCCAGGAGCTCATTAATACAAACCAAATTGTATTCCAAAGCCTAAACACACCAAACATCAACCAAAACCCTTTGCCAACCCATGTAGAGACACATATGATTGAAATAGTTCACAAGGATTGGGAGCCCAAGAAGTCTTCTAAGTCCGTCATGATGATTCGGGCCAGTGAAAGTAATTTGGTTAAAACTCCAAACTCTACCAAAGCAAAGCCCTTGACAGTTGAAGGGGCGACAGAAAAGTCGAGCTCGCTCAATTTGAAGCCACCGGTGTTGGTTGTGAAAGGGCCTTCGAAAGATATTGGGGCAAGTCCAGAAAGATCAGAAGTGGTAGTGCCAGAGATTCCAAGAAAGCCTGTCATAGTTGTGAAGGGGGCTCCTATTACCCCTATCATCATTAAACCAGTAACGTAGCTGCCAGTGGTTGATGCCAAAGCTATTCTATGGAATAACAAACAAGTGATAGTGTCATACAAAGGAAAAGAAATAGAGGAAGAAGTTAATGCAACTGGAGGATTGACTCGTTCTGGGAGATGTTTCACCCCAGAAGAATTAAGGAAAGCCAAGCCATTCAAAGATAGACAAATGCCAATAAAGAAATCGGTCACTGAAAAAGAGGCTGAGGAGTTCCTAAAAAAGATGAAAGTGCAAGATTATTCCATTTTGGAGCAGTTAAGGAAAACACCAGCTCAGATTTCTCTTTTGTCTTTGCTGATACATTCAGATGAACATCGCAGGGTCTTGATGAAGATTTTGAATGAGGCACATGTTCCTGATAATATCACAGTGAATCACTTGGAAAATATAGCTAGCAAGATCTTCGAAGTAAAGAGGATCACTTTCTCAGATGATAAACTTCCTATGGAGGGTACAGAACACAACTGAGCTCTTTATCTCACGGTGAAGTGCAAAGATTCTGTTGTCTCAAGGGTTTTGGTTGACAATGGCTGTAGTGCGAATATTTGTCCCCTGTCTACTCTACAAAAATAGAAGATTGGCACCGAAAGAATCCACTTAAACAGTGTGTGTGTGTGTGTTCGAGGCTTTAATGGGGGAGGTAAAAATTCTATTGGAGATATAATGCTCGAATTGTCGATAAGGCGAGTTGAGTTCACCATGGAATTCAAAGTATTAGATGTGGTTGTCTCCTACAATTTGCTGTTAGGCAGGCCCTAGATACATGCTACTAAGGTGGTCCCGTCTTCTCTCCACCAAATGGTGAAGTTCGAGTGGGACAGGTAGGAAATAGTTGTGCACGGTGATGAGGACCTATCAGCTTGTAATGACACAACTATTCCGTTTATTGAAGTTGAAGATGATAAGGGACCTTGGGTCTATCAAACTTTCGAAACAGTGTCTGTTGAGAAGATTCCTGAAGGAAAATGCATTCTGGGTCCTAAGCTATCCTCTGCGTCTGTCATGGTAGAGAATTAAATATTGAAGAATGGTTTTGTGTCGGGCAAGGGTCTGGCTCATCTTTGTAGGGTATTGTGCATCCAGTGCGCCCCAATGGGAATCCGGGTACATTTGGTCTGGGATTCATGCCCACAGAGAAGGACGTGAAAAGAGTTAAAAATCTAAAACAGAAGGTATGGTCACACCCCAAGCCTGTCCTGCACATCTCTAAGTCTTTTGTCAAGCCAGGGGCCGAAAAACCTCCAACCTCCTCCATCCCAAAACCTATGGTCGATGTTGATGAAGAGTTGATCAAGAGGTTCCAAAGTCTATTTGATGAGGTCAGTATGGTAGAAGTTGGTGAAGGCTCTAGTAAAGCAGGTGTGCAGTTCGTTGGCCCAAACGTGAAGCTTAGCAATTGAGAAGCTACTCTTCTCCCCACCAGGAAGGAGTTTTGGTAGTTTGCTTCATTTTCCTTTCTGTTATCTGGGTTATTACAGGGTTGTAATCCAGAGTTTTAGTTTTTACTTGTTTTGATGTTCAAACCCTTCTATCCTTTTATTTTCAATGAAATGCAACTTCCCGTTTTCCGGTATTCTTAATAGTGTTTTATTTTGTTCTTTTTCTTTTGTACAGTTCTTTTTATGTTGGTTACAATGACATGACATGCATGAAGAATTTTCAGCCGAGTCTTAAAAGCCAATCTAATTCTGAAATAATAATCCAAGAAGTAGACTATGATGATGAAATAGAATATGATGAAGAATCAACATTTGAGGAAATTGGTAAAGAGCTAAAACAATTTGTAGAAAAACGAAAGCCTAATATGAGTGAAACTAAAACGATCAATTTAGGGGACCAGGATAATGTTAGGGAAACCAATATAAGTGTGCATTTAGAGCCGCAAGTTAAGGAGAAAATAATCAAGACATTGTTTGAGTACAAAGATGTCTTTGCCTGGTCATATGACGATATGCCGGGCCTGAGCACTGATCTGGTAGTTCATAGATTGCCAACTGATCCAGAATTCCCTCTTGTTAAGCAAAAGTTGCAAAAGTTCAAGACTGATATGAGTGTGAAGATCAAAGAATAAATCACAAAGCAGCTTACTGCAAAGGTCATTCAGGTCACTCGATATCCCGCTTGGTTAGCCAATGTTGTGCTAGTACCAAAGAAGGATGGTAAGACCAGGGTCTGTGTTGATTACTGTGATCTTAACAAAGCAAGCCCAAATGATGATTTTCCATTAACGAACATTCACATTCTGATCGATAATTATGTCAAGCATGAGATTAGGTCTTTTGTGGATTGTTATGCGGGATATCACCAGATCTTGATGGATGAGGAAGATGCAGAAAAGATAGCATTCATCACGCCATGAGGAACATACTGTTATCGGGTAATGCCTTTTGGTTTGAAGAATGCTGGGGCAACTTACATGAGGGCGATGACCACCATATTTCACGACATGATACACAGGGAGATCGAGGTTTATGTAGATGATGTGATCATAAAGTCAAAGAAGCTGTCTGACCATGTTAAGGACTTGAGGAAGTTCTTCCAAAGGCTCCATAGGTACAACCTCAAGCTCAATCCAGCGAAATATGTATTTGGTGTCCCGTTCGGGAAGCTGTTGGGGTTTGTGGTTAGTAGACGTGGTATTGAGTTAGATCCATCGAAGATCAAAGCCATCCAAGAGTTACCGCCGCTAAAGAACAAAACAGAGGCGATAAGCTTACTTAGAAGGTTAAATTACAACAGTAGGTTTATTGTTCAGCTTACGACAACCTGTGAGCCCATCTTTAAGCTACTGAAGAATAATGTTGCAGTCAAGTGGACTGATGAGTGTTAAGAAGCATTTGATAAAATTAAGAGGTACCTGTCGAATCCACCCGTGTTGGTCCCACCAGAGCCCGGAAGACCTTTAATTTTCTATTTGACAGTCTTGGATAATTCTTTCGGTTGTGTATTGGGTCAACATGACATCACGGGAAAGAAGGAGCAAGCAATCTATTATCTCAGTAAGAAGTTCACTCTCTACGAGGTTAAGTACACTCTGCTTGAGAGGACATGTTGCGCCCTGACTTGGGCGGCACAAAAGTTGAAGCATTATCTGTTCTCCTACACTACTTACCTCATTTCTCGTATGGATCCTCTAAAGTATATCTTTCAGAAGCCTATGCCTGCGGGAAGACTGGCAAAGTGGCAGATTTTACTTACAGAGTTTGACATCATCTATGTAACTCGGACCGCGATGAAAGCCTAAGCCTTGGCTGATCACTTGGCCGAGAATCTGGTGGATGATGAATATGAGCCACTAAAGACTTATTTTCCTGATGAAGAGGTCATGTGTGTTGACAAGGTTGACCGTGATGAAAAGCCATTTTGGAAACTCTTCTTTGATAGAGCTGCTAACATGAAGGGTGTCGGAATAGGGGTTGTACTTATCTCTGAAACAGGGCAACACTACCCTGTAACAACCCAGCTTCAATTTCATTGCACCAACAATATGGCTGAGTACGAAGCATGCATTCTAGGTTTGAGGTTAGTTGTAGACATGGGAGTCCAGGAAATACTGGTTTTAGGAGATTCGGATTTGTTGGTTCATCCGATTCAAGGAGAATGGGAGACTCGAGATTTGAAGCTCATATTGTACCGACAATGTTTGCATGATCTTTGTTAACGATTCAGGTCGGTTGAATTTAGACATATTCCCAAGATTCATAATGAGATTGTTGATGCCTTAGCTACTCTGGCGTCAATGTTACATCATCCGAACAAGGCTTATGTCGACCCCGGGCATATCCAAGTTCGTGATCAACATGCTTATTGTGATGTGGTGGAAGAGGAAATCGATGGTGAACCTTGGTTCCATGATATCAAGGAATACATCAAGTCGGGGTTATATCCAGTACATGCTACATATGACCAAAAGAGAACCATTCGACGTCTGGCTAGTGGATTTTTCTTGAGCGGAGGAATCTTGTACAATAGGACTCCAGATTTAGGACTACTGAGGTGCATAGATGCTAAAGAATCTTCAACTATCATGGCTGAAGTGCATTCTAGAGTTTGCGAGCCGCATATGAATGGGTATGTCTTGGCAAAGAAGATACTTCGAGCAGGTTATTATTGGCTCATCATGGAACGAGATTGCATCAGCTTTGTTCGCAAATGTCATCAATGCCAAGTACATGGTGATTTGATTCATTCTCCCCCGTCTGAGTTAGACACAATGTCTGCACCTTGGCCTTTTATTGCTTGGGGCATGGATGTCATTGGACCAATTGAGCTAGCAGCGTCAAATGGGCATAGGCTTATCCTGGTGGTCATTGATTACTTTACCAAGTAGGTCGAAGCTACAACTTTCAAGTCTGTGACCAAGAAGGTAGTGTTGGATTTTATTCATTTAAATATCATTTATCGGTTCGGAATTCCCAAGGTGATCATGACAGACAATGTTGCTAATCTCAACAGTCATTTGATGAAAGAGGTATGCCAATAGTTCAAGATCATGCATTGGAACTCCACTCTGTATCACCCCAAGGCAAATAGAGTTGTTGAGGTTGCCAACAAGAACATAAAGAAGATACTTCGTAAGATTGTTCAAGGTTCTAGGCAATGGCATGAAAAGTTGCCTTTTGCCTTACTGGGTTATCGCACTACTATCCGCCCTTCTGTAGGTGCAACTCCTTATTTGCTAGTATATGGAACTGAGGCAGTTATACCTGCAGAAGTTGAGATTTCATCCCTTCGGATCGTCGCAGAAGCTGAAATTGATGATGATGAGTGGGTCAAAACCCGGCTAGAGTAGTTAAGTTTGATTGATGAGAAAAGATTAGCTGCAGTATGTCATGGTCAATTATATCAGAAGAGGATGGCAAGAGCATACAATAAAAAGGTGTTTCCCCGAAAATTCAAAGTGGGTCGGATGGTATTGAAACACATCCTTCCTCATCAGGTGGAAGCTAAAGGCAAGTTCTCCCCAAACTGGCAGGGGCCGTTCGTTATGACAAGAGTGTTACCCAATGGTGCTTTGTATTTAACAAACATAGAAGGCAAATATGTAGATATGGCCATTAATTCTGATACAGTTAAGAGGTACTATATATGATTTCTTTGCTTACCTTCAGTTGTATTTTGTACTTGGCATGTTCAAAGTTGAAATGACGAAGGCATTTTATTCCGCTACCCAAACACTTTCATCTTTTGCTACCCCTTTTGAGCTTTATTTATTTTCTTTCATACCTCTCTTTTGGAATCAGTAGCAGAAGTAGAGAAAAAAATGAAAATGATGATGAATGAGTGAAAATAAGAAAAAAATAAAAGAAGAAAAAAGAAAAAAAAAAAAGAGAAGAGAAAAGAAAGAAATAAAGAAAAAAAGAGAAGAAAGAAGAAAAAAAGAAGAAAAAAAAGAAAAAAGAAGAAAAGAAAAGCAACAAAAACAAACAACTTTCTTTTGAACTACGTTCGACCTGATTCTTTTTAAGGATACGTAAGCAGCCTTACGGTTCGGTCCCATCAGAATAAAAATCAAAATTCCCCAGACCTAAATAAACTGGGGCAGAAGTTTTGGTTTTGAAAAGATCTGATTCCAAAAGTTGTAATTTTGACCTCTTTCATCTTAAATTAGTTTGAGCCTTCATGCCACCCTTTCTTTCCAACCCTGTCCAAAAGCCTACATTACGGTCCAAAGAAAGACCTTCCGATCAATTTTTGAGGATGCCAAGTCAAGCGAGATAGAGGTATGATTTACATCATGGTAACACTTTGTTCATGGGCACAAAGGAGAAAATTTAAAATGAGAGAGTCTTATTGGTGAAAACCTCACGAGCACCATAAGGCGATGGTGAGGTGAGAGAAAATTTAAAATGAGAGAGTCTTATTGGTGAAAACCCTCACAGGCACCGTAAGGCGATGGTGAGTTGAGAGATGAACAAATGAGAGAGGCTTGTCGGTGTAAATCTTTCGGGGCACTGCAAGTCGAATGAGGCTCGTGACTTCACACGGGAATTGGATTAGTGAAAGCCCGATTTTTTTGAAGTATGAAGACATGACATAAACTAAAAATATGATTGGTTGGGCGGATTAGGCTGGTCATTCCGAAATGCATGTCATGATCATTGGAGTTGGTTGCTTCCCTCAGATAAGTCTTCTTTTTCTCATTCTTCTTCATATAGTCATCTGTGTTCACAATTTTCATTTGTTCCTTTTGTCAAAAATCATTTTCACTTTGCTCTTTGAGTCTATCTTTATGAGTCTCTTCTGAGTTAGCCTTGTTTAACAAGCATGAAAGGATTTCAAAGCCTACTACCAGCTTCTAAATTGCACAAAGGTAAGTTCGGCCAGGCACATCACAATTGATTTGATTTAGACTAAGCAGTATGGTGCTAACTGAGGTTCAGGCAATCATTTGAATCTTGAATTTTGAGAAAATACAAGGACTCAGCAACTTTCAAAATGAAAACTAAATGCAACAAGTGAGTGCAACAAATTCAGATCATTCAGAGGTTTTATGGTCCAGTTCAAATAAAAAGGTCAAAAAACTCCTTACTGGCTCGAAGCAGCTGATCAGAATGAAGCATGGCAGTGGCAGAAGCAGACGCTCAGCAATGATGCCACAAACTAACCACCACGTTTTCCAACTAACAAGACTTATTTGTCTAAACTGGGCAAGAAAATTTGTTAATCCACAGGGACCCTCCCACGAAAAAGGCATGGTTCAGGGGCAAGAAATTCTGTTCAGAATCTTCCAAGACGAGAGCATGGCTCAGGTAAGTTCATTCTTAATTTTCAGGACCCTCCTGGATAAAGGGAGTTAATTTTAAAAAGTCTTCAGGACCCTCCTGGATAATGGGATTTAATTTTAAAAAGTCTTTAGGACCCTCCTGGATAATGGGATTTAATTTAAAATTCTCAAGACCCTCTTGGATAATGGGATTTAATTTTAAATTTTCAGGATCCTCCTGGATAATGGGATTTAATTTTAAAAAGTCTTCAGGACCCTCTTGGATAATGGGATTTAATTTTAAAAAATTTCAGTACCCTCCTAGATAATGGGTAAGTCTCAGCCCCTCTTGAATAATGGGATTTAGTTTAAAATTTTCAGGACCCTCCTAGATAATGGGATTTAATTTCAAAAGAGTTTTTAGGACCCACCTGGATAATGGGATTTATTTTAAAATTTTTAGGACCCTCCTGGATAATGGGATTTAATTTTAAAAATTTTAAGGACCCTCCTAGATAATGGGTAAGTTCTCAGGACCCTCCTGGATAATGGGATTTAGTTTAAAATTTTCAGGACCCTCCTAGATAATGGGATTTAATTTCAAAAGAGTTTTCAGGACCCACCTGGATAATGAGATTTAATTGAAATTCTCAGGACCCTCTTGGATAATGGGACCTAGTTAAATTTCAAGACCTTCCTAGATAACAAGATTTAGCGTAAGTTCTACCTTTAGGAAATATAATTTAGCTTTAAAGTTGTCACTCTTAAGATGAGATTTAATTTGAAATTTTCAGGGCCCTCTTGGATAATGGATTTAGCTTTTAAATTCTTAGAGCTCTGTAGGTGACATGATCCGATTAACACTTACAAATATGCCTAGATCCCAAACTGGGGAAGAAAGATTTCTTTTGTTTTGTCTGTTGTTGAAATGTCAGGCGCCCACCTGGATAACGAGGGAACACAGTTCAAGTTTTAGCAATCAGGCGCCCACCTGGATAATGAGGAAATACAGTTCAAGTTTTAGCAATCAGGCGCCCACCTAGATAACGAGGGAATACAGTTCAAGTTTTAGCAATCAGGCACCCACTTGGATAACGAGGGAATACAGTTCAAGTTTTAGCAGTCAGGCGTCCACCTGGATAACGAGGGAATACAGTTCAAGTTTTAGCAATCAGGCACCCACCTGGATAACAAGGGAATACAGTTCAAGTTTTAGGCAATCAGGTACCCACCTGGATAACGAGGGAATACAGTTCAAGTTGTTGGCAATCAGGCACCCACCTGGATAACGAGGGAATACAATTCAAGTTGTTGGCAATCAGGCACCCACCTGGATAACGAGGGAATACAGTTCAAGTTTTAGCAATCAGGCGCCGACCTAGATAATGAGTGAATACAATTTAAGTTTTTGCAATCAGGCGCCCACCTGGATAACGAGGGAATACAGTTCAAGTTTTTGGCAATCAGGCGCCCACCTGGATAACGAGGGAATACAATTCGAGTTTTTGGTAATCAGGCGCCCACCTGGATAACGAGGGAATATAATTTAAGTTGTTGGCAATCAGGCACCCACCTGGATAACGAGGGAATACAATTCAAGTGTTAGTGATCAGGCACCCACCTGGAGAACGAGGGAATACAATTCAAATTGTTGGTAATGAGGCGCCCACCTAGATAACGAGGGAATACAATTCAAGTTTTGAAAATCAGGCACCCACCCGGAGAACGAGGGAACTCATTCTATACCAAAGTCAAGCTATTGGCAGGCGCCCACTTGGAGAATGAGAGAATTCATTTCAGAGTTACTTCAATTTGCAAATTTAAGAAGCATCTGGAGCCCGCCTGAAGAACAGGGTCCATTTTTTTTCAGTTTCATATTGAAGATCAAGTAGAGATTCAAGGAAGATTCAAGACAAGAAGTAGATAGCATCTTATATTTTTCTTTTACTTCTGCTGTAATTTTTCCTTTTATTTTTGATGTAATGGCAGGAACCGCGGACCGGAACCTCGACGATACTTCACTCGGCTCTCCACCTCGGAATACTCTATCACTCTTCTCACTCTGAACTACACGTTGTCTGATTCCTTTATAGCCAAGGATATGTAGGCAGCTCAGACACCAGGGCTCGGTCACATTTATCTTTTCTTTTAATTTTGTCTCTCTAAATAAGGGTCGGGTCAAAAACACGTCTTGTTGTTCTTTGTCTGAAAACACTTCGTGTTTCCCGTCAAAGAGGGGCAGCTGTAGACCTGTAATTTTTGACCCACACATTATAATTACCCTTAATAGTTGTAGTATTTTTTGAATATTACTTGATCTTGTTCCTATATTAGTTCACTCTATTTTTAAATTTAATTCTATTTCTAGGCACAAAAAAAGGTAAAATACAAAAAAAGTAGTTTCGATTTTCTATTTAATTCAATATTAGGTATTTTGGAAAGATATATTATTTTTTAACCTAGTTTGATTTTAATATAATTATTGAAAAACAATACAAAAGTAGTTTCATATTTTATCTTATTTCTATTTAGTTTAGGTTATTAATATTTTTATAGCAATATACTTTTGTTTTTGCCATGATTTTTACTTTTATTTTTGAATATAATAATTTATATAAAAATGATATATACATATATATAGTGTCATAGTATGATATAGTTTACTTTAATTAGTTAGAATTAATTTTAAATTATTTTATAAAGAAAAGGTTTAAGCTTATTAAATTGATGGATTTTAGGGCTAGTCTTGTCTTAAAGAAGACCAAATAAAGGCCCAAAATCTAGGCAGCTCAATCCCAATTCCCCTGACCCGTCCAATTAACCCGTGACCCGCCCCATAACCCATCTGACCTATCTCCCTCTTTAGGTTAATCCTAGCTCTTCATCTACTTCCCATCCAATGGCTATAATTAATTATTTAAGCCATATAAAAATACCCTTATAACATTTTACACAACCCTAACCCTACAAAAATTCACCCAGCCACACCACCCCTCTGCCACCGCTACAACACCTACAAACCCACCGGAAAATTCCTTCCACGTAAGCACTGGTCCCCTCATGGTCTCCCCCCCCCCCTCATCATTAGGATTTGATTTTACGCATTTTTTTTCCTATTTTTCATCTTCGGATTTACCTCTTTTAGGCGAAAATAGGAAAAATGGGGTGCGTAGGATTGAGTTGCACTCGATCTACTCCCTCCATTTCTCTTATCTCACCAATAGAAGAGATTTTCCGATTTTTGTTTTGAGGATTCTTGGAAATTCATCGAGGTTTTTCGGATTTCTTGGGGAGAAAGTCTAGGGTTTTCTAAGTTGGCCTATATATTGAGGCTTTTGAGGTCAGTCTTGTTTAGGGTTTATTTTTGGATTCAGAGAGAGACATCAGAAAAAAAAGGTTCTAGGGTTCTTGGGCTAATTTTCGACTCTGCTTTGTATAAATTTCAGAAAAAAAATCTATAAAAGAGTTACTTTCTGTCTTCTTCATCTTGGAATTCCGATTTTTGAGTTTTTTAAAAAAAAATGGGTTTCGCTTGAAGATCCGAGGTTTGGTTTCGAGTTCGTCGCGGTTTGTTGAACGCAGTTCGGGTATCCGGTCACGTTTCGCTGCCTCTGTTTGGGAGTTCCAATTGAATATTCTGTCTTGGACTCATTCATTGTACAACTTTGTTCGATTCAGTTATTATAGCTGCTAAAATTTCATCAACTGGAACGTAATTTAAGGTCCATCTCTCTTCTGTTATCTCACTGATTTTTGGTTGGGTATGAATATGATTTGAGCCTCAACTAGAAGGGATTTGGGAATGCGTAATTTGTTTAGTTCCTAATTGAGTATTAAGAGAAAGTAGTTTGACCAAGATTTGTGAAACTGATTTTGAGGAATCATTCGTTTACACCTAAATATGTGTGAATCTTTTCCTTTTTTTTTTTTTGAGTTATTGTAATTAGAATCTGTTGGAGTATTTCAAGTTAGATGTGATGGGCTTCTCCAGTTAAACTACCACTTTTTGCTAATTAAGTGTGCTTGGCAGCCCAGTGCAACACTTTCAGTTTTTCTTTTGTCTCAATATTATCTAGAGATATTTAACATCGTCCAGTAATGAAAGTTTAAACTCGCTGATAGTGCTAGAATTTTACACTAGTTTTAGTATAGAAAACATCGTAACGTAAAACTTGAATTATTAAATGAAATTTGATTTCTTTAATGTAATGAAAATGGAGAGGTTTTGAACATCTTGAAATATCCTCAAGTATATATTGTAGACACCTGATTTTTGACCCTCCCCGAGAATTTTCACATTTTTAGCATAAATATGTAATTTAGGCCTAATATAGCTATTTTGACTATTTTTGCTTTATTTCGTCGCAAAAGAGGAAAATTACAAAAATATATATATAAATTTTAGTTTATGTATTTCTCATAAACTTGAAAAAATACAAAAATTGTACTTTATTTTTGTACTTTATATAATTTCGAAAATTACCAAAAATATAGTTCTATTAATGTTTTATAGTCATTTTAATTTTGAAAAATACAAAAATGTTACTTTATATTTTATCTTTATATTAAAAACGAAAATTACCAAAAATATAGTTCTATTAATGTTTTATAGTCATTTTAATTTTGAAAAATACAAAAATGTTACTTTATATTTTATCTTTATATTAAAAACGAAAATTACAAAAAAATAGTTTTATTAGTATTTTGTAGTTATTTTAATCTTGAAAAAATATTAAAAAAGATCTAGTTTTGTGTTAATTATCAGTCTTATTTTTGTAGTTATTTTGCTTACATAATCAGTTGAGCAACGTCATGTTCCTATTTCTCGGGTCCGGGCAAAAGAATAATATTCGGGTTCAAACTACCCGATTTTAGGCCTAATTTCGGACCTAGCCCATAATAATTCGAGTACACCACACGTGAGGGGACACGCGTGGGGAACACGGACGGAACACCGTACACGGGGAACCCACCACGCGTGGGGGACACAAGTCTCGAACCCCACCACGCGTGGGGCTCATTTTTCTTGGCAGAAGGTTATCAAATACACGGGCAAAACACATTTGGGGGGACTTTTGAAAATTGGAAGGAACAGGACTTTGAAAAATTTGGACGGACTTTGAAATGTTTTTTTGAAGGAAAGAAGGCACTGTGGATCTCCTTCCTCCTTTGAACAAAAACCTAGCAAGAGCTACTGTCCCAGAAAAACCAGTAACACCAAACGACCACCCCGTCTCCTCCTAGTTCCATCACTCCGTCGACCACTACCCAAAACTAACCAGTCCGACACCCCCTCGACCTCACTGTCATCGCCACCACCCAAACACCATGTCCGAAAACCACCCTCAACCCTAACCCAAAACCACCACGAAAACAACCAGTCCTACACCCTCACGACCACCGTCAACCTCCAGCTCCCCCCCTCGTCGTCACTGTCCAAACGCCATAACCATCGTCCAAACACCACCACCCAAACACTTATCCAAGCTACCAGCCCAACTCCATCACACCCGTCGCAACCCAAAAACTAGTGGTGACGCCCCCCTCACGTCCGAACGACCCCCACACCTCAGCTGCTATCAAGCAGCAACTGCTGTTGTTTCCTCGTCGGAATCACCACTGTTTCGCCGTCCCCAGTCCAGCGACGCCTCCAGCCATCGATCACTGCCAAGATGATCCTCCATAGCTTCCCTTTCCTCACATCCAAACGACCCCTTTCTGTTGCAGCTTCACGTACCCGTTGCTGCGTCGGAAAAATACAGCAGCAACCAACAATCCCTGGTCCTTGACAGTTTTGGGTCCAAGCTTTCCATTTCCATCGAGGTCGTCGTTGTTCGTCGAGGTCCGGTACGTTGAGGTTGTTGTCCGAGGTTTCGTCGCAGGTCCAACGCATCGGACGATAATATCAAGTAGGTCATCTCTGTCTGTGTCCTTCATATTTGCTGTTAAGTAACATGTACATGTGTTTGTTGAAATACAATCCTAGTTCATGCGAATAGTATGCAAATGAGCGAGACATACTCATATGATGTTTGTAAGTTGCTATTTCTTGTTAATTAACTCCGCTTGATATTGAAATTTGGTCGCGAATGTATTTCCTTTGTTTCGTCATGTTAAGTAGTTATTCGGCATTTTGTTTCTTCATGCTCAGATTATTGTTATCTAAATGTTTGTCTTAATAGTTGTGTGTACATGTAGTAGTAATGTTAAAATCATAGTAGTAATTTAATCCCGCGGAAAAATACTCGTTTCATCAAATAAGTTCAACTTACAACCCATTACCTCGCAAAGTGTTCAAAATGTAGTTATTTTAGCCTTATACTTTTTCTTTTAAAAAATAAATAAATAAAAATGAGACGAGCTTCGCCAAATAAAAATGTACAGATTGCGGAGCCCTCACAAAATGTATGCATTAAATACTTAGATTCCGGGACGGGCCGTTTAGCAAATTTCACGGCCCCACCCAAAATAATAATGCGCTAGTTGCTTTAGGCGCGCCTTTAATAATGTTATCTCCCTAAACTCGGGTGCACATTTATGTGACCCAAATCCAAATCTCAACGAAATCGAAATGTGTCTCTAATCACGGGTACATTGACTGTGACGTGGTCTGAGATGCATTTCCATGACGTTGCAAATTCATTTTTTAAAATAATAAATGGGACGAGCCTCGACAAACAAAAAATGCAAATTGCGGGGCCCTCAGTAAATACTTGTTTTAAATTTACTTAGAATTCGGGATGGACCGTTTAGTAAAATTCCACGGTCCTACCCAAAATAAATACGCTAGTCGCTTTAGGCGCGCCTTTAATAATTTAATTTCCTTAAACTCGGGTGCACATTGATGTGACCCAAATCCAAATCTCAACGGAGTCAAAGTGTGTCGACGACCACGGGTACATTGATTGTAACGCGGTTCGAGATACATTTTCACAACGTTGCAATTCTTGATAAAAACAGTAAATGATAAAAGCGGTTAAAAGTTAAATTTTGCACATAAGTTCACACTTGTATAAAATCAGATAATCAAGCCGAATATAACAGTTGAGCGACCGTGCTAGAACCACGGAACTCGGGAATGCCTAACACCTTCTCCCGGGTTAACAGAATTCCTTATCCGGATTTCTGGTACGCAGACCATAATATAGAGTCATTCTTTTCCTCGATTCGGGATTAAAATTGGTGACTTGGGACACCCTAAATCTCCCAAGTGGCGACTCTGAAATAATTAAACCAATCCCGTTTCGATTGTCCTTTAATTGGAAAAAACTCCCTTGCGCCCTATCGGGTGCGGAAAAAGGAGGTGTGACAGCTCTGGTGACTCTGCTGGAGATTTGCACCCAGAACCACTGGTTCAGGGTTAAGAATTCGAGCTTAGAATAATTGTTATTATTTGGCTTTATTTATTATCTGATTTTTACATGTTTGAGCCTAATGTGCTAAATGTTGCTTTTACCGCTTTGATATTATTTGAACTGTATATAAATTGTGCCGAAACCTTTCTCTTCTTACCTCCGGGGATGTGCTTACTGGTTGAGACTCCCTATTCTGTTAGTGTCATACCCTGAATAAAAGAGGCTCGGAAAGTTTCTAAGCCGGCTGGCCTTTTGGTTCCCGGAAAGGAGCTCCTTCCTCAGCTCGAGTTGTCCGCTCGGGTACACTGTCTAGAACACCGACCCAGGTTTTGAACATAGAATAACGTGACTTCATGCCGGATCCCTAGTAGGAACGCTTATTTGCATCACGTTGCATTTGACTTAGGGGACTCAACACAGGGGTTGGGTCCGTCTAGGACTAGCAACCTGATATGAAAAGGCCATCCTGATGCATCCTATTTGTTTTCCGTGCATTTATTTGTCTCGTGCCCGCATGCTGACCGGTGTTTGAATATTATGAATATTGTGAAATTGAAAAAAAGGAAATAGCGGTTAGGGAATTGATTGTTTATTTTTGAAAAAAACCGATACCCAAATACTGTCAAAACTCTGCCGAAATTTTGAGAAAATGAAAATAAAAAACGTCTTATTAGTTTGTTTTATTAAAAGCAAAGGAAAAATAGAAAAAAGAATCGTTGTTCTATTTTGTTTTTCAGAAAAAATATAGAAATACATAGTTCGTCTTGTTATAAAAATAAAAATCAAAAAGAGTCTTATTTTTAAAATGGTTGTTTTTTATGAAAATTCAAAAAATAATAATAATAAAAAAAAGAGTCTTTCATTATTTGTCACAAATATATACATGTATATATATATATATATATATATATATATATATATATCCAAAAGTTTTTATTTCCAAAAAATATATATATGTCTTTATTTGTTGCAAAAATATTTGTCTTGCCAAAAAGTCTAGAAAGGTTTTTAGACCCCCAATTTTCAAAAACAAAAAAAAAATCCAAAAATATTTTCCATTATTAACTTCTTTAGAAAGTCTTTAAATTATTTTATTTATTTTTTAAAAAAAATGTATAATAAGAAGAAAAAAAATATCCGAAAATATTTTGATTCTTCTTTTAAATTGAAAAGAAAATTCAAAAAAAAAAAATTTTAGAAGCATTTCTTTTATTAAAGGTAAAATTCCGAAAAATATTTTCTTCTTCCTTTAGAATGAGAAAAAAAAACAAATGGAAATGAGAGAAAAAAAATATCTTAGAAGTCGTTCTTTTAAAAAAAGAAAATCAATCAAAAAATCCAAAAAAAAAAATACTTCCTTTCTCCTTTTAAAGTAGTTCTTTCACAAATTCAAAAAAAAGGAGAAGTTAGTTCATCTACTTATTCTTGATTACCCGAACTACGCGGGTTTGATTCTCATCGGATGTGAGATACGTAGGCAACCCTCATCGGGTCCAACCCCACCTTTTGCTAAAAAGCCAAAAACAAAAAAAAAACAAAAAAAAAAAAAAACATGTCAAAGATTTTTAATTTTGTCGTAAATAAGTCTAGTGATGTAACTTCCCCCTTTTACAAAAAATAGCAAAAACAAATATGTCAAATTTTAATTGTCATAAAGAAGTCGGGTGTCGCTGTTTTATCAAGACATAGCCGAATGTTCCCGAAAGGGACGCCGGAAGGCTGACTTTGCATAAACAGCCACCTTTGGGTCATTTTTAAGACTTGGTCCAGTTGACCCACACAGCCTTAAAAATCTTCGTCCCCGAGGCATTAAAAGGCCGTGTTTGCAATGTTGAATTTTCTATTTTTGAAAAATGATAAAAGAGTCATAAACAAGTCCGGGTGATGCCGCTTATGTCAAAAATAGCCAAATGTTCCCGAAAGGAACTCCGGAAGGCTGCCTTGGTACAGACGGCCACCTCGTTTTTTTGTAACGCAACCTTAAAAATCTTCGTTCATGAAGTGCTGAGAGGTCGTGTTCAGAAATCCTTTTGAGAAAAATCGCATATATTTTTGTTTTTACCAGAATAAGTTTCGTTTGCTAAAATATTATTAATAAATGTGCAGAATGAGCACGACTCCAAATGAACCCTTTTCAATCATGAATAAAATCCCCCTCCAATTGCGGCTCTGGTGGAATGATTTAGGCAAAGAAGGGCATGACGAAATCAAGAAGTATCTGAAAGGCCTCACGAGTTTGTTGGATATCAGGCCACGAGGAGATATCATAAGGGCACTAGTCCCCCACTGGGATCCTGCGCACAATGTCTTCCATTTCTCGGACTTTGAACTTACCCCAACTTTAGAAGAAATAGCAGGGTATATCGGCAGCGCTGAGACTCCTTTGAGGCACAAATATCTGATTGCTCCAAGAGCTGTAGCAATACACCGGTTTCTGGACTCCTTAAAGATAGTCAGAACAATTCATAACCCTGACTTGGCGAAAGGTTTTTGCAGCATGAGTTTCATATATCAAAGATATGGTCACATAGGAGGATTCGACAAGCCAGAAAACCAGTTATGCAGCAAAAGTAATCGTCAAAAGTGGGAAGAACATAGACGGATTGCTTTCATGATAACTTTCTTAGGACTCTTAGTATTCCCAAGAAAAGACGGGAATATTGACATAAAGATAGCAGGGGTCGTCAGTACGTTGCTCACACAGAGAGATAGTACGTTGGCGCCCATGATAGTATCTGATATGTTCCGGGCTCTCACGTCTTGCAAAGCCGGAGGAAGCTTTTTCGAGGGTTGCAATTTGTTGTTGCAAATGTGGATGACCGAACACCTATGTCACCGAGCCCAGTTTCTGAGCCATGGATCCGCTGAAAAGACCTGCATAGAGGAGTTCTATACCAGAGTTAATGAGACCTACCTACCGGAAGGAGTCACAGCATGGACCTCATATTTCCATACCCTCAACGCCAGTCAAATACAGTGGGCGCTAGGATGGTTACCGATCGACGAAGTCATATACATGCCAGCAGCCAGGCCCCATTTTCTCTTAATGGGACTTAAGAGCATTCAACCATACGCGCCGCATCGGGTTTTAAGGCAACTTGGGAGGTGTCAGATAGTGCCGAAAGACGAGGATCTAAGCACCCAGGTGATTGAGATCAGTCCCGACGGCCAGTTTCCTGAAGCAAGGGTTCGCCAAATTTGGAGCCAATGTCAATACTTAGAAGCAAATACTTGTGTAATGAATCGGGCAAAAGGGGAAGTTTCGCCCGGGTATCAGGCCTGGTACAAAGGGGAGACATCATCTGGAAGGCCGACCAAAAGACCTCACCTGCAAGAATTTGCCAAATCTTCACAAGAGCAGTGGGGCTGGTTGGCCAAAGAGCGGGAATATCTTGCCGAAACAGGCAAACTGAAGCAACAAGTTCAGGATATGAGGTTTGAATGCCAATTACAGTCTGCTGCCCACAAGGGAGAAAAGAACAGATTAATCAGAGAAGGCGAGATCCTCAAAGCTCAGATCCGGAGGATGAAAAAGGAGGCTGATAACCAGCTGAGAAGCCGGGCGGATAAAAGATTGATAGCGGGGTTAAAGGATCAGGTTGCGGAATGCCAGGAAGATTTGGAAAGAGCCAAGGCTAGCACAGCAAGATTGCGGACCAAGTGGGCAAAGGGTACAATGGCCCGGAGGCAGCGCCTGCAACAAGTCATAAGGGATTATGAACTGAGCATCGGGACATTAAGGGAAACGAATTCCACTCTTCAAGAGCGGATCTTCAAGCAAACACGAGATGCCCAAGCCGACAGAAGGCGATGTTACGATTCAATGACCATAATGGAAAGACAAATGGAGATGTTCCAGGATCAACTTGCCAACAATGCACAAACACTAGGATTGAAGAACCGACAAATAAGGCAATTGTTCACAGAAAGGGACAACATTCGAGGAAGGATCAACGAGATTGGGCATTACATCTACATGAGATGCCTGGCATGCGAGAAAATGCCTCGGAAGACCCTCCTTGCTTCCATCATGGGTTGCGTCCACCGAATCATGAATGAGTTGAAAAGCCTGCAGAGGGACCTCACACCAAGGGCCGCGGAAAGGCCGAATGATGCCTCGCGGGCCCCTAAGTTGGAAAATTAATCTTTGGTTGAGTCTTGTTTATTTGGCTTTGTTGCTTTTCCATATGTTGTTTTCTTTTCTTTTAGTCAAAACGGGTTAAGAACTGTGGAGTCTGTACTATTGCTATTCCTTGCTTGAAGTAATTTGTAATAGCAAAATTTTGAGAATGAATTTAACGATTTCACAAGAATTTTGTGTTTCTTTACTTTAAGGCAGAACTACGCCTGGTCTGATTCGCGCGGGGACGTGATACGTAGGCAATCCCCATAAGATTCGACCGCTTTTAATAAAGAAAGAAAAGAAAATACAAAAATAAAATAAAAAAAACAGAAAAGGGGATAAATGAGCAAACCGTGATGACGCATGTTGTTTAAAAGCGAAGCATGTAGAAATGGTTAACTGCCTAGGAGCATTGCATCCTCTATGTGTCGAGATTAAATCCATTAAACTCTAACGCTAATAAAGTTTGTTGTTTTCTGATCAAGACAGTTAGTTGTTAAAGAATTCTGGCAACACACCCTTACCAAACCAGATCCAAAGGACCGGTAGCAATAAGCATGACTACTTCAGAGAATAGTAACGAGGAAGAAAGGCCGATGAGCCAGTTGTTAAAAGAAGCGATGGAAAAGATTGAAAGGATGGGACTAGAGATGAATGCAATGCAGCTAGCTTTAGCCAAAGCACAAAAGAGTCCTGAGCCATTGGGGCGCATGCCGGAATACCCTCATTCCGGCCCTTCCACAAGCCTCCCGAATCCCCGTTATCATCAAGAAAGAAGCCCTCATGATTCCCAAGCTCCACCACCCCATCAACCTCTCCCAACACCAAATATTCCCACTTTTGTGGGACCCCCATCAGCCACCTTGCAAAGAACGACCAGTGAGCCATTGTTTCAAGCCCACGATACGCAGTACTACCCCACTGAGCCTACATTCCATGCCCCCGAGCCCCAGGCCTACAATCCGCGCTTGGAGGTACCGGCAGAGATTGAAAAGCCGGTTAAAGCCCCTGAACAGGATGAGGTATTGAGAAAGTTCAAAAGCCTGGAGCAGTCCTTCAGGAACCTGCACGGTTTGGGCAACCAAGTCAGCGTAGCTTACAAAGATCTATGCCCTTTCCCGGACGTCCAACTCCCGGCGGGGTTCAAGATGCCTAAGTTTGATTTATATGAAGGGCACGGTGATCCCATGGCACATTTGCGGGGATTCTGTAGCAAAATGAGAGGGGCAGGCGGCAAAGATGAGCTGCTGATAGCTTATTTCGGCCAAAGTCTGAGCGGATCTGCACTAGAATGGTATACCAGGCAGGATTCCAGTAGGTGGTACACTTGGGATGATCTGGCGCAGGCTTTCGCAGGTCATTTCCAGTACAATCTCGAGATAGTCCCTGACCGTCTCACATTGTTGAGGACTGGGAAGAAACCCGGGGAAAGTTTTCGCGAGTTCGGTTTCCGCTGGAGAGAGCAAGCGGCCAGAGTCGATCCTCCCATGAGAGAGGGAGAGATGGTGGACTATTTCTTACAAACATTGGATCCAACCTACTTTGGTCACTTGGTGACAACGGTTGGAAAATCCTTCAACGAGGTGGTCAAGATAGGGGTCATGATAGAAGAGGGTCTGAGGTCTGACAAAATCCTGAACTACTCGGCACTCAAGGCAACGACCCAGGCTATTCAGAACGGCATGGGAGGTGCGCTGAGAAGAAAGAAAGAAGAAGTTGCCTCTATCGAGGCAGGCAGTTGGTCCGGATCTGGCAGGCCACACTACAACCAACCCAGACCTCACAGGACAAACTACCCATACAACCCACCACATCACTACTATCCCCCCCAAGAACCGCATTTCATCGTCCATCAAGCCCACACATACACCCAACCTCCGGTTCGCCCACAATGGCGTGCGCCGGCTCCCCACACTACATACCCAGCTCCACATAATACCTACCCATTACCACAAAATACTTACCCTCCACCCAGAGCACACAGGAACCCTCCAGGGACAGGTTTTCGAGGGAGTCAAGCGGCTAAAAATGATAGGCTACAGAAACATAGAGCCTTTATTGAGCTGGGAGAGTCCTATACCGTCGTATTCCATAAGTTGAAATGATTGGGTTTGGTAACTTCTGTCGAACCCAGAGAGCAAAACCCCCCGCCTCAAAATATGAACAGGACGATAAGCTGTGAATATTGCTCAGGGATGCTGGGACATGAAACTGAAAAATGTTGGAGATTGAAGCAGGAGATACAAGACCTCATTGATACTAACAAAATTGAGGTCCAGACACCGGAGGTTCCCAACATCAACCAGAACCCACTGCCAGCACACCACGAGACTCACATGATTGAGTTGGTGTATGAGGGAGGAGAGTTGAGAAAACCCTCACAGACAGTGATGATGATTCAAGCCGCCCCAAAAGATGAATCAACCAGTGGGGGAACGAGGGTACAGTAGCAGAGGGAAGGCGTCAAGCCAGTAGTGATATTGGGGAAGAGCCCGCCCGCCATAACAAGCAAACCCGAGCCAAACAAGTTGGTAATATTAGGGACTCCGCCCACACCTACGGTTGCGTTGAAGGGGGTATACAGAGAATTGGTCACTATAAAGCCTGTAGTCCAGCTGCCAATGATTGATAGCAAGGTTGTGCCTTGGAAATACGAGAAGGCAGTAGTGATGTACAAAGGAAAACATGTGGAGGAAGTTAGTTGTGAAGCACAAGGGCTGACTCGATCAGGTCGGTGTTTTGCTCCGGCGGAGCTGAGAAGAACCAACCCAGCTGCAACCAAGAAACCTGTATCTGAAGAAGAGGCTGAGGAGTTCCTGAAAAAGATGAAGGCACAGGACTACTCCGTGGTCGAACAGCTGAGGAAGACGCCGGCCCAGATCTCGCTGCTGTCATTACTGATCCATTCTGAGGAGCATCGTCGGGCCTTGATGAAGATATTGAACGAAGCTCATGTGCCCAACGAGATTTCTGTAAACCACCTGGAAACCATTGCCAACAAGATTTTCGAGGTGAACAGGGTAACATTCTCAGATGATGACCTACCGATGGAAGGTACAGAGCATAATAAAGCTCTTTACCTGACTGTCAAATGTGAAAACTCGGTAGTTACTCGGGCATTGGTGGATAACGGTTCAAGTGCCAATATCTGCCCATTATCCACTCTGAACCAGTTAAATGTCGATCACGGAAGAATTCGCAAGAATAACATCTGTGTCTGAGGATTCGACGAAAATGGAACAGCCACGGTAGGGGATGTTATACTTGAATTGACCATCGGTCCAGTCCTGTTCACCATGGAATTCCAGGTGCTAGATGCCATAGTATCTTATAACCTTCTGTTAGGACGACCATGGATTCATGCAGCCAAAGCAGTGCCCTCCACCCTACATCAGATGGTGAAGTTCGAGTGGGAAAGGCAAGAGGTCGTGCTACACGGCGAGGACACGGCATGCACCATGGGTGGCGCCATTATACCTTTCATAGAGACTGATGATGACAAAGGTCCTTGGGTCTACCAGATTTTCGATACAGTGTCGGCAAACAAAATTTCTGAAGGAGAAATCATCTCGCACCCTAGGGTAGCTGCCGCGACAGTCATGATGGTCTCGTAAATGCTGGGTAATGGATTTGTGCCGGGAAGAGGCCTGGGAGTCGAGCTTCAGGGGGTTGTCCAACCTGTCACCCTGCCTAAAAATCTGGAAACTTTCGGATTGGGGTTCAAACCAACCGCAGCAGATAGGAAGCAAGCGCGAAAAATGAAGAAGAGGGTCTGGTTTCTGCCCAAACCGGTGCCACGTCTCTCAAGTTCCTTTGTCAGAGCCAGTGCCAAGGGGTCGCCAGTCCTGAAGATCCTAGGACCATTGATTGGTATGGATGGGGACCTGAATCAGAGTTTCGAGAGGCTATTCGCTGATATCAGTATGGTAGAAGCTGGAGAAGGTTCTAGCAGAGCAGAGATACAGTTTGTGGGGCCTAAGGCCAAAACCAACAACTGGACGGTTACTCCTCTTCCTGTCCGAGGGGAGTCTTGGTAGTAGGCTTTGATTTATGTTTTGTTTGTTTTGTTTTGTTCGGATTATTCCAGGGTGTAATCCAAATTTTACTTTTGTTTTGTAAAAGTGTGAACCCTTTTATCCCGCAAGTTTAATAAAGTTCTCTTCTTTTGCCCATTTTAATTTTGTTTTGTTCTTTTTTTTCTTTTGAACAGTTCTCTTTTTACTGGTTCTAATGACATGGCATGCACAGCGGATCGTCGACCTAGTCTAATAAATCAATCTGAATCCGACTTAATGACACAAGAGGTCGTTTGGGACGATGAATCTGAATATGACGAAGATAAAGCCTTCGAAGAGATAAACCGAGAACTGCGCCAATTTGAAGAAAAACCCAAACCTAACCTAAATGACACTGAGGCTGTGAATCTAGGCGACGCTGATAATGTCCGAGAAACCAAAATCAGCATCCATATTGAGCCGAATGTCAGGGAAGAATTGATCAAAACCCTCATGGAATTCAAAGATGTTTTTGCATGGTCATATGATGATATGCCAGGATTAAGCACCAATTTAGTGGTTCACAAATTGCCCACTGACCCGGCATACCCTCCGGTCAAGCAAAAGCTAAGGAAATTTAAAACAGAAATGAGTGTAAAGATCAAAGAAGAGGTGATTAAGCAGTTGCAGGCGAAGGTCATTCGGGTCACTCGATATCCCGAGTGGTTGGCCAATGTGGTACCAGTTCCAAAGAAGGACGGGAAAATCAGGGTGTGCGTCGACTACCGCAACCTCAACAAAGCCAGTCCCAAGGACAACTTTCCATTACCCAACATCCATATCTTGATCGATAATTGCGCTGGGCGCGAGATCGGATCATTTGTGGATTGCTATGCGGGTTATCATCAGATCCTAATGGACGAAGAAGATGCGGAAAAGACAGCATTTATCACGCCATGGGGAACTTACTGCTATTGGGTAATGCCGTTCGGACTAAAGAATTTCGGGGCAACGTACATGCGAGCAATGACTGCTGTGTTTCACGACATGATACACAAAGAAATTGAGGTGTACGTCGATGATGTGATCATAAAGTCTTGGTGTCAGGAAGACCATGTAGTAGACCTAAGGAGATTCTTCCAAAGACTCCGAAGGTATGATATCAAGCTTAACCCGGCCAAATGCGCATTCGGGGTTCCATCAGGAAAGTTATTAGGATTCATCGTCAGTCGACGGGGGATTGAGTTAGACCCATCCAAAATCGAATCCATCCGAGATCTGCCACCGCCAAAGAACAAAACAGAGGTAATGAGTTTGCTGGGTAAACTCAATTACATCAGCAGGTTCATCGCTCAACTCACGGCGACTTGTGAGCCCATATTTCGGTTGCTGAGAAAAGATGCTGCGGTAAGTTGGACGGCAGAGTGTCAAGGGGCTTTCGACCAAATCAAAGGGTATCTGTCTAATCCACCCGTATTGGTCCCGCCTCAGCCAGGGAAGCCTTTAATTCTTTATCTGACGGTCCTGGAAAATTCTTTTGGTTGTGTACTGGGGCAACATGATGACACAGGAAGGAAGGAGCAGGCCATCTACTATCTTAGCAAGAAATTCACAGTATATGAAGTCAAGTACACTCAACTCGAGAAAACATGTTGCGCCCTAACTTGGGTAGCTCAGAAGTTGAAACACTACCTGTCCTCGTACACTACATATCTAATATCCCGTTTGGACCCATTGAAGTATATCTTTCAGAAACCTATGCCCACAGGGAGGTTGGCAAAATGGCAAATTCTCCTCACAGAGTTCGATATCGTCTATGTGACGAGGACAGCCATGAAAGCCCAGGCGCTGGCCGATCATTTGGCAGAGAATCCTGTTGATGAAAAATACGAGCCTTTAAGAACGTATTTCCCCGACGAAGAGGTAATGCATACAAATGAGCTGGAGTTACCCGAGGAACCGGGTTGGAAGCTTTTCTTTGATGGAGCTGCAAACGCGAAAGGGGTTGGAATAGGAGCAGTACTCATTTCTGAAACGGGATGTCATTATCCTGTTACGGCTCAACTACGCTTCTATTGCACCAATAATATGGCCGAGTATGAAGCTTGCATTTTGGGTCTACGATTGGTGTGAGCACGTGATTTTTGTTTTGCGCGACTATCGCTCCAAAAGAATAAAAAAAAAATTTGGTCCTGCTGTCCAATTTTCGGATTTCCGTACGACACTCTGTTGATTTATTTGTGACTTTTGCCAATTTTATTTTTATTATTTACAAAAAATGTGTGTGTCATGCATAATTCGAACCGTAATCCGGTCGTTAAATAGAAAATCATAAATAGGCATCTTCGTCCGTGATCTTGTTTTGTTTGATTTTACCTGTCTTGAAATATTTTAGTGTGTGTGCAAATAATTGTGTTGAGTGTGTATTTAATTTTAATTTGATTTTTTTTTGCTTAGTTTTATTTTTAAAATAAAGAAGAAAAAGAAATAAAATGATAATAAAAAAAATAAAAATAAAAACCTTTTTCTTCGGACCTAGGCCAATTTTAAACAAATTGGCCCAACAAATTCGGTCCGTGACCTGCCTACCCCTAGCCATCCAAACGACACCGTTTAATCCAGTATGATCTGGGCCGTTGATCTCAGATTGATCAACGGCCAAGATCTCACACCCCATAACCCACTAATGAACCCGACCCGTTCCACCCGAACCAACCTTGACCCCTACTAAGCCAAACGACACCGTTCCACTTAAGCCCTCAGATCCAGACCGTAGATCTAGATTGATCTAACGGTTGAGATCAAGCCATCCACCCCGTATATAAACCCTTCCCCCTTCACCCCGCGCCCTAATCCAAACACCCCCTGCTTTAGGTCGTCTTCACCAAGACCCCAACCCTCCAAACCCTAGCCGCCCCTGCATACCTTCGCCATGAAAGCCGGCGGCATGGACGCCGGTGACCTCGCCCTTAACACCATAGAACCCCCTTGCTGTCCTGAACCCAAATCTACCAACCACACACCTCGAATCTTATCCCGCCTTCTCGAATCTTCATTTGAAGATTCGAGTCAAAACTCGATCTACCCCGATCTGCCCTAAAATCATACCAGACACTCCCCAGACCCTCCTCGTGACCAAACCATACTTGGTTTGGTCCGAATCTGACCAGGGAAGCATGAATCCCGGATCTAGTTTTTGAACCTTAGGGTTCCTCATCACTGGTCCATGTCCGTTTGAGCCAAAGAAATTAGGGTCTAATGGACCTTAATCGAAGTGTTTCTCATCTGAGAAACACTTCGATTAAAGTCTGTTCAGCCTTAAGAAAGGCCTGACCGAGTCCGAGTTAAGGTTTTTGATTTTTCGAGATTTGAGGTGAGTCTTGCTTTCTTTTCTTTATTTCTGTTGGCCCATGTGAGTGATTAAAAGTCTGTTCATGTTTTGATTTTGTGTCTTTGAATTTTATCAACTGTGCCCTGTCCACTTTGCCTGAACTTTTGTTGTTTGATTGAGTATCCTCTTCTACTTGTTCTGATAGTGTGTATGTATGTATTTGTTGTGCAATAATTGAGCTTCAATTTGTACTAATTAACTGATTCCTCGAAGCACAATTCTGTTTAGTCAGTACAATTCGAATCATGTGTCCTATACTTTTGAATGTCTGATTTTGGTGTCGATTGTATGTGCTATAACTAATATAGTCGAGTCGACATGTGTCGTCAATTAGTTTCAACTGTCTGAACAAAAATAAATCGATTTGCTTCTGTTGAACATTTCCTGAATCAATTAAGTACCAAGTTCAGTTACTTATAGTTGTTAATATGATTTCAGAAACCTAAGGCTTGGTCGGTAATTGAAATTTGAATTGATGGCATGTGCACTTGTGCACAGCATGTGCATTGTGCACAGCCTGGTTCCTGCATAAAAGGACTTTTTGATTTAAAAATGGTTTGACAGCATATACTGTCAGATATATTCTGCTGCCCATACTTTGTTTTAGTTTAAGAAGTATTAAACCTTTTAAAGAATGAGCCTGACAGGAAATGTTGATGGGGGTGAATACTTAAAATAGCTGAGTGGAATCTGAAAAGAGGGGAGCACATGGGAGGTATCTGATTGCCTAACAGGCTGTAAAAGTTTGGAATTTGAACTATAAAGAGGGTAAGACATACAGAGATAAAGGGAACCAAAAAAAGAAAACAAAAAGATTAGAGGAGAGAAATACACACACTGTGAGGATATAAGAGAAAAAGAGAGAGCTGAAAATACATACAGGTTAATACATACAGAACATACAGAGAGAGACACACATAGGGAGAGGAGAAGAAATTGTTAAGAAAAGGAAGAGAAAACTGGGAGGGAATTAATAAGGAGAGCTGAAGTTCTGGGAGATAGATATACACACACAAACAGAAAAACTAGAAAAGAACTCTGTTTGATAACACAGACAGACAAAACTAGAAATTGCATTCTTATTTTCTGTCTTGATTTCACTGGTCTTGATCTGTTTGTCCAACACTGATTCCCTCTAAATCCAACTGAGTCTGTTGGTTGTTTTGTTGGTTTCTACTCGAGAATTTGGTCTAGTTGGGGTGTTGATCCCACTCCAATTGTGTTGTGAGTTGTTGCTGCTGCTATTCTGTCCTGCTGTTACGCTAGTCCTGTTTCTTGCTGCTGCTGATCTTCCCTGTTATTCTCCTCTTCTTCTTTGCATTTCAGCATTCCAGGTACACATTTTGAGTCCCATAATTGATGTAACTGAAACAGTTCGAAAGCATGAAATGAAAAAGGTTGAAGAAGTTCAAGTATTTGTTGTGATATTCATGGTACATTAACGGGTCTGTAAAAAAATTGATTAGTTTATAATTCAATAGTTTGAAAGTATGTGCTGATACTCGACTGAGTTTAGCCCTTTGTATTTTAGTTCGGTAGTTGTTTGTTAGTACGGGGTATGTATACTCCGACCTTATACATTGCTGTTTCTGTTTCATTTAGTCTTTTTTTTTCGGGTTCCGTTAGGCAGTACATAGGGTCACATTCAAAGTCCCATTAGTAACAATATCTAGTAGCTAAATCCTTTAATCTAGTCTCAATAAGTTTAGTTAAGTTCAACTCAAGAAATGTTCGGATTAAGTGTTATATTTCGTTAGCTCGTATGCGATTCCTTGTCAAATTAAAGCATTTTTCCGTTAAAGTATAATGTTTTCTTAACTTTGTAGATAATTAATCATAAGAATCCGGATCAGGCCAAAGCATATAATTAAATTAGCATGTACCTCTTCTTCTAGTTTTAGGGACAAATGTATTAGAAATGTAGCCACTTTAGGATATCCTTTCTAAAATAGAGACGAGCCTCGCCAAATAAAAATGCAAGATCGCGGGGCCCTCGATAAATAATCATAATAAATATTTAGAATTCAGGCTAGGCCATTTAGTGAATCTCATGGCCTTCTCAAAAAATAATAACGCGTTAGGCTCTTTAGGCGTAGTTTAATTAAATCATATTCTTAAATTCGGGTGCACATTGATGTGACCCAAATTCAAATCTCAACGGAGTCGAAATGTGTTAACAACTACGGGTGCATTGATTGTGACGTGGTTCGAGATGCATTTTCACGACGTTGCAATTCTATAAAATAAATGATAATAATAAAAGCGGTTTAAACTTAATAAAAGCACATAAGTCACAACATGTATTTAAATCAGATATTTAGCCATTATAACAATTTAAGCGACCGTGCTAGAACCACGGGATTCGAGGGTGCCTAACACCTTCCCTCGGGTCAACATAATTCCTTACTTAGAATTTCTGGTTCGCAGACTTCATTTGGAAAAGTCGAAAATTTCCTCGATTCGGGATTCAAGATAAACCGGTGACTTGGGACACCAAAAGCCAAACCTTTCCCAAGTGGAGACTCTGAATTAAATAAATAATCCCATTTCGAATATTGTCACTTAAATTGGAAAAACTCCCCTCGCGCATTAACCCTCCGGGGGCGGGGGCGCAAAAAGGAGGTGTGACAGCTCTGGCGACTCTGTTGGGGAATGTGAACCCAGAACCACTGGTTCAGGGTTCAAGAATTCGAGCTTAGAATAAATTGTTATATTTGGCTTTATTATCTGATATTTATTACATGTTTTGATATAACGTGCTGAATGTTGTCTTTTACCGCTTTGATATTATCTGAATTGTATATAAACTGTGTCGAAAACCCTTCTCTTCTTACCTCCGGGGAGAAGCTCGCTGGTCGAGACTCCCTATTCTATTAGTGTCAATACCTGAAATAAGAAAGAGGTCGGACAAGTTACAAAGCCGGACGATCTTGCGGGTCCCCGGTACGTAGCCCCCTCCTCGACTCGAGTTGTCCGCTCGGGTACACAGTCTAGAACAAATGCTCAGGTTATAAACCTAGTATAACGAAACTTCATGCCGGATCCCTAGTAGGAACGCTTATTTGCATCATGTTGCATTTGACTTAGGGGACTCAACACAGGGGTTGGGTCCGTCTAGGACAGGCAACCTGAAATGAAAAGACCATCCTGCTGCATCCTATTTGTTTTGCGCATTTATTTGCTTCAGTTCCGCATGCTGACCGGTTTTAAAAAAAAAAAAGGGAAAAATAGCAGCGTAGGGAGATAATTACTTCTTTTGGAAAAACCAATGTCCGAGTAGTGTTGAAACCTCGCCGGAATTCCTTCTAAAATATATATATAAAAAAAAAGAGATTGTCTTCTAGTTTGATTTTTTAAAAAAAAATAATATAAAAATTTTCTTTTTATCATTTTTCAAAATCCAAAAAAAAGAGAAGGTATTTATTTAAAAGTAAAAAAAAATGGAAAATTCATAATTCAAAAAAAAATGTTGTTTCTTTCGTAGTACCCTTTTATAAAATCAGACTAATAGTCCAAATATTATTTTTTTTAGTCTTTATCTCTTTTCAAAAAATATAATAAAAAAATATTCTCGTTTTCTAGGTTTATTTGATTTTTTTTTTCTATTTACGGTATGCCCGAACTACGCCGGTTTGATTCTCACCAGATGTGAGATACGTAGGCAACCTTCGTCGGGTTCAACCCCATTTTTGCTAAAATAGCCAAAATCAATGAATAAAAAATGCGTTTCAAACTTTTAAAGAGTCGTGAATAAATTGGGTGACGCTGTTTTGTCATAAATAGCCGAATATTCCCGAAAGGGACGCCGGAAGGCTGACTTTGCATAAACAGCCACCTTTTGGGTCTTGTTTAGCATTTTTGACCAGTTGACCCACATAGCCTTAAAATCTTCGTCCCCGAAGTGTTTAAAGGCCGTGTTCAAAACTTGATCTCCTCTGTAAAATATTTTGAGTCAAGTCATTTTTGTTAAAATTACCTTAATAAATGTGCAGGATGAGCACGATGCAAAATGAACATTTTTCAATAAAAACCAAAATCCCTGTCAAGTTACGGCTATGGTGGAATGATCTAGGTGTTGAAGGACAAAACGAGGTTAAGAAATATCTGAAAGGTCTTGTGGGCTTGTTGGAAATCCAGCCTCGGGGAGATATCATAAGGGCTTTGGTTACCTATTGGGACCCAGCACACAATGTTTTCCACTTCTCTGATTTTGAACTCACCCCGACTTTGGAAGAAATGGCCGGATACATCGGGAATACTGAACTTCCCTTGAAGGAAAAATACTTGGTCGCCCCAAGAGTCGTCATGGTACATCGGTTCCTAGATTCATTGAAGATACCTAGAACAGTCCACAACCCGGATCTGGCAGCCGGATTCTGTACTCCATGCTTCATATATGATAGGTACGGTCATGAGGGAGGATTCAATAATCCAATCAATAAACTGTGCAGCAAAGGTGTTCGTCAGAAGTGGGACAAACACAGATGGATAGCGTTCATGATGATGTTCCTAGGCCTTCTGGTATTTCCAAGGAAAGACGGAAACATTGATTTGAAGATATCTGGGGTCGTCAGCACCTTACTCGCGCAAAGTGACAGTACTCTCGCACCTATGGTGGTATCTGACATCTTTCGAGCTCTTACAGTTTGTAAAGCTGGGGGAAATTTCTTCGAAGGTTGTAACTTGCTCCTACAGATATGGATGACCGAGCGCCTCTTCCATCATTCCGAGATTTTGAGCCATGGTTCCCCGGAAAAGACTTGCATAGAAGAATCTTACACGAGAACCAAAGATATCAGTTTGCCCAAAGGAGTTCTGGCATGGACCTCGTTCTTTCAAGCTCTTACTGCCAGCTGAATACAATGGACGTTGGGATGGTTGCTTGTTGATGAGATCCTATATACGTCGGCAGCTAAAACTCATTTCTTACTGATGGGGCTTAAGAGCATTCAACCTTACGCACCCTGCCGAGTTTTGAGACAGTTCGGAAGATGCCAGACAGTACCTCATGAGGAAGATCTTAGCACTCAAGCAGTTGAGATAAGTCCTAACGGACAATTCCCAGAAGCAAAGATTCGCCAAATCTGGAGTGAGTGTCAATATTTGAAATCAGATACTTGCGTGCGGGATCGAGCCAAAGGAGAGACGGCGCCAGGTTACCTTGCATGGTATAGAAGGGAACTTGAGCATGAAAGGCCAGCTAAGAGACCCCACATCCGGAATTTCACCGAATCATCGCGCAGTGGGATTGTTTAGCGAAGGAAAGAGGCTATTGCGCCGAAATCAGCAGGTTAAAGCAACAAGTGGAAAGTTTGAAATATGAGCAAAACGTGCAAGATGCTACCAATCTGGGAGAGCGGAACAGGTTAATTCAGGACAACGAAAGACTCAAAGCCCAGATCAAATAGATAAGGGTGGACGCAGATAAACAGCCAAGGCATCGATCAGATGAGCAGCTGATAAAAAGGCTAAAAAGTGAAATCAGGGAATGGCAAGATGGTTTGGAGAAATCTGAAAACGTCATAGCAGAGCTCAGGGCACAGTGGGATACAAGAGCAGATAAGCATCGCAGATACCTGAATCAATTGGAAGGCGACCACGAGAAGACTATTGCTAAAATAAAGAGAGAGATGGCTGCACTTGAGACCAAAGCAGCTAATCAGGCCAAGGATTTCCAAATTGAGAGCAGATACTGGTACGACTCAATAGCCCAGATAAAGTTGGAAGTACGGCGACTGAAGCATCAGCATATACAGGATGCTCAAGTATTCAAGATATGTAGCGATCAGATAAAACGCCTACTCGTAGAGAAAAAGCAAACCAGAGATAGGATCAAGGCCATTGCCCATGCCATCACCAGACGATGTCTACGATGTGAGAACATGTCCAGCGTTACCGTCCTCTCGGCAGTAATGGGTTATGTCAAGCAGACTATGCATGAGCTGGAGCAACTTGAGAGGGATCTCACGCCTAGGACCGCGGTGAGGCCGAACGATGCCCCGCGGACACCAATTTTCAAAACCATAATGCACTCATAGGTCAAATCTGTATCTTAGCATCTTCTGCTTGTTTTTTCCCATCAGGGTGATTTTCAATCTATTTTGAGTCTAAGTTTATTTTCAAAGTTCGCTTTTTCTTTTGCAAAATGTAGTTTGTAATAGACCATTTCAACAATAAAGAGGTTGTTTCTTTTACGCCCATTTGTGTTTTTCGAACTACGTAATGATCTGATTCACGTAGGCATAGTGATACGTAGGCAATCCTCATCGGATCCGGTCGCATTTTCTTTTACTGCAAAGTAAAAAAAAACAAATAAAAAAAAAGAAAAATGGGGAAAACTAATAAAGAGGAAAAATGTCGGAATGACGCATGCTCTCGTAACAAACATGTAGTAATCCACTTAATTGTATAGGTGCATCATGCCCAACGTGAGATTAACTATCTGTTATTTGCTACAAATTAACCGTGCGTTTGTCATTGAGTATTTCCAGGGTTTTTGGAAAGACGGTTGGTTTGGTGAAAGTCTAGCCTCGCACTCATATTTTACGAGGTCAAAGAGAAGTGTTCAACTACCTGTTGTTAGGACCAGAAGCAGTACTCACACTTACTTCACCAGGTCAAAAGGAAGTGTGGAAATGTCTTCAGAAATTCCATTGCAAACAATCCCTGTTTCCGAGGAGAGCTCGATCTCAGCCGTCCTCACACCTGAATCCGCAACTGCGGAGGAAAATAGAATCCTACGGCTCCGCATGTTGGAAATGCTGGACGATTGGAATAATGGGAAAGAGCCGCCAAGTGTCGTCCCCGGATTCCCTGAATTATTCTCCAGGTCAAGTGGGACTTCTAATGTTCCCATAAATTATCCTGCTACCCCATTCGGGTACCCAGCCACCTCAGCCTTCTCTGCTGGATCGCCTTCTGAGCTTCATCCCCGAGTGTCGGCCACTGATGCAAGCATGAACATCTTTACTGCATCGCCTTGCCCGATCGCGGCACAGCCAACCACGTACAAGCCAAGCTTTGACTCATCCTCCTTTACATTCCAAGCACCATCGTTCTCAATGGAACCAACTAGGTTCGCTACCAGTACTAATCCTCTACCGCCTCAGTGCGAGCTTGCACCTGGGCAGGATCAGAACCCCAGAATTGCAGAACAAAATGAGATTGCCAAGAGAATGAGAAGCCTTGAACAAAGTTTGAAGAATATGCAAGGATTGAGCGGACAAAAGAGCGTCTCTTACGCCGACCTGTGCATGTTCCCTCACGTGCACCTGCCAACGGGTTTCAAGACCCCAAAGTTCGAGAAATACGATGGGCACGGTGACCCCATTGCACATCTTAAGAATTAACTCCGCATGATATTGAAATTTGGTCGCGAATGTATTTCCTTTGTTTCGTCATGTTAAGTAGTTATTCGGCATTTTGTTTCTTCATGCTCAGATTATTGTTATCTAAATGTTTGTCTTAATAGTTGTTTGTACATGTAGTAGTAATGTTAAAATCATAGTAGTAATTTAATCCCGCGGAAAAATACTCGTTTCATCAAATAAGTTCAACTTACAACCCATTACCTCGCAAAGTGTTCAAAATGTAGTTATTTTAGCCTTATCCTTTTTCTTTTAAAAAATAAATAAATAAAAATGAGACGAGCCTCGCCAAATAAAAGGGACAAATTGCGGGGCCCTCACAAAATATATGTATTAAATACTTAGATTCCGGGATGGGTCGTTTAGCAAATTTCACGGCCCTACCCAAAAATAATAATGCGCTAGTTGCTTTAGGCGCGCCTTTAATAATGTTATCTCCCTAAACTCGGGTGCACATTTATGTGACCCAAATCCAAATCTCAACGAAATCGAAATGTGTCTCTAATCACGGGTACATTGACTGTGACGTGGTCTGAGATGCATTTCCATGACGTTGCAAATTCATTTTTTAAAATAATAAATGGGACGAGCCTCGACAAACAAAAAATGCAAATTGCGGGGCCCTCAGTAAATACTTGTTTTAAATTTACTTAGAATTCAGGAGGGCCGCTTAGCGAATTTCGTGACCTTCCCAAAATAATAACACGATAGTCTCTTTAGGCGCGTGTTTAATAATCTACTTTCTTAAACTTGGGTGTGCATTTCATGCGACCAAAATCCAAATCCCAAAACGTCAAATAAAATATGTTCCGGATTGTGGGTGCATTTCATGTGACGCAGCCCAAGGACATGTTTTAAGCGATGTTCACATTCTTTAAAAAATCACAATAAAAGCGGTCAAGAGTAAAATTTGCACATAAGTTCATATTGTATAAAATCAGATAATCAAGCCGAATATAACAGTTGAGCGACCGTGCTAGAACCACGGAACTCGGGTATGCCTAACACCTTCTCCCGGGTTAACAGAATTCCTTATCCGGATTTCTGGTACGCAGACCATAATATAGAGTCATTCTTTTCCTCGATTCAGGATTAAAATTGGTGACTTGGGACACCCTAAATCTCCCAAGTGGCGACTCTGAAATAAATAAACCAATCTCGTTTCGATTGTCCTTTAATTGGAAAAAACTCTCTTGCGCCCAATCGGGTGCGGAAAAAGGAGGTGTGACATATATGTCATGTCAATTGAGATTAAGTATGTCAATTGTCAAATTTGGTAAGAGACTGTTGAGAGCATATTATTTGCCAGAATGTTTAAATGGAAAAAATGTTAGTTGGTCTTTGTTATCTTCATATGCTCAGGCTAGGCCAAATTTGATCAATTAAGTTGGATTCATGTTCACCTCTTCGTGATCTATAAATGGTTATCTTCTTATTTTAGTTTCCTATTAAGTGAGTTCGCACCCCTGTTGTTTGTTGAAGTGTCGTTGACATCAAATTGCATTTATTTTGATTTGAGTCATTATAAGATTAATTGTTGGCTTTGATTGGCTCACTGGTTCTTTAGATTTTGGCAGCGTCATTAGTGATTAAGCATATTTTCACATGAGCCATAGTTTAAGGTTCTGCTAGTTGCTTGTTCTTGGAAATTGACATGGTTAAAGGGGGATTTTAGGGGGCTCTTATCATATTTGGATCCACCATTTATTTCTTTTAACTGTTATGCGTGTCTTTCCTAGCTTATATATTTTTTTTTGGATGCTTATTTCTTTTGATTTGTCAATATCTGCTTGAATGATTGATTTGCCATGGGAGTGTCAAGGAAATACCAAGCCTATTAGTATTTATTTCACATGCATGCTTTAGGATTAGGCTCAGACTAAATATATAAAAGGTAATGAGTTAAAAGAGATGAGCATGAAATTAAATTTTATTTTTCTCTTAGTTTTATTTATTTTACTTTTATTATACTGTCCGCTAGGAGCATGCTTAGGCCGATCACATTTGGGTAGGCAAACCTTTAGGATGTTCATGTTTTAGCTTCTTTCTGAGGCGAGAGGTCCCCCCTTAGTCAAATTACCCAGGGAATGCCCCGAAGGATTTGTATATATTTTATTCCAGAGTATGCCCCAAAATATTTGTACTTGGAGATCGATATTAGAACTTGTAGTATTTTATTTTTATTTTATTTTTCTTTTATTAGGTGGGGACGAGCTCGAGCCTCTTTTGATTGTTTATTTTCTCTTTGTGTGTTATTACCTCAATTTGAATGTCTTAAAAGCCAACTTGATCGAGTGTGTAACTGTACTAGTTACGGGACCTAGGGAATGCCTAACACCTTCTCCCCAAGTCAAATGAACTCTCTTACCCTAATCTCTGGTGCGGACTTGCTTTTAGAGTCTAAAATGTTTTAAAAGGAAAAATCATTTTAAGAAAAATGGTGACCTGCCACACCGAAATTAAATGTCAGATGGCGACTCTGAGTTATTTCCTTTGAACACAATTTTGTCACTTTTCAAATTGAAAACCATTTTCAAGATTTACTAAATCTTTTATTTATTTTA
Organism: Nicotiana sylvestris; assembly: GCF_000393655.2. Classification (NCBI taxonomy): domain Eukaryota; kingdom Viridiplantae; phylum Streptophyta; class Magnoliopsida; order Solanales; family Solanaceae; genus Nicotiana; species Nicotiana sylvestris. The sequence goes on from NC_091058.1 coordinate 141,051,812, forward strand.
AGAGAGTTAAGTGAGGTTTGTTTGAAAAAGGGGTGTGACAATTGCAACTAACAATCACCTCTGCTTGATACAGACAATGGTTCGATCTAGAGGACGAGGCGACACTTCAAAGGGAGAGTTGAACCTTCTTGGGGTCGAGGGAAAAGTGCATTGCCCCTTAGCCAGCCAAAGACAATAAGAAAGAAAGCAACAGCCGGCAGAGGGAGAGGTGCAGACTTCTCTGAGTCTAGCTCATATGTCCCATCTAGGGAAGTGTCGGAGGGCAACTCAGCCTATGTTTAGGAGCAGTCGGACACATAGTCGAGGTCACGAGATACCAGCTTAGGGACGAGCCATTTTCATCTCACAACACTTCTGAGGGATCAGAGAGTGCTAGTCAAGCTTCTGAGCCATCGGCTACAATGGTTCTTGAGGCACAGGTTCATGCACCAATTCATGACATCCCTGATGATAGCAGAGGGGGAGATGTCACCACTGCAGGTTTGGAGATGTCAAAGAAGAAGGACATTTGGGAGGATCATTTTTTCAGCTTGCAACCTTCATCAGTTTCCATATGTGGTGGCCAGTGAGGTTGTTAACTCTTGAGCGACAGTTTTGTTAAAGGATTTGGAAAAGTATAACTCAGCCACATTGAGACAGTTCAAGTCACAGAAGGGGTGGATGTGTTTCACCCAGAGGGTAGAGGATGCCAAAGAATACCTCATCTGCAAATTCTACGCAAATATGGCTCATATAAAGAAAGGGACGAAGGTGACCAAAGTACGCAACCTTAAGGTGAGGTTTGATCAGCATATGCTAAATACATATTTGGGCTTTGAGGATGTTGAGCCGAAAGAGTATCTGGAGAAGTGCTCACTGCAGGAGAAAGTTCCTGCAGTGTGGAGATTCTAGCACCACCAGGGCCACCACCACCATGGATTACCCCTGGAGTTCATATTCAACGGAACACTTTGAGTTTTGAGGCAAAAGGGTGGAAGACCTTTATTTGTAGAAGGTTGGATCCGTGTAAGAATGAGACTCACCTTTCTATTCCTCGGCCAGTTCTTATGGCTTCCATTATGGTCGGTTACCCTATCAATGTGGGTGTCGTGATGTAGGCTAACATCTCAGTGATATCATGGCAGGATAGCTCGTCCTACCCTTATTCCAACACTGTTACAGAATATCTAACTGATGCAAAGGTAGAGCCGAGGGATTTTGGTACCAAGATGCAGAAGAAGAAGCCTTTCGATTGGTATTCACTTATAGATGCGAGCAACTCAAAGAAGAAAGCCCAGCCTTCGACTACCACAGGACAGTATAATGAGCCACCTGTGGTAGCTTCTGAGGCAGTTAATATTCCATCCACCGATTCTGAGCCTTCCACCAGTTCCGTAGCTATGCCTCCACCATCATCTTCAGATCCTACCATAACACTTAGAGTGGCTCTAAAGCCATTGCCCATGCCCACTGCCCCACTATCTATGCTGTGAGTCTCCCGAATACTGGTGAGTCCCATCAACTTGATACAGACAGCTACTGTAAAGCTGTCTGACTTCTCTAGTAATGTTGTAGCATAGTCCACTTGTTAGGCATCTCAAGCTCCTTCTACCATTGTTGAGACACTAAAGAAGATTTTGGAGAACCAGAAGACAATTATAACTACCTTGGTGCAACACGGGTCGGTGATTGAAGAGCTAGGAAAGGAAGTGAAGAATATGAGGAAGTCCTAGGTGTGCAAGAAATCAATGGACAAGCTCCGGAGAGAGGTGAAACTTGCTACAGATAGAGACTTTACTTTTGACAAGCTGCTTGACCCGTACCAGTCTGCCCCAGATTCTTCAGCCCCATCCACACCGGTAGCACCAATTGGCCAGTCTGACAAGTCTGACCTTGTTGCTGACACTGCTGAGGCAGTACGCGAGATGTTCGCCAACCCAACCACACCAAGACTTGGGGATGATGAGATTCAGTTGGTAGATCTTGAGGGCGATGACATTGCTAGGGACACTGAGATGTCCAAGGATCCATAGGGAATTTTCTTCACTTTCTCCTCTTTTACTGTTTTTTGCTAAGCATTGGGGACAATGCTTACTTTTATTTGGGGGGGGGAGGGGGAGGTGGAGTTTATTTGATACATTGGTACACTTGATATATTTGGTCTGTAATAATTTGATGGCATTCTTTCTTTTCTTATTTGTATTTATCTATTTTCTCTCTCTCTCTCTTATTATGTATATTCATTCTATCTTTAGTAGTTTTTGCTCATTAGCTTCTTTATCTTTGCTTATTACGTATTAGCTTCTTTATCTTTTCCATATTAGTTCTTGTTTTGTCACATAGCTTCTTTTTATGCTTTAGTAGATAATAAACCTTTGGTTTTCTTAACGCCACGGTTCTTTCCAAAGGTAGTTGTTGTGTGAACCGGTGACTCTTCCCAACAATGGATGGCGTGACAACTTCTTAAGGGAATGAGTTCATTTTTGTATTTAGGTAATATTAGTAGTAGTAATGAATAAAAAGATCTAATTAAGCCATGCTCTAAGAGTCAACCATGCTCCAATTGGAACCAATGCACTGTGTTTATGGTTAGAGAAAAGGTTTTTGAATGAAATTGCTCTAGTTAGTGACTTTGTGACTCTTGAGTTGAATTTGGCGATCATCAAGTGGTTTATTTGGACCATAATGATCTTTAAACTTGAATTTGGTTGTTGTAGGCTCTCGAATCTATCCTCTTTTACAATCCAGTTGCGTGAGGGGTGAGATGAACTATTTCTAGTCCAAGTATCCGTGCGAAAAGCCTAGAACTTGTCCCGAATGTTTTTCAAGGCAAAATATTAAGTTTTGCATGATTTGAGAAGTGATTGTAGGATTTCCTTGGCCCATTTTAGCTTTATATTGCCAACCAATGTTGTTATCCCTAGTCAACCCCTTTGAGCCTCTAGCCTTTCTCATTGACAATCATGTTATAAGCCTTTACCCGTTTTGTCGTGACTCTCTCTTGGAAACCAGACATTCCTTAACACTCTTGTAAAACAAATGGCTTAGAACATAAGTTTGGGGGAGAGATGAAAATTTTAAAAAGGTATCGAGGCACAAAAAGAGAAAAGAAATGATCTCTATGAAAAGAAGGCAAGAAAAGAAAAGAACAAAAAGAAAAAAACAAAACGCGAATAAGTGGAAGGGTTGATGGATTCAAAAAGAGATAACGATTCCAAGAATGAGCAATCAAAAAGTAAGAAAAATAATGAAATGAATAAGGAAGAGTGATGTTAACTCTATCTAATCCCCAATGGAAAGATGCCTTTAAGAATTGGCAATTGTGAGCCGAGCAATGAAAGTGTGGAGTTCTTAAGGAAAGGTGTAACCACTTACCCATATGGTACCTTACCCTAATCCAAAGCACTTCATTGCATCCCGAAAGAAGTCCTACTTGATTTCAAATCGTGTGAGCTTATATTAGTAGTGATCTACATGAGAGGCAAGCCTATGGTACTTGAAGTTGTACTTGTGACATTCTCTTGTGAGAGATGAGTGAAGCTTTTATGAATCCTAAGATTGAGTGCTAATTTCTTAAGTGAGCTTGGCAAATGGAAAGTAGAGGAGGAAGAGTTTGGAGTCCACCATGATCTACATGATAGAACAAAAGTCCTTGATGAGTAAAGTCAACTCTTGAAGCTCAAAAGTCATATTAGAACTATATGTGCATTAATATTTGACATGCAACCTTGTTGATAATTCATGAGTAGTGTGGGTAATTGTTGGTCCTAAATGATGTGTGAACGACTCACCATTGACTTGCTGAAATGACCCTTAACTCTAGGGTATGGGAACTAATTTATTTGCTTGAGGACAAGCAAAGACTTAAGTTTGGGGGAGTTGATAGGTGAGGATTTTGATTACTTATTAGCACCTTTTTTGCTTTTGTTTTAGTGCGAAAGTATTGATTTATGTTCCCAAAACTAATGAATTGTGAAAATTACAGGAATGTTAGAAGTTTGATCGCCTATGATGAAATCTGACTCAAAAGGAGTGTTCCGAATCACAAGGCAATAAAAGGCACAGAATTAAAGAAGTGTGGTCCGCAGAAGAAAGTGCAGACCACAGAATTCCATCTGCAGCCACAGAACAGGGTCTGCACTGACAAATGATTCAATGTTCAAGGAGTGTGCAAAAGACCAAGTCCTGAAGCCCTGCTGAAGTGCGGATCGCACAAGAATTGTGCGGACTTAGAAGATGCTTCGCAGCTGCAACCTAGAAACGTGCGACTGCAGAATTCGAACTCATAAACTGAAGAAATTTGCTGACCGCACATGGAATTGCGCGGCTGCAAAACCTCCCAAGGGGCATTTTTGTCAGCAAATTTTGGGCCACTATAAATAGACGAGTTTCACATTTTTCAGTTAAGTTTCAAAGTTTGAGCTGCTGTAACCGTTACATTTTGCCATTTTAGGAAGTCTATGATTATTTTATTGTTTAAATATTATATTTTGCCATTTTAATCTTTCAATATAAGTTTAATTAGTATGCCTTCTTTATTTTTTTCAACTCCTACTACGAGTAGCTAGATGTTTTAGTAAGGTTGTGACCCAATCCTAGTGTGTAAACTTGATGAGTACGTAATTTAATGCTTGTTTATGATTGGGTGTTGATTATTTAGCTTAGTTTATGCTTTAATTTTAGCATTAATGGTTGCAAACATTTATTCATGCTTTATTGACTTAGTCTCTACTTGAGAAAGAGGGATCTAGTCTAGGATAACTTGGCTAACAATGAATTGGGTTAATTGAGAGTTTGATTAGCCTAATTAAATGGTTCAAACTAGAGATAGTGATAACCCAACTTGAGCTCATATCGACTATTTTTTTTATGCCCATTTGAACTTGAGAAAATCAAATTTGGTAAAATTACTCTTTAACTGAGAGGTATTGAGTGAGTAACATAGAGTTAAGAGCATACACCCTAATAAGCAACATGTATTAGCATATTTAACTCATTAGGTGAACACCTAGGTCATGGTCACAACCCTAGGACTTTTAACTAATTGGAAAAATACCAAAAACAATCATTCGTTTCTAGTTTACTTTATTAGTCTTTTCTTAGTTTATAATTGTTAGAGTAAAAGTAGAACTAGTAATCAAAACCTTTTGTGGAAGTGCAAATTTAGTTAGTCCATTCACTCTCATGAAGTGTAAGTTCCTAACACCCATTGTAACTCCTTGTAGAAATCGATCCCGGCTCTTGTTGGTTACTATTCTTCCAACGACTGTTTCCGCTCACTATTGAGTGCGTATTGGACGGATAAAAAATACTTGGTGCTTTTGAGTCGAGTCTTGAGGCTAGGATATTACAGTATGGTGCTTAGTCTGGTTTAATTATTCTTGGCAGGATGAGTTAGAAACGTTACTTGAAAAGGTCGTCTCTATGTGAAATGTAGGTTGATTGCTCGGGGATGAGCAATGGTTTAAGTGAGGGGTGTTGATGATAAGCCAAAAATTCATGTTTTTAACTATATTTCGTAATCTAATTACTACACTTTGATTGTATTTGATCCCAATTGTTAGTACTTTATACTTATTACATATATTATATTATGCAGGATATGCTTTCTAGTTGTGAAGCAAGTTTGGAGCAAAAATGTATGATTTGGAGCTTTGAAGTCTGAGTAGAAGTCCAAGAAATTAAGTCAGGATCACGTTTAGGGGTTGATGACCACGTCTGGATGTTAAAAAGTGAGAAAATAAACTATTACTATGAGAAAAATGCACTACCGCACCGCGGGGCACAAGGTGCTAATGCAAAATTCTTGTAGAGTGAATAAAACCTGCTCTATGAACTTTCCCATTGGCGCGGCGCATGGGGCACCGTGCCGCACCTGTGTTATTTTTTCAGAGTATTTTCTTATTTCGGTTTTAAAAGGGTAGTTCCGACCTAACCCGCTTCTATATGGTATAAATACACCCAAAATACGTTTTTGAAGGGACCTTTGACCTACGGAAGATTGGAGGAGTATTGGAGATTCAAAGCACAAGGATTCATCATTCTTTCCTCAACTCAACACCCGAGTTTGGTTTAAATTCATGTTTTCTTATTTTTCAACTTTATTTTTGATGACTTTCTCCATGATGATGGAGTAGTTGACTTTAGGGTTTGGAGGACATGATATTTTTATTGATATTTGTGGACTTTAACTCTAGTTATTTTGCATAAATTGGTTTAGGGAGCTTTGAATTGACTGTAATTTTGTTCACCGAATTATTTAATCGAAAGAGGAATATTTTGGGTGATTATCCTTGCATTATCTTGTTTGGTTTAATTTAGTGGTTCTTCTATGTAATCTAAAGAGCTTGTCGAATTATTGATTAATCAAGTTAGGAGAATATTCGAGAGACATTTTCCTAAAGACTAGTCCATTAACGTATTCTCGCATATCTTGACAGTACTTTATATTAGTTAACCTCGTGCAGTTAAGATTTAATCTAGAGAGGATTCTTGGCTACATGATTGAACTAATCATCGAGTGAATTCGTGAGAATCATTAGAAAATTAGACTAAATTGAATTAGAGTTAGATTCTGAATAGCTATCTTGCACCTATCATGGCACCACCTTTATTTCTCCCATTGATTATTCCATTGTTACTCAACTCTGGTCTTCGTATGATAAACTGTTAATTGCTTTGATTTTAGTAGTTAATTTTAATTCCTAATCATTCCAATCAAAGTGTTAGTCATCTTAAATAGTGTTAAATCAGAAATTACTTGAACATTATTTAAATCAAATCCCGGTAGAGATGATAATTAAACTATACTACAAATTCATGTTGTGTTTGGCGCTCATCAACGCGCAATATTCACAATACTGAACATTCCAATCTTTACTACAAACCTCTTTTTAGTTTTCCACATTATTCTTGATTGGTGTCAAGTGATCGAAAGCTTGCATTTACAATGGCATTCATGTGCCTTGTAATGGCAACTGCCACAGGTCAATCTCCTTCAGTTTCACCATCCAAAGCTCAAGTAGCTTCTTTATCTACTAGTACACCACTAGCTGCATCCAGTGGCGGATCTAAGATTTTGGGTTTGTGGGTGCTTAATTGTTTTGACGTAAAATTACTATACATTATATAGTACACAATTATTTGAACACGATAGTGAAAAAAGTTAACGTGAAAACTCATATTTTAATATTATGGACACTATAAATCTGTGATAGAATGCAATTAGCCCAAAAAAAAAAGATTGATGGGTTTTACCTTTCTGGAGTAATTGTCATCTTTAAAAGGGGTCGAACTTTGGGATCTTTCTTTAAAAAGATTTTTTTGTTACAGAGAAGAGTTTAAAAGTAAAAGGATAAAAACAAAGTCCAGCTAAAAAGAAAGTAAAAAAAAGTAGTATTAGGTTAACGAATTGTGCTTGAAAAATTAAAAAAAAAAGGACCTAATTGAGGAAAATATGTATATATTTTTTATAAAAAAGAAAGTAGCCCTGAATAGAAAAAGAAATAGTTTGTCACTTTGCCTGGTGTCACGACCCAAACTCTAACCTGTCGTGATGGCACTTATTAATGGTACTAGGCCAGCCGACTTTCAAAATGCTTCAATAATTCATTAAAAGATGAACCAAAAGCCTTTTGATAGCAGGATTTTCATAACAAAAAATAAGAGTTAAACTCAATATATAAATGCGGAAAGATAGCCCCAAACATCGGGGTGTCACTAAGTCATAAACATCTATACATAATCAGTCAGAAAATAACACGACTAACATAGTCTGGAATCCAAAATACAACTACAGGAAAAAAAAAATAGGGAAGAAGAAAGCAAGGCTGCGAACGTCGGGCAGCTGCATCGCTATCTCTAATAATCAGCTACGAGGACTATCAGCACCCTCCGCGACCAACTACTCCTGGATATGCACATGAGGCGCAGGGAGTAACGTGAGTACACCAACTCAGTAAGTAACAGAAATAAATAAGGAACTGAGAAGCAGTGACGAGCTATGCAAATATAGTTCATTTCATAAAATTCAGTAAAGAATAGGCATGCTTTTAATCCAGAAGTTTAAATCAAATCAGTTTGTTTAAGTCGAGTTCAAGTAAAGCCAGATAAAATATCTTCCAACAATTCTCAAACAAGGATGTAAGGCAACTGTATGCATTGAATAATGAAATCATATACTGCCTCTCGGGCAATCATCACTCAGTCCTCCTAATCACTCTAACCTCACAGTCACCCATTCCTAACAATCGCTTAGCACTCGGCACTTGCACTCAGTAGGTACCTGCGCTTATTAGAGGTGTGTACAGACTCCGGAGGGGATCCTTCATCCTAAGAGCTATATCAATGCCAATCATGGCAGAATCAATGAAACATGTTTCGGCGTGCAGCCCGATCCCATAAATATCCTCACAATCAGGAACTCGGCCTCACTCAGTCATCAATCACTCCCGTCTCTCGGTCCCTCAAAAATTAGGAAAACTCAGCCCAACAGCAATAACATGATACAACAAATAGAATAACAAAGATGGAGATGTGATATGCGAGTAACAACTGCGACTGAGTACAAATAACATTTAGCAGGCAATTCAACATGTAATGCAGCCTCTGTGGGCCTCCAATAGTGCCAAAGCATAACCTAAACAAGGTTCCTAACATGATTTACAGTCAATTACTATAACACATAGAGAACATATAGCTAATAACAAATTGTTCAACATTACAGTTTCTACAGGATGGACCAAGTCACAATCCCCTCGGTGCATGCCCACATGCCTGTCACCTAGCATGTGTGTCACCTCCAAAATAATCGCATGGCACAAAATCCAGGGTTTCATACCCTCAGGACCAGATTTACAACTGTTATTTGCCTCAATCCGAGCAAATCTCTACTCTGCAATGCCCTTATCCCTCGAATCGGTCTCCAAACATCCCGAATCTAGCCACTAACAGTACAATACCATTTACATATTCCAAAGCAATCAATTCAACAAGAAAACTACCAAATTAGACTCAAAATTCGAAATCGGCTCAAACCCGGCCCAAGGCCTACATCTCGGAATCTTACAAATGCCACAAAACCCGAAAGCCTATTCACTCACGAGTTTAACCATACCAAATTTATCAAAATTCGACCTCAATTACCCCTCCAAAACCCCAAAGTTCACTCTCTTATCCCCAAGCCCTAAACCCCCAATTTTCACCTCAAAACCTCACTAATTTGGTGTAAATATTCTTGGAAAAACATCATTGCCAAAGATAATTAGGCTTAAGGACTTAACTTAGTGGTAACCTCGAATTCCCTTTGAAAATCTCCTCAAAATTCCCCAAAGTATGAGTTCAAAAATGTGAAAATGGGAAAAATACCAAAGTGCTCTATTTATAATTTCTGTCCAGCAAAACCGCACCTGCGGTCCTTTTGTCGCTTTTGCGATGCCGCACCTGCGGATCTCACTTCAACTCCCAGGTTCTGCATCTGCGGTCAAACTCTCGCACCTGCGTACCCTACCGCTTCGGCGATTCCTCCCCACTCGGGCTTTCTCTGCATCTGCGACTCAACCTTCGCATCTGTGTGCTCGTAGATGCTCTTGTTGCTCCATATCTGCGTTTTCAGTCCAGCCCATACTTGCCCGCACCTGCGACCTCTTGCTTGCTTCTGTGGGGACGCACCTGCGGGTTTCCCACGACAGGTGCAAAAACACCATAACACCAAAAAATGTGCCCAACCCAAGTCCAAAATTTCCTTCCATTGGGCATCCGACACACCCCTGAGGCCCCTGGGACACCAAGCATATCTTTGCGCGAAAACCCTTCGTGTCTTCGGGCAAAGAGGGGCAGCTGTAAGCACGTGATTTTTGCTTCACGAGCAATCACTCCAAAAGAAAATAAAAATAGTGACAAATGGTTTCGCTGTACAATTTTTCGATCTTTCCGTAACATGTGTTGTTGGTCATTTGTGGGTCTGTCCATTTTGCATCTAGTCATTATCAAACAAAAATACAAAAAATGCCTGTCGTTAAAAGAAAATTCAAAAAAAATATATATGTATGTGTGCATCGTTCGTTCTAAGCTGTGATCTAACCATTTTTATTTTATTTTATTTTTATTTTTATTTTTTCATTTATGTGTGTTTATCATTGTGGGTGTCACTCAATATGTGTGCAGGTTTATTTTTTTTTTTTCATTGTTTTAGGAATCTTTGTTTAATTTGAAAAAAAAAAAAGAGGGGAAAAGGAAAATCTGATTTGGGCCCCGAAACAAGGCCCAAAACCAAAGTACTGATCCAGTCCAAGACGAGCCTGCCCAAACACGGACTCAAACGACGCCGTATCGGCGTCCCTACCAAAGCCGTTGATCTGATTCAAACGAACGGTCCAGATCAGGCTGTTCAACTCGCCTCAACGACGTCGTTTCAGGCAAGATGATCTAAGCCGTCCAACCCCATTGATCCAACGGATCCAGGCCCTCCTCTAAACCCGTCAACATGACCCGATCCAATCCCCTACCCGGTCTTAACCCACTATCATCTCCCGAACGACGTCGTCTCTCCTCAATGAGTAGATCCTGGCCCTTGATCTCAATTGATCCAATGGCCAGGATCTAAACCCTCAATACATATATAAACCTAACCCCTTACCCCCACGCCCCAAGCCACACCCCCCCTTCAGCCACTGTTCACCATCTTCCCCAGGACCCCTTTCCTCTCAAACCCTAGCAGCCTAGGTTTTCCCCCGTGAGCCCGGTAACCACAGTTCCGATGACCACCAAAATAACATCCCCGATGCACCCAACCATCCTGAACATGAATCCGTTAACCTTTCACCTCGAATCAACCCGTAGCTTCTCGAATCTTCCAACGAAGATTCGAGTAAAAACCAGATCTACACCGATTGACCCCAAACTCACACCACGGCCCCTCCTGACCTCCCTCACCCCCTGAATGGCTTAGGTTCCGTTCGAATCTGACTGGAATTGAACGGTTCCCAAATCGAACCTCAAGAGCCCTAGGATTCAGATCTATGGGTTTTTGTCCGAATCAGTGTCAGGATCAGGGCCTAGCAGACTTTTACCGAAGTGTTCTCAGTTGAGAACGCTTCGGTTAAAGTCCATTAGACCCCAAAATCACCTGGCCCGAGTTCGAGCATTGAGTCAGTCTTAGTTTCAGGTCCCGGAGGTATTTTTCCTTTTATTTTGTCATCTTAAACTCTATCTGTCATACATGTTCTGGTTTGTTTTGGTTTCTGACTCGTCTATCCCTGTGTGTACATTTTGAGTTTAAAGTTGATTTGTTTGTTGATTTTGTTGGTTGTTCGATGTATATTATAGTTCGCGTAGTCGTTTAAATAAGCATCGTCAACTAAATTCACTTGAAAGATTAGAAAATCAGGAGTTGCATTTCAGTATTGATTACTGTGCCTGTTTCTTGTTGGTGTTACTTGTATCGGCATGACCAACTTGTACCCTTTAATTGGCACCCACGTTTGATTAAATTGGAATCATTGGTTTGAATTTAGGCTGAAAATTGATTGTTAACTGTGGAAAGCTAACAGATTCACCTGAAGGCAGCATTGAGTTTAAGTTAAGTAGTCAGTAGTTAGCTGAAATCAAAGAGGTTTATATACTAATTATTAAGAGTTATGGTAATACAGTGACATGCAAGGTTAAGGGTAGTTTTGGCATAAGACAAAGTCTGATTAGGGGGTTTAACTTAAGAATATGTCAAGTGTTAATTAAAATACTATTAACCTAATAACAATGGGGAACAAAACATAAGAGCATGGGTTCAAATGAATACTTTATTGCACCCATAATCCTTGATTAGAGCAATAGGACAAAGCATGGGGGGCTGATTAAGTTTACCGAGAAAGATGCCTTTAGGCATGGGGAGTTAAGGGGTATGGGCAGATTGCAACTGGCAGGATCCAGGCAGCTTGACTGCACTGGGTTGTTAGCTTATAAATAAGCTGTTGCAGAACTAAAAAAGGGCTGGACTTTTAGTCTTCAGAAAAAGAGAAAACAAAAGGGGGAAATTTTCAGAACACTTTAACCAATCACTGCCCAAAACTGCACGAGGAGCTAAATTGGTTGGGCTATCCTGGCCAAGCCAGTTATTCTAACTAGGGTCATTACTGTTCCATTAAGAGAAAGGCTGTGTGTTTTCTGCTGTGATTGTTACTATACTGAGTTTTCTGTGGGCTGTGGTTCGAGTCTTAGTCTTCCTGATTGCTGGAACTGTATCGGGTATTAGCTGAGCTTTGGGGTTATTGGGTTTTCTGTTGCTGTCACATTTGGTATCTTGGATTTTCTACTGGTTCATTACTCTTTTTCTGGGATTGTTTGTTTGGGCCTCGACCATCTGTGGTTTCTGTTGTTCTGGAAACTGTTGCTATTTGTCTGTTGGACTGTGGAGAGCATTTGTGGCTGTTGGTTTGTTGTTGAGTTGTTACTGTTTGGTTGTTGTTGCTGTGTTTGTTGCATACCACTCAGCTGATCATTTTCTCCCTCCTGTTGTCCTCTATACCAGGTACACAAATATATTACCAATGTAACTTGAAAAGTTTGAGCATGAATGGAGAAGATCTGCAGATGTCTATATATACATAGAATATTATGTTAGACCTCATATAATGTATAATAGTTTACCTTCTTGTTTTGGATACTGAAGTTAGCTTACAGTCCTAGTAAACTGTCAATGAATGGTAGTTGAATGTTAGATTGTGTATATAGGATGGTGATAAGAGTATGCCCAAGGCAGTGGGTTGTATCTCAGATTTAATGCAATAGTGTAGTATAAACAAGTAATGTATGCAAAGCATGAAAATCGTACACTATAAATTAATTTCTTTCCTTTCCAATACATGTTCCATATATAACTGCTAAAACCTTTTTTTTAGATAAAGAACACGGTTTACAATCTCAACCCCACGAGAGGTCGAGCCCGGGTCAAAACAGACCCGGCAGGCTCGCATCGAACAAGCAGTGGCCCGGGTCTGGCCAATCATGCTTGGGCTGGATTTGGGCCCGTGGTTACTGGATCGGCTGACTGTGTATGCAGCCCCGTTTCGGATTTTTAAGCCTTTCTGAATGTTGTTACAACATCTTCAAACATGTAATTAATTAGGACTTTCTACTGTTTTCAATTGATAGAGACAAACATGACAAGAAACGTAGTTGCTATAAGATATCCCTTTAAAATAAGAACGAGATGAGCCTCGATGAAATAAACAAAACGCGCAGATGCGGGGCCCTTGTTAAATGTATATTATTGAAGCATTTAGTTTCCAGGACGGGTTGCTTAGCAAATCTCGCAACCTTCCTGAAATGACAACACGTTAGTCTCTTTAGGATACGCTTTAATAAACTTTACCTTCTTAAACTCGGGTGCACATTTATGTGACCCAAATCCAAATCTCGACGGATTCGAAATGCCTTTCTAATCACGGGTACATTGACTGTGACGTGGTTCGAGATGCATGTCCATGACGTTGCAAATTCATTAAAAATAAAGAACGAGATGAGCCTCGCCAAATAAAATACAAATTGCGGGGCCCTCAATAAATATTTGCTTTAAAAATTGTTTAGACTTCGGGATGGACCGTTTAGTAAAATTTCACGGTCCTACCCAAAATAAATACGCTAGTCGCTTTAGGCACGCCTTTAATAATTTAATTTCCTTAAACTCGGGTGCACATTGATGTGACCCAAATCCAAATCTCAACGGAGTCAAAGCGTGTCGATGACCACGGGTACATTGATTGTAACGTGGTTCGAGATACATTTTATAACGTTGCAATTCTTGATAAAAATAACGGTAAATGATAAAAGCGGTTGAAAGATAAAATTTGCACATAAGTTCGTATTGTATTTAAAATCAGATAATCAAGCCGAATATAACAGTTGAGCGACCGTGCTAGAACCACGGAATTCGGGAATGCCTAACACCTTCTCCCGGGTTAACAGAATTCCTTATCCGGATTTCTGGTACGCAGACTGTAATATAGAGTCATTCTTTTCCTCGATTCGGGATTAAAATTGGTGACTTGGGACACCCTAAATCTCCCAAGTGGCGACTCTGAAATAAATAAACTCATCCCGTTTCGATTGTCCTTTAATTGGAAAAACTCCCTTGTACCCTCTCGGGTGCGGAAAAAGGAGGTGTGACAGCTCTGGCGACTCTGCTGGGGATTTGCACCTAGAACCACTGGTTCAGGGTTAAGAATTCGAGCTTAGAATAATTGTTACTATTTGGTTTTATTTATTATCTGATTTTATTACATGTTTTGAGCCTAATGTGCTAAGTGTTGCTTTTACCGCCTTGATATTATTTGGACTGTATATATAAACTGTGCCGAAACCCTTCTCTTCTCTCTTGAGGAGCGCACGCTGGTCGTGGCTTCTTTCTGTTAGTGTCATATGCCAAAATAGAACGAGGATTCGGAGGAGTTGCAAAGTCGGATGGCCTTTTGGTTACCGGTACACAGCTCCCATCCTCGGCTCGAGTTGTCCGCTCGGGTAAGCCAGGTCTAGAACAAGCACCTAGGTTTTACAGCTTAGCATAACATAACTTCATGCCGGATCCCTAGTAGGAACGCTTATTTGCATCATGTGCATTTGACTTAGGGGACTCAGCACAGGGGCTGGGTCCGTCTAGGACAGGCAACCTGAGAATAAAGACCATCCTGCTACATCCTGTTTGCTTTATGCATTTACTTGTTTCAAGGCTTGCATGCTGACCGGTTTCTGAATATCGGGAATGTTTGGAAAAGGAAGAGGAATAACGGTTAAGGGGTTACTTATTTATTCTTGAAAAGTCACAAAAATGGTCAAAGCTCTGCCAGAATTTTGAAAAAAATGTGTGTCTTATTAATTTGTTTTAAAAAAAAAAAGAAAAAAAAGGGAGTCTTTGATTCATTTTTAAGAAAAATAGGGTGTCCCCAAAATTCGATTTATGCCCGAACTACGTCAGTTTGATTCTCGCATGGTGCGGGATACGTAGGCAACCCCCATCGGGCTCAACTTGTTTTTCAAAATATAGGTACAATCCAAAGAACGAAAGTTCTTAAGGTAACATCATGCTTTTTCGAAAAACAACCAAATTTCATTTTTTTTCTTTTAGAAGTGTGTCAATTTGGTATTTGAGTCTAATGAGTCTGGATCTTTGCTTAATCACCCCAATGCTCATGCAGAATGAGTATGAGTCCAAGTTTGCCGGTAACAGTTAGAAGCAAAATCCCCCTGGAAGTGCGATTATGGTGGGAGGATTTGGAAAGGTCAGAGCAAGACAAGATCAAACTGCACCTGGGAGGTTTGGTTGATTTGTTGAAAGTTAGGCCTCGGTGCGACATCATAAAGGCTTTAGTTACGTTTTGGGATCCGTCCCACAACGTGTTCCGTTTCTCAGATTTTGAACTCACCCCAACCTTAGAAGAAATGGCGGGTTACATGGACGTCACTGAAGGTTTGAGACACAAATACCTGATCGCTCCAAGGGCTGTGAATTCACACAAATTCATGGATCTGTTGAAGATAAGCAAAGGAGTCCCATACGCTGAACTGGATAGAGGTTTTTCTACCCTACAATTCATATACCAGAGGTACGGGAGCAAAGGAGGATTTAATGATCCAGAAAGTGGTATTTGTAGCAGGGGAAATCTGGTAAAATGGAATGAGCATAGGCGGTTCGCTTTTATGGTGGCATTTTTGGGCCTTGTGGTGTTTCCCCGAAAAGATAGAAATATCGATCTAAAGGTGGCTGGAATCGTCAAAATCTTGATTACCAACGATAAAAGCATCCTTGCTCCCATGATAATGTCAGAAATATACCGAGCCCTCACAGCTTGTAAAGCTGGAGCAGACTTCTTCGAAGGGTGCAACTTGTTGTTACAGATGTGGATGATCGAACACTTGTGTCACCATCCTCAGTATATGCACTACATGTCTACAAATGGGGGCTGCATCGAGGGTTATAGCCTAAGGGTTTCAGGTTTTCGATCACCGGGAGGGTTTGAAGAATGGATATCCTATCTCCGGATCATCACCGCAGACCAAGTAAACTGGACTTTGGGTTGGCTTTCTGTGGAAGAAATCATATACATGCCCGCCACTGGTCCTCACTTCCTCTTGATGGGACTCAGGGGTATTCAACCTTATGCCCCTTACAGGGTAATGAGACAGTTGGGAAGATGTCAAGTACTACACCCGGACGAAGATCTCAGCACTTATGCAGTCGAGGTCAGCAGTGACGGCCAATTTCCTGAAAAGACAGTTCGTTGCATATGGAGTGAATGCCAGTACTTAACGGCAAATACCCGGGTAAATGATGTGTCTAGAGGTGAAGTCTCGCCGGCCTATCTCACTTGGCAGAACAAGAAGAGCATCGTGAAACGACCAACCAAACGGCCTCACCTCCGAAGTTTTGTTGAGTCATCGCAAGAACAATGGGATTGGCTCGCAAAAGAGGAAGGTTACCTGGTTGAAATTAGGAAGTTGAAGCGACAAATTGAAAGGATGGTATTCGAAAACAACGTGCAAGTCACCCAAGAGCAGGCTGAAAAAGACAAGTTAGCCCAAGAGAACCAAACCCTGAGGGCCCGCCTTCGCCGAGCCAGTAAGAATAACATCGACCAACAGAAGCGCTGCTCCGACGAAAGATTGGTAGCCAGTTTGAGAAATCAGGTCATCCAGAGCCAAGATGAATTAGACCAATCAGAGGCTTGCATAGCAAGGATGAGGGTCAAATGGGCAGAAGGTACAATGGCCCGGAGGAAACGCCTACAGCAGGTCATGAGGAATTGTGAACTGAGCGTCAAAGCAGCAAAGGAAACGAATTCCGCCCTGCAAGAGCGGATCTTCAAGCAAACACAAGATGCCCAAGCCGACCGAACACGCTATTACAATGCAATGACAAGGATGGAAAGGCAAATGGATATGTTCCAGGATCAGCTCGCCACCAATGCACAAACGCTAGGATTAAAGAGCCGACAGATAAGGCAGTTGTTCGCAGAAAGGGACAACATTCGAGCAAGAATTGACGAAATCGGGCATTACATCTACCTAAAATGTTTGGCATGCGAGCAAACACCTCGGGAAACCCTCATTGCTTCCATCATGGGCTGCGTCCACCGGATTATGAACGAGTTGAAGAGCCTGCAAAGAGACCTTACACCTAGGGCCGCGAAAGGGCCGAAAGATGCCTCGTGGGTCCCTAAGTTGGAAAATTAGTTGTTGATCGAGTCCTGATCGTTTTGTTTGTTGTTTCCCCATATGTTGTTTTCTTTTCCTCAAACCAAGTTTAAAACCCTGGAGTCTGTACTATTGCTATTTTGTTTGAAATAATGTGTAATAGCAAATTTTGATAATGAAATTAAGTGACTCCGGAAGAATTTCTATGTGTCTTTGCTTTGAGGCAGAACTACGCCTGGTCTGATTCACGCGGGGACGTGATACGTAGGCAATCCCCATAAGATTCGACCGCTTTTAATAAATAAAGAAAAAATGTAAATAAAATAAAACGCGGGGTTTCGCAAAATACTTTAAAAAGAAACGAATGAACAAACCGGGATGACGCATGTGGTTTGAAGCAAAGCATGTAGAAACGGTTAACTGCCTAGGTGCATTGCATCCGGTATGTGTTATGATCAAATCTGTTAAGCTCTAACACTAACAAAGTTTGTTGTTGTCTGATACCAGACAGTTAGTTGTTAAAGAATTCTGGCAACACATTCATACCAAACCAGATCCAAAGGACCGGTAGCAACAAGCATGACTACTTCTGAGAATAGTAATGAGGAAGAAAGGCCGATGAGCCAGTTGCTAAAAGAGGCAATGGAAAAGATTGAAAGGATGGGACTAGAGATGCATGCAATGCAGCTAGCCCTGGCCAAAACGCAAAAGAGCCCTGAGACACTGGGACACGTGCCGGAGTACCCTCACTCTGGCCCTTCCACAAGCCGCCCAAATCCCCTCTATCATCAAGAAAGAAGCCCTCATGATTCCCAAGCTCCACCACCCCATCAACCTCTCCCAACACCCAATATTCCCATTTTTGTGGGACCTGCATCAGCCCCTTTGCAGCGAACGACCAGTGAGCCATTGTTTCAGGCTCACGATACACAATACTATCCCCCTGAGCCTACATTCCATGCACCCGAACCACAGGCTTACAATCCCCATTTGGAAGTTCCGGCAGAGGTTGAGAAGCCGGTTAAGGCCCCTGAACAGGATGAAGTGTTGAGAAAGTTCAAAAGCCTGGAGCAATCCTTCAGGAACTTACACGGGCTGGGCAACCAAGTCAGCGTGGCATACAAAGATCTGTGCCCTTTCCCAGATGTCCAACTCCCGGCAGGGTTCAAGATGCCCAAGTTTGATTTATATGAAGGGCACGGTGATCCCATGGCACATTTGCGGGGATTCTGTAGCAAAATGAGAGGGGCAGGAGGCAAGGATGAGCTGTTGATAGCTTATTTCGGCCAAAGTCTGAGCGGATCTGCACTGGAATGGTATACCAGGCAGGATTTCAGCAGGTGGTACACGTGGGATGATCTGGCACAGGCTTTTGCAGGTCATTTCCAGTACAATCTAGAGATAGTCCCTGACCGTCTCACGTTATTGAGAACTGGGAAGAAACCCGGGGAAAGTTTTCGCGAGTTCGGATTCCGCTGGAGAGAACAAGCAGCTAGAGTCGATCCTCCCATGAGAGAGGGAGAAATGGTAGACTACTTTTTGCAGACATTGGATCCAACCTACTTTGGTCACTTGGTGACAACGGTTGGAAAATCTTTCAACGAGGTGGTCAAAATAGGGGTCATGATAGAAGAAGGTTTGAGGTCGGACAAGATCTTAAACTATTCGGCACTTAAGGCCACAACCCAGGCTATTCAAAGCGGCACGGGAGGTGCGCTAAGAAGAAAGAAAGAAGAGGTTGCCACGATCGAGGCAGGCAGTTGGTCCAGGGCTGGCAGGCCGCACTACAACCAACCCAGGCCTCACAGGTCAAACTACCCATACAACCCACCACAAAATTTCTATCCACCTCGAGAACCACATTGTTCCGTACACCAAGCCCAGGTATACACTCAGCCTCCGGTTCGCCCACAATGGCGCGCACCGGCTCCCCAGAACATATATGCACCACCACAAAACACTTACCCTCCACCAAGGGCATATAGAAATCCTTCGGGGGCAGGTTTCCGGGGAAATCCAGATGCCAGAAATGACAGGTTGCGGAAGCAAAGAACCTTCACCGAACTGGGAGAAACCTACACCGCTGTGTTCCACAAGCTGCGGCAATTAGGTTTGGTTAGTCCTGTCCATACTCGGGAACCAAATCCCCCGCCTCAGAATTTGGATCGTTCAATCAGTTGTGAATACTGTTCAGGGATGCTCGGGCACGACACCGAGAAGTGCTGGAAGTTAAGGCATGCCATACAGGATCTTATTGACACCAATAAGATCGAGGTCCAGACACCGGAGGCTCCTAACATCAACCAAAACCCACTGCCAGCGCACCACGAAACTCACATGATTGAGTTGGTGTGTGAGGGAGGAGAATTAAGAAAACCCTCACAAACAGTGATGATGATCCAAGCTGCCCCAAAAGAAGTCTTAACCAGTGGAGGAACAAATGTACAGTCGCAGGGAGAAGGCGTCAAGCCGGTAGTAATATGGGGGAAGAGCCCGTCCGTCATAGCAAGCAAACCCGAGCCAAGCAAGTTGGTAATACCAGGGATCCTGCCCACACCGGCAGTCATGTTGAAAGGGGTATGTGGAGAACGGGTGACCATAAAGCCGGTGGTCCAACTGCCAATGCTTGACAGCAGGGCTGTGCCCTGGAAATATGAAAAAGCAGTGGTGACGTACCAAGGAAAACAGGTGGAAGAAGTCAGTTGTGAAGCGCAAGGGCTGACTCGATCAGGTCGATGTTTTGCTCCGGTGGAGTTAAGAAAAACCAACCCAGTGGCAACCAAGAAGCCAGTGTCAGAAGAAGAGGCTGAAGACTTCCTGAGGAAGATGAAAGTACAAGACTATTCTGTGGTTGAGCAGCTGAGAAAAACACCTGCCCAGATCTCACTATTGTCATTACTCCTCCATTCCGAGGAACATCGTCGGGCCCTGTTAAAGATATTGAACGAGGCCCATGTACCCAGTGAGATTTCTGTAAACCACCTGGAAACCATTGCCAGCAAGATTTTCGAGGTGAACAGAGTGACATTCTCAGATGATGACCTGCCGGTGGAAGGAACGGAGCACAATAAAGCTCTATACCTAGCTGTCAAATGTGAAGACTCGGTGGTAACTCGAGTATTGGTGGATAACGGCTCAAGCGCCAATATTTGTCCATTATCCACCCTGGACCAGTTAAAGATTGACCGTGGAAGAATCCGGGAGAATAGCATCTGTGTCCGGGGGTTTGACGGAAACGGAACAGCCACTGTGGGGGATGTCGTACTTGAACTGACCATTGGCCCGGTCCTATTTACCATGGAATTCCAGGTGTTGGACGCCACGGTATCTTACAACTTGCTATTAGGACGACCTTGGATTCATGCAGCTAAAGCGGTGCCTTCCACCCTACATCAGACAGTGAAGTTCGAGTGGGAAAGACAAGAGGTCGTGTTGCATGGCGAGGATACAACATGTACCATGGGCGGAACCATCGTGCCTTTCATAGAGACCACTGATGACGAGGGTCCCTGGGTCTACCAGATTCTCAATACAGGGTCGGCCAACAAAATTTCTGAAGGAGAAATCATCCCGCACCCTAGGGTGGCTGCCGCAACGGTCATGATGGTCTCGGAGATGCTGGGTAACGGATTTGTACCGGGAAAAGGCCTGGGAGTTGAACTTCAAGGGATAGTCCAACCTGTTTCCCTTCCTAAGAATCTGGAAACCTTCGGGTTGGGGTTCAAACCGACCGCGGCAGACAGGAAGGAGGCGCGAATAATGAAGAAGAAGGTCTGGTTTCTGCCTAAACCAGTGCCACGCCTTTCAAGGTCTTTTGTTAAAGCAAGTGCCAAGGGGTCAGCGATCCCAAAGATTCGAGGACCTTTGATCGGTATAAATGAAGACCTGAATCAGAGTTTTGAGAGGCTATTCGCGGATGTCAGTATGGTGGAAGCTGGAGAAGGTTCCAGCAGAGCAGAGATACAATTTGTGGGGCCTGAGGCCAAGACCAACAATTGGACGGTTACTCCTCTTCCTGTCCGAGGGGAGTCTTGGTAGTAGGCTTTGATTAATGTTTTGTTTGTTTGTTTGTTTGATCGGATTATTCAAGGGTGTAATCCAAACTTTACTTTCGTTTTGTAAAAGTGTGAACCCTTTTTATCCTGCAAATTTAATAAAGTTCTTTTCTTTTGTCCCATTTTAATTTCTTGTTTTGTTCTTTTTCTTTCTGAACAGTTCTCTTTTTACTGGTCCTAATGACATGGCATGCACAGCGGATCTTCGACCTAGTCTAATAAATCAATCTGAATCTGACTCAATGATGCAAGAGGTCGTTTGTGATAATGAATCCGAATGTGACGAAGGGGAAGCCTTCGAAGAAATAAATCGAGAACTGTGCCAATTTGAAGAGAAACCCAAGCCTAACCTAAATGACACTGAGGCTGTGAACCTAGGAGACGCTGATAACATCCAAGAGACCAAAATTAGCATCCACATTGAGCCGAATGTCAAAGCAGAATTGATCGAAACTCTCAGGGAATTCAAAGATGTTTTTGCATGGTCATATGATGATATGCCTGGATTGAGCACCGATTTAGTGGTTCACAAATTGCCCACTGACCCGGCATACCCTCCGGTCAAGCAAAAACTAAGGAAATTTAAAACAGAAATGAGTGTAAAGATCAAAGAAGAAGTGATTAAGCAATTACAATCGAAGGTCATTCGGGTCACTCGGTATCCCGAGTGGTTGGCCAATGTGGTACCAGTCCCAAAGAAGGATGGAAAAATCAGGGTGTGCGTCGACTACCGCAACCTCAACAAAGCAAGTCCCAAGGACAATTTTCCGCTGCCCAACATTCATATCCTGATCGATAATTGCGCTGGGCGCGAGATCGGATCCTTTGTGGATTGCTATGCGGGTTATCATCAGATCCTAATGGACGAAGAGGATGCTGAGAAGACAGCGTTTATTACGCCATGGGGAACCTACTGCTATCGGGTAATGCCGTTCGGGTTAAAGAACGCCGGGGCAACGTACATGCGAGCAATGACTGCTGTGTTTCATGACATGATACACAAAGAAATAGAGGTGTACGTCGATGATGTGATCATCAAATCTTGGCGTCAGGAGGACCATGTGGCAGACCTAAGGAGATTTTTCCAAAGACTCCGGAGGTATGATATCAAGCTTAACCCGGCCAAATGCGCATTCGGGGTTCCATCAGGAAAGTTGCTAGGATTCATCGTCAGTCGACGGGGGATTGAGTTAGACCCATCCAAAATTGAATCCATCCGAGATTTGCCACCGCCAAGGAACAAAACAGAGGTAATGAGTTTGCTGGGTAGACTCAATTATATCAGCAGGTTCATCGCTCAACTCACAGCAACTTGTGAGCCCATATTTCGGCTGCTGAGAAAGGACGCTGCAGTAGGTTGGACAGCAGAGTGTCAGGAGGCCTTCGACCAAATCAAAGGGTATCTGTCTAATCCACCCGTATTGGTCCCGCCTAAGCCCGGGAAACCCCTAATCCTTTACCTGACGGTCTTGGAAAATTCATTTGGTTGTGTACTGGGGCAACATGATGACACAGGGAGGAAGGAGCAGGCCATCTACTATCTTAGCAAGAAATTCACAGTGCATGAGGTCAAGTACACTCAACTCGAGAAAACATGCTGCGCCCTAACTTGGGTAGCTCAGAAGTTGAAGCACTACCTGTCTTCATATACTACTTATCTCATATCCCGCTTGGACCCATTGAAGTATATCTTTCAGAAACCTATGCCCACGGGAAGGTTGGCAAAGTGGCAAATTCTGCTCACAGAGTTTGATATCATCTACGTAACGAGGACGGCCATGAAAGCCCAGGCACTGGCAGACCATTTGGCAGAGAATCCCGTTGACGAAAAATACGAGCCCTTAAGAACGTATTTTCCTGACGAAGAGGTGATGCACACGACTGATTTGGAATTACCTGAGGAACCGGGTTGGAAGCTTTTCTTCGATGGAGCTGCAAACGCAAAAGGGGTTGGAATAGGAGCAGTACTCATTTCTGAAACAGGACGCCATTATCCTGTTACGGCTCAACTACGCTTCTATTGCACCAACAATATGGCCGAGTATGAGGCTTGCATTCTGGGTCTGCGCCTGGCTGCCGACATGGATGTCCAAGACGTCTTGGTCTTGGGAGACTCGGACCTCTTGGTACATCAAATTCAGGGTGAATGGGAAACACGAGATCTAAAGCTCATACCATACCGACAATGCTTGCATGATCTGAGCAAGAAATTTCGATCGGTAAAGTTCAAACACATCCCGAGAGTTCACAATGAGGTTGCGGATGCCTTAGCCACCTTAGCATCAATGTTGCACCACCCTGACAAAATATATGTTGATCCTCTACACATCCAGGTCCGTGATCAGCACGCCTACTGCAATGCCGTAGAAGAAGAAGCAGATGGCGAACCCTGGTTTCATGATATTAAGGAATACCTCAGAATGGGAATATACCCGGAACATGCCTCTGGAGACCAAAAAAGAGCCCTTAGGCGTTTGTCGAATGGCTTCTTCTTCAGTGGAGGAGTATTGTACAAAAGAACCCCGGATCTGGGATTGTTGAGATGCATAGATGCCAGGCAGGCAACAACGGTTATGGCAGAAGTACATGCTGGAGTTTGTGGGCCGCACATGAGCGGATATGTATTGGCAAGAAAGATCCTTCGAACAGGGTGTTATTGGCTAACCATGGAACACGACTGTATCACTTTCGTGAGGAAATGCCATCAGTGCCAGATACATGGAGATTTGATTCATTCTCCGCCAACAGAGTTACATACGATGTCAGCACCCTGGCCGTTTGTAGCATGGGGCATGGATGTCATTGGGCCCATCGAGCCAGCAGCGTCCAACGGTCATAGGTTCATTCTAGTGACCATTGATTACTTCACCAAATGGGTTGAGGCTAAAACCTTCAAATCAGTAACCAAGAAGGCAGTGGTGGACTTTGTTCACTCCCATATCATCTGCAGATTTGGGATCCCAAAAGTGATCATCACGGATAACGGTGCGAATCTTAATAGCAGCTTGATGAGAGAGGTATGCCAACAATTCAAGATTACACACCGCAATTCCACCCCATATCGTCCTAAGGCAAATGGAGCAGTCGAAGCAGCCAATAAGAATATCAAGAAGATACTACGAAAAATGGTGGAAGGGTCCAGACAATGGCACGAGAAATTACCCTTTGCTTTGTTGGGTTACCGCACTACCGTCCGGACTTCCATAGGCACAACTCCTTATTTGTTGGTGTATGGAACTGAGGCCGTGATACCAGCGGAGGTCGAAATTCCGTCCCTCCGAATTGTCGCTGAAGCCGGGATTGATGATGATGAATGGGTAAAAGCTCGATTGGAACAGTTGAGCCTGATAGATGAGAAAAGATTGGCAGCAGTGTGCCATGGTCAACTGTATCAGAAGAGAATGGCAAGAGCATATAACAAGAAGGTGCGCCCCAGGAAGTTTGAGGTAGGGCAGCAGGTATTAAAGAAGATCCTCCCACATCAGGTCGAGGCAAAAGGCAAATTCGCCCCAAATTGGCAAGGGCCTTATATCGTGACCAGAATATTGTCCAACGGTGCTTTGTGTTTGACAGATGTCGAAGGTAGATGTGTCGACATGGCTATCAATTCAGATGCAGTCAAGAGATATTATGCGTAATTTCTTTAATTATGGCAATTATTCGGTTTGTTTGTTTGTATTTGGCATTTATTGGATAATGAGATGACGGAGGCAATTCTTTCTTCTACCCAAACACTGTTTAACCCTTGCTTCCCCCTTTGAGCCTTAAGCAAATTCTTTCAATACCCCTCTTTTGGAATCACTAATGGGAAAGATACGAAAAAAAGAAAAGAAAAGAAAGGAAAAGAAAAGAAAAAGAAAAAGAAAAGGAAAAGAAAATGAAAAGAAAGAAAAGAAAAATCAAGGAATATAAAACCGTGGGAACTACGTTTGACCTGATTCCTCAAAGAGGATACGTAGGCGCCTCACGGCTCGGTCATAGTATGCATCATAGTGAATATAGGATGCATAATGTACATAGTATGCATCATAGTGAATATAGGATGCATAATGTACATAGGGTGCGTAAAGCGTGCGTAACGCACATAGCGCAACATAAGTATAAAAAATAAATTCCCCAAGCAATAAACCTGGGGTAGAAATTATGTTTTAAAATTCCAACAAAGGTTTGATTCCAAAAGATGTAGCACATCACCCATCAAATTATTTTCATTTTTTCATAGCCTTTCTTTAACTCCACACCAGAACCAACATTCAACGTCCAAAAGACCTCCCGATCAATGTTCAAAATATGTCGAGTCAGGTAAATAAGACCGAGAATAATACACCAATCCCCAGCAAAGAAGAGGATCGTAAGACTGGGAATGAATTGATAGCCAAAGGAGTCTCCAGAAGAGAGGGTCGTATCTACAACGCCCCGATTCCTCGAAAGAAATAAAATGAGAGAGTCTCATCGGTGAAAACCTTCGCAGGCACCGAGAGGCGATGTAAGATGAGGGATATGAAATGAGAGAGTCTTATTGGTGAAAACCCTCACAGGCACCATAAGGCGCCGGGAGATGAGAGAAAAGAGAGAGTCTCATCAGTGAAAACCCCTCGAAGGGCACTATGAGGCGACGAGACAGATCAGCAAAACTACCACATTCGCAATAGGATGAACATCCATTTATCATCCCCAGCAAGTCAGACCATCGGGCAAATCGATTGATACAAATAGACTGGGTCGGGAATCTATGGTGCACGTCATGATCACGGGGACCAGTTGTGTCCTCCAGATAAGTTCTTTTGATTGTCTCCTCCCACAAAATATTGGTTCAGAAAGATTTTCTCTTTTCCATATCTTTATTTCTTTTCCTAAAATGTGTCTTTAAAGGATTTGTCAAAGCTTACTACCAGAAACCGAAGGGGAATTCATCCAATGCAGGGTAATACAAACAGTCTTAAAGGCCGGCCCCAGGCAATGCAGGGATTGTGCTCGGAAATGTTGGAAGAAGTAAGCTCCAAAAGGGAGTGGTTTCGGGAGTTAGAAGCAGACTCCCACATCATGTGTTTTAAAAGAAAGCAGAAAAGGGGATAAATTGAAAACCAATCCCCAGCAGGCTAGAGACCCCCAACAGGCAACTTTGCCCGCCAACCAATTATGGGGACAAAGAGCAAGAAAAGGGGAAGAGAGAAAAATTGCTCGCCAGAAAGGCACCCTCTACCACCACGATTAAAACTGATTAAATCCTTTTGTCTGCTGCAGGAAAACAAAGGATTGATGATGGCAGCAAGATGCACCGCCATGGAAGTCACCAAAAACCGGGGCAGAAAATTTTCTGCCGATTGTCGAAAATTTTCTCGGAAGAACGGGGAAACAATTTCAATACATTTAAGTTCTAGGTCGCCCACCAGTATAATGCGGGAATACATTTAAGTTCTAGGTCGCCCACCAGTATAATGCGGGAATACATTTAAGTTCTAGGTCGCCCACCAGTATAATGCGGGAATACATTTAAGTTCTAGGTCGCCCACCAGTATAATGCGGGAATACATTTAAGTTCTAGGTCGCCCACCAGTATAATGCGGGAATACATTTAAGTTCTAGGTCGCCCACCAGTATAATGCGGGAATACATTTAAGTTCTAGGTCGCCCACCAGTATAATGCGGGAATACATTTAAGTTCTAGGTCGCCCACCAGTATAATGCGGGAATACATTTAAGTTCTAGGTCGCCCACCAGTATAATGCGGGAATACATTTAAGTTCTAGGTCGCCCACCAGTATAATGCGGGAATACATTTAAGTTCTAGGTCGCCCACCAGTATAATGCGGGAATACATTTAAGTTCTAGGTCGCCCACCAGTATAATGCGGGAATACATTTAAGTTCTAGGTCGCCCACCAGTATAATGCGGGAATACATTTAAGTTCTAGGTCGCCCACCAGTATAATGCGGGAATACATTTAAGTTCTAGGTCGCCCACCAGTATAATGCGGGAATACATTTAAGTTCTAGGTCGCCCACCAGTATAATGCGGGAATACATTTAAGTTCTAGGTCGCCCACCAGTATAATGCGGGAATACATTTAAGTTCTAGGTCGCCCACCAGTATAATGCGGGAATACATTTAAGTTCTAGGTCGCCCACCAGTATAATGCGGGAATACATTTAAGTTCTAGGTCGCCCACCAGTATAATGCGGGAATACATTTAAGTTCTAGGTCGCCCACCAGTATAATGCGGGAATACATTTAAGTTCTAGGTCGCCCACCAGTATAATGCGGGAATACATTTAAGTTCTAGGTCGCCCACCAGTATAATGCGGGAATACATTTAAGTTCTAGGTCGCCCACCAGTATAATGCGGGAATACATTTAAGTTCTAGGTCGCCCACCAGTATAATGCGGGAATACTTTTAAGTTCTAGGTCGCCCACCAGTATAATGCGGGAATACATTTAAGTTCTAGGTCGCCCACCAGTATAATGCGGGAATACATTTAAGTTCTAGGTCGCCCACCAGTATAATGCGGGAATACATTTAAGTTCTAGGTCGCCCACCAGTATAATGCGGGAATACATTTAAGTTCTAGGTCGCCCACCAGTATAATGCGGGAATACTTTTAAGTTCTAGGTCGCCCACCAGTATAATGCGGGAATACATTTAAGTTCTAGGTCGCCCACCAGTATAATGCGGGAATACATTTAAGTTCTAGGTCGCCCACCAGTATAATGCGGGAATACATTTAAGTTCTAGGTCGCCCACCAGTATAATGCGGGAATACATTTAAGTTCTAGGTCGCCCACCAGTATAATGCGGGAATACTTTTAAGTTCTAGGTCGCCCACCAGTATAATGCGGGAATACATTTAAGTTCTAGGTCGCCCACCAGTATAATGCGGGAATACATTTAAGTTCTAGGTCGCCCACCAGTATAATGCGGGAATACATTTAAGTTCTAGGTCGCCCGCCAGTATAATGCGGGAATACATTTAAGTTCTAGGTCGCCCACCAGTATAATGCGGGAATACTTTTAAGTTCTAGGTCGCCCACCAGTATAATGCGGGAATACATTTAAGTTCTAGGTCGCCCACCAGTATAATGCGGGAATACATTTAAGTTCTAGGTCGCCCACCAGTATAATGCGGGAATACATTTAAGTTCTAGGTCGCCCACCAGTATAATGCGGGAATACATTTAAGTTCTAGGTCGCCCACTAGTATAATGCGGGAATACATTCAGCTCTAGATTTTGGAATCAGTCACCCCACCTGAAGACAGAAGGTTACAACAGAGATCCCCAAACGGGAAACAATAAAATCCCCAGCACCAAGAAGCAGACAACTGCAAAAGCAAGCGCACATTCAAAGGGAAGAAGGAACGCGTCTCAAAAGAAGTAGTTTGGGAACGTTGTAGCATGCCCAGTATAACAATTCTGATGAAAAGCCATACCACTGAAGAAACCATTGGAAGATCTAAAGAAGAAAGCCGTGTCCCCAGCAAATC